>NC_056726.1:1000652048-1001026670 GCF_019279795.1 Protopterus annectens
CATAACCGACAGTGCATAAACACGACACCCCACATGCCCGACAACAAAATAACCGACGGTTCACAAACACGAAACCTCATATGCTGTACACACCACAATAACAACAATCAACAAACAAAATAAATCCCTGTCCAAAAACCACACACACAACACAAGCACACCAAAATCCTTACAAACCACACTAAACCTCACAAACACAACTATCTACAACCCTAACCCAAACCCTAACCCTAAGGTCCGTCACTATCACACACTCACCTAACCCGCTCCCTAACCCTAACTCACTTAACCCTTAACCCAAACACTATCACTGCCGCACACTTACCTAACACGCGCCCTAACCCTAACTCACTTAACCCACCCCTAACCCAAACACTATCACTGCCGCACACTTACCTAACACGTGCCCTGACCCTAACTCACTTAACCCACCCCTAACCCAAACACTATCACTGCCGCACACTTACCTAACACGCGCCCTGACCCTAACTCACTTAACCCACCCCTAACCCAAACACTATCACTGCCGCACACTTACCTAACACGCGCCCTGACCCTAACTCACTTAACCCACCCCTATAAAGACCGTCAATATCACACACTTACCTTAGTCGCACCCTAACGACCGTCAGTACCGCATACTTACACAGCCTTTTCCCATGTCGGTGTCCTCGGCGTCGGTGTTTTCATCCGACAGTCTTCTACATTGTCGATCTTCTGGCGTTCGCGATTGGGTTGTCGGTGTTCTCCACTGTCGACGATGTCAGGTAGAACCATATATATATAGAGAGAGAGATATATATATACACACACACATACATATATATACATACATACATAGATACACACATACATACATATATACATACACACACACATACATACACACATGCATACACATACATACGCACACATACATACACACATGCATACACATACATACACACATGCATACACATACACATGCATACACACATACATACATATACACACACACACACACACAAATACATACATACATATACATACATACATAAAGTGGTCAGACGTTACATCATCACGCAAACGACGAGGCATTTGCTATTCGTAACACTGAACAAGTTTGTGCGAATAAACCGACCATTTCAAGTGAAGTGAATGTTTGCAATTATGTCTGCAAGCAGAATGACAACCCGTTCACTACTGTGGAAGTCACAAACCAAAAAGTTAATGTAAGTAACTCTTCAAATGAGAATAATTTTTTGAACAGTTTAAATTGTAAGAAAACCATCTACAAGCTGGAAAGACTGGTTTTTAAACGTCACTCTAGATTTAGTGATTCAATACTTTGAGGAGTGCATCACTCATAAGGTGGTGCCACAGGGCTTGAAAACTGCCAAGTTTCCCAATTGTGTAACACCGGGAGACGAACTGAGCAAACTCCTTGTAGATTTGTACAACTATATGGGTCTCAACATGATGCGCATATTAGTGGCACATTATGTGAAAGAAATCTCTAAACTGAAAGAGAACATTAAGTCTTTAGATGAACGCATAAAAAACTATAGTTGTTTCAAGGATTTCTTGGTCCTATACAATGGTGTAGAGGTGTAGGCTGACAGACACAGGGCTAAGATAATATCTAGAAAGCAATCCAAGCTTAAAAGAGACATTATGACATATCAATTTAATCAGGCTTATATTGTTCAAGAAAAATTAATTGAGAAGTTGAGAACTAACGTTGATGGTGCAGAAAGCAATAAAACTTTGGTACTGGCATCAGATATCAATACAAACAGGCAGGGAAAGGTCATTTTGTGTGACAACAAGTCTATGTTAAACATAGAAAAGGTCAACAATATGATATTAACACCGAGTTCAGGTCCAAGTTCCGATTACAACAGACCAAACACTGACAACAGGGCTAGTTATGCCCAAGCAGTTTCACTTGAAACTTCCAATACAGGACACAACCAAGGCCCTTTTTATTTGGGCAATCTACAGAACAAACAGACTTCGAAGTGGTACAGTTCCACTCAGTACAAGGGGAAGGGGAAAGGGAAAAACAAGAAAAAATGGTAAATCAAGACAGCATGCAAAATTACTGTATTGACATTATTAACTTGTCTGACACTTCCTTTTCTTGTGATTTAGGAAATGTTTTAAAAAAAGGCTTTTCATTTATTCCTGTTTGTAACATGAACATAGGAAGACTCCTAGTGGATTTTAGATTGTATTTTCGGAAGTTAAACTTGAGTTACATTATGCAGGATGTGTTAAAACAAACCACTACTAATAGAACTACAGATGACAAGCCAAAGAAATCAAGTACCTTTAACCCTCCCCTCCAATCCACCCTTCAGGTCTTTCAAAGTATTTGTGAAGGAGAATTTAGAAAAATCACACATTATGGTTACAAAGAAAACCTTACCAATGAAGAACAAAGTGCATTATATAGTTTGAGTAAGAATTCCGACATTAGGACTATGAAAGCAGACAAAGGTGGTAAAATTGTGATCATGAACACCAAAGACTATGAAGGTTCTCTGAAATTGTTGTTAGAAGACACAAACACATACAAAAAAGTTAACTTAGGAGAAGTTAAGCAAAGTTACCAAAAAGTGGATGTCGCACTTTTTGATATGTTCAGCCAATGTGAAATAGATAACGAAAGTTATAATTACTTATTGGTTGAACATCCAAAAATGGCATCCTTCTTTGGTATTCCAAAAATACAGATTGATCAAAAAAATTCTGCATTTTGGCCTATAATTTCAGCCAAACAATCTAAAACAGAGAACATGTCCATTTGGTTAGATTACATTCTTAACCCTGTTGTTCAGAAATCAAAACACTATTTAAGAGACTCATGGCATCTATTCATAGGTTAGTACTAGGCTAACTGCCCTTGTGAGCCATTTTAAGCCTAGCCAATTATCCCCTGTGAGATTCAAACCTTGTACCTTGTGTTTGTAAGGCAAACACCTTAACCATTATGCCACCCTCCCAACCCAATTCTTAGGGACTTTGACTTAAACAGAGGACAAATTTATTTTGGTACTTTGGACGTTAAGTCATTATACACCTCAACAGATCAAAAAAAGGTGTTGAGTACCTTAGAGAATATCTTACTGAGTACACTCACTTTAGTAATGTAAAAGTCAGTACTATTTGTAGTTTGATGGACTTGGTTTTGGATAACATTTTTTTTTAATTTAACAAGTCCTTATATAAACAAACTTCTGGAGTAGCCATGAGGGCAAGGGTAGCCCCTGCATTTGCAAATTTAGTCATGGCTAACTGGGAGTCGAAATTTTTGAACAAACATCCTTGTTATAAAAAAGTACAAATCTATTATAGATACATTGACGATTTGTTCTTTTTATGGACAGGTACACATGAGGAGTTTCTAGATATGGCAAAAGACTTAAATTCTACTACTGATTTTTTGGAATTTAAAATCAGTGGTTTTGCTGAATCTATCAATTATTTAGATTTACACTTGAGTGTGGATAAAGAGAAGGACAGTTTCACCAGTAGTGTAACCAGTTTTTGCTAATCAGCATCTACACAAGGATAGTCTACATCCACAGCACATGAAAAAAGAAGTCGTGAAAGGACAGATTATAGGGTTGAGTAGACTAACTTCTGACGATGACACATTTCAAAAGGAAGTTTTATTTTTAAGAACACTCTTTCTAGAGGTTATAACATGGAATGGTTGAAGAAAATAGAAAGGGAAGTAATGATTTTAAGAATGGGGGTGGCTTCCCCCATTTTGCTTTCTAGTGACATCATGGTAGGTCCAGTGTTAGACAGTACACCAAACACTTTAGAAACTGGTTCTCCCACTTACATGACTTCTTTTCCTAAACCTATGGATAATGAAATGTGGTAAATTGTAGCATGCTACAGGCCACCCTCTCAAACTCAGGAACCCCACACAGCCTTCCTGAAGACACTGGAGGGTATAAATGTATCTCCAAACACCATCATATTGGGTGACTTCAACTACCCGAATATAGACTGGGAACATTACTCAAGCCCTAACTTTCTAGCCCAACGGTTCCTGGAGTTCATAAATTCAAATGCCATGGAACAGCTAGTCACTGTTCCCACAAGAGGAGAAAATATACTAGATCTCATTATCACAAACATGGGGACAAAATGCTCCACACCGGAAGTATATCCCTCATTGGTGAGATTTGAGCATAAACTAATCTCACTGGAAATCCACATCCCGCCCCCACCCCAAACAAAAAAGACCACAGTGAAGAACTTCTCTAAAGCAAACTTCACACTACTCAAGACTGGTGTGGTATCCTTCAAGGCCCCTGAGCCAATGGAAACCACAACCAAAGCTGCGGAAGCCCTTACAAATGCCTTCTATGAACACCTCCAGGACTGCATGGATCAGGCAATCCCAAATAAAACCAAGACTCTTTCCACAAAGGGCAAACGTCCAGTCTGGTGGACCCCAGCCATTAACAAACTTTACAATAAGAGGAGAAAGCTATTACATGATAGAACAAAATCCATAAAAGGGAAGTCACCCCTGATCATTATTAGTAAAAAATATGAGCACTCATAAAATCAACTAAGGCCAATTTTGAGAGAAAAATTGCCATGGATTCAAAGGACAATCATAAGGCCTTTTTCAGCTATGTTAGCAACCTGGGTGGAAACTCCCAGATATGCTCAGAATTAGTCCAAAATGATACAAAAATCACTGAACCCACAGACATTGCCAACATACTGGCAGACAGGTTCAGTGCAAACTTCACCCCCCGTCGGGCCCCTAAAGGAGAGATAACTATCCCAGCAGAGTGTAGCCTCCCAGACATCTCAAATGCGCAGGTGAAAGCTGCTCTCTAAAGCTAAAAACACAGCATCAATGGGACCGGATGGTGTCCCCGGCTGTGTGCTACACGAGCTAAATGAGGAACTAAACCCGCACGTAAGGCAGCTGTTTAATCTCAGCCTTACCACAGGATACGTGCCCAAGGAGTGGTGTACGGCAACTGTGGTCCCACTCCACAAAGGCGGTGCCTCTACGGACCCTGGTAATTACCGCCCCATAAGCTTAACAAGTCTAGTCTGCAAAGCTATGGAGAGGATCATAATGGAGCTCATAAACAAAGATATAGGGGACTTGCAGACATTGGACCCGACCCAGTTTGGCTTCGTCAAGGGCAGATCATGCCTTTTGAACTTGGTTGACTTCTTCGAAACAGTCACCAAGGCCATTGATGAGGGAAAGGCAGTCCATACAGCCTACCTTGACCTTGCAAAGGCCTTCGACACAATACCCCACTCGGGTATTGTAGAAAAACTTACCAGCTTAAATGTAAACCCATATGTCACAAGATGGGTTGCAAACTGGCTTAAGGACAGAACCCACAGGGTTAGAGTTGCTGGCGCTATGTCAGACTCCAAGCCGGTCACAAGTGGTGTCCCACAGGGCTCGGTCCTTGGCCCCTATTGTTCAGCATCTACTTCTCAGAAGTACAGGCCAACATGGGAGGACTTTGGCTGACAAAGTTTGCAGACGACTGCAAACTGGGCGCCATAGTGGAAAGGGCATCGGACATGGATATCCTTCAGAAGGGACTCACGGAAACAGATAGCTGGTGCCAGAGCCATGGCCTGAAGTTAAACGCCAAAAAATGTATAGTCATACCCTTCGGGAAAAACAAGGTAACCCCAAGCTACCATATAGGTGGCAATCCACTAAGCACAGAAGAGGATATCAGGGACCTGGGGACCCAGGTTGACAGTGGCCTTTCTTTTGACACTCACGTTGCTAAAGTGGTTAGAAAGACCTTCTACATTGCCCACCTGATCATGAAGGGATTCACATCCAGATCTAGTGAGGTCATTGTTCCCTGTACTCTTCACTTATCAGACCAATGATCGAGTACAATGCCCCATTCGGGATGTATCTCACCCGACATCTGCAGCAATTGGAGAGACCCCAAAAGTTCCTCACCAAAAGGATAAAGGGACTCCAAAATCTGTCATATGCTGCCAGATTGAAGAAACTCCAGCTCTATTCAGTTGCATACCGTCTGCTCAGAGGTGACATGTGCCTGACATACAAGGCCATGTCCAACCCGGAATTAATGGACATGCTCCACCTCAAAAAATTCAAATCCACCAAAACCACTAGAGCAAGCGACTTAAACCTTAGCATGGATATAAATAGGACGTGCTGGAGGGATAGATTTATCACTCAGAGATTCCCTATGCTGTGGAATAAAATCCCGATCCATGTGAGGCAGAGCACCTCGCTGGCTCTGTTCAAGAGAAATCTTGACCTGTGGATGGGAGATCGTAGGTTTATCCCGGGAATCATCTCTGTGTCACTGCTGGACAGAGGCACAACAAACTAATGGGCACAGTATTTTTTCATATAAGGGGTGGCGTAAGCCACGAAAATTTGGGCTAGGCTTATAAATGCCTTAGGGCAGATAGCCTAGTATAAACCTATGAACCTATAAACAGATCATAGAAAATAATTGGAAAATAATATTAGGAAATAGAGTTAGCTGTGACAATAGGTACTAAACCAAGGTTTATTTATAAGAGAGTGATGAATATTAAGTCCATGTTAGAACAAGGAAACAACAGGGTTAACAATAGTATAAGATCAACAAGAAAGGCACATATGCTTGCAGAAATTGCAAGCAATGTAGGTTTATTAGCAACACTTTTTATAACTTTAAGTCATTCAAATCAAACTTTTTGGGCAAAGGACTACTACAATTGCAACAGTGAATATGTAGTCTATATGGCTAACTGTGTATCATGTGACAATTACTACATTGGAAAGACGATAAGAAGCTTGAAACGTATGACATACGAACAAAATTTGGCCATAAAAAATAAAGATGAAACAAATTCATTGGCCAGACATGCTTTCATATGTCCTGATTTCAAAATATTTGAATTTTTTGTTTTGGAAAAAAATAGAGAAGGCTTTGTTTGAAGGTGATCTAAACAATATACTAGAATGTAAAGAAACACTGTGGCAGCTATTTTTGGGTGCAGATAATGCACCAGGACTTAACGAATCCATAAATTTAAAATGTTTTTAGTAAACAAATAATGTTACATTTATATTAGTATTGTTTATGAGTTGTTTTAAAACAAGTTATTTTATTGATTCAAAGAATATATATATATATATATATATATATATATATATATATATATATATATATTTTTTTAAATAGATTGAAAATCCTTCGAGATATTGTATATTAATTATTGATTGTTTTGAAGTTATTTTCTGTTAGACTAATGGATATTGATATAAAAGGAAGTTAGGGTAGGGTAAACTTTTGTTTCTGAAGAAGTTCACGGAATAAACAGTGGATGAAAGCGTTGATACATTTTTCCTGAGTGGTCATTGGAATTGCATCTAGGACTGGTTATATATATATATATATATATGTATAAAATATATATAAAAAAATTATATATATATATATATATATATATATATATACATATATAAAAAAATATATATATATATATATATATATATACATATACATACATACACACACACAAGCACACGCATGGGTGAGAAATACAAAGTGGCGACATGTGTTAAGGCAAACCAGCTTCTTGAAGTCCAGGTTAAAAGCTTAGTGATGCCTACTACAGAAGACAGAATTTTTAAGACCTACAGTCATAGGTAGGTACTAGGCTATCTGCTCGAAGGCATTTATAAGCCTAGCTGGAATGTGTTGGCTTTCGCCGCCCCCTTAGATTAGTTCCCTGTGCATCTGTCTAGCAGAGCCATTGAAGTGATCCCTGGGGTAAACTTTCTGTTTCCCATCCACTCGTCAAGGTTTCTCTTAAAGAGGGTTAGCGAGGAGCTCTGCCTAATGAAGATTGAAATTGTGTTCCCAAGCATAGGAAGTCTATGGGATAGGAATCTATCCCTCCAGCATGTCCTGTTTATTGTTGTGGTGAGGTTTAGATCCCTGGAGCATGTGGCTCGAGGGATATGGTTTTCTTTAGGTGGAGCATGTCCATCAATTCTGGGTTGGACATGGCTTTGTATGTCAGGCAGAGATCACCTCTGAGTAGGCGGTATGCAACTGAGTACAGCTCGACTTTTTTCAGTCGAGCTGCATAGGGCAGCTTGAGGCCAGTGATCCTCTTGGTGAATTACTTCTGTGGTCTTTCCAGTTGTTGCAGGTGTCTTGTAAGGTACATTCCAAATGGGGCACTGTACACTATGATGGGTCTGGTGAGTGATGCATAGAGGAGCCCAATGACCTCTTTCGATCTGGATGCAAATCCTTTTGTGATTAGGTGGGCCACATAGAAGGATTTTCTAACCACTTTGGCAATGTGATTATCAAAGGAGAGGTTACTATCTACTTGGGTACCCAGATCCCTTATTATGTCTTCCATATTTAGGGCACTACCACCTATGTGGTAATTTGTGGGTACTGGGGAATGCCACTTGTAACCGGTTTAGAGTCAGACCTAGCTCCCACAACTATTACTGTGTGGGTTTTGTCTGTGAGCCAGTTGGCAACCCATCTCGTGACGTAGGGGTTTATGTTCAGGCTGGTGAGCTTGTCCATAACACCTGAGTGGGGAATGGTGTCGAAGGCCTTTGCAAGGTCTGTGTGGACCACCTTTCCCTCATCTATAGCCTTGTTAACTGTCTCAAAGAAGTCCACCAAGTTTCGGAGGCATGATCTGCCCTTAAAGCCGAACTGGGTAGGGTCCATGATGATGCGCTCCACAGCTTTGCAGACCAAGCTAGTCAGGCTTATAGGGCGATAGTTCCCAGGGTCTGTTGTGGCTCCACCTTTGTGGAGTGGAATAACTGTTGCTGTGCGCCACTCTGTGGGCACATAGCCTGTGGAGAGGCGGAGTTTAAACAGTGTGTTTAGGTGAGGGGTTAGTTCATCTTTGAGCTCATGTAGGACGCAGCCTGGGACACCGTCCAGTCCCACTGATTCTGTGTTTTTGGCTTTGGAGAGGGCTGTTTTTAACCCAAGTGTCTGTGATTTCAGGGGCACTTCATTCTTCTGGTATAGTTATGGGCCCTTTTGGAGGTGAGAGGGGGGTGAAGTTTGCACTGAACCTGTCTGCCAGGATGTTTGCTATATCGGTCAGTTCAGTATATTTTGTGCCATTCTGCACTAACTCCGAGCAGATCTGAGAATTGCCACTTAGATTCTTCACATAGCTAAAGAATGCGTTGTGGTTATCTTTTGAGTCCATGGCAATTTTTCTTTCGTAGCTAGCCTTGGATGATTTTATGAGGGAATGCAGTTTCTTGCTGATACTGATCAGGGATGTCTTCCCTTCTTGGAATTTTACTCTTTTCTGTACTAGTTTCCTCCTTCAATTGTACAGCTTGTTTATGGCAGGGGTCCACCAGACTGGTTTCCTTTTCTTGGAGGAGGAAGTCTTGGTTTTGTTTGGGATAGCACAATCTATGCATTCTTGTAGGTGCCCGTAGAGTGTATTAGTAAAGGATTTTGCAGCTTGGACAGAGTTATCCTTTAGCATGGGGGCTTTGAAACTTCCCACCTCAGTCTTAAGTAACGTGAAGTTTGCTTTTGAAAAGTTTTTCACAGTGGTTTCTTTGACCGGGGGTGGTGGTGGAATGTGGATATCCAGAGTGGTTAGTTTATGGTCAGATCTAACCAGCGAGGGGTTGACCTCTGGTGTGGAACACCTGTTGTCCATGTTGGTGATTACCAGGTCCAATATGTTGTCACCTCTGGTGGGGGTGTTGACCAGTTGATCCAGGGCATTTGAGTTTATAAATTGTAGGAAATGTTGGGCAAGGGAGTTTGTACTCGAGTAGTTTTTCCAGTTAATGTTTGGGTAATTGAAATCACCCAATATCAGGGTGTTTGCTAGGACCTTTATGTTTCCCAGTGTTTCCAGGAATGCAGAGTGGGGGTCCGGGGACATGGTGGGTAATCTGTAGCAGTTTTGACCATTGTTAGTTGCACATGGATGATCTCTGAAGCATCGTGCTGTGCCACTAAGCTGGAGGTGTGGGTATCCTTGACGAATATGGATATGCCCCAGGATTTTGTATTTCGGTCCAGGATTTGTGGCCGAAATGTATGGTATGAGTTGTAGCTTGGTAGTGCTGGGGTGCTCTCTGGAGCCTTAAACCAGGTTTTCGTTATGGCACATACATCAATGTTCTCCATACTGAGGCGTGCCTTGAGTGCATGCATTGTGAGGTTTAGACTTCTGGCTTCTGGCATTGAGTAGCATTACCCACAGTATTTTATTACTTGTGCTATTTACAGCAGTGGGTTTGCCTTTTGAGCCTTGCCTAAAAAAAGCACTATGGGGTGGCAACAGCCTTGGCCAGTATTTGAAAGTCTAAGGGTGACAGGTGCAAGCCATCTCTAGCAAAGCAGCGTGGCTTGTCAAACATATCATCCCAGGCTGACAGACACTGGATCCCCTGTGAATGACACCAGAAGCTTAGCCAATTTTTGAAATTGATAATTTTCTCTCTATACCCTGATATCATTCTTGGTGGTCAGGATGCTACTCAGGGTCAGGGTCATACCGGCCTGGGTGACGTGATCAGAGAGCTCCTCCATGTCTCTTAATGTAGTCCAGAGTGGCACAGCTCAGGTTATTCACACCAACATGGACAATGACAGAGTCATATTTGTACTTGTTCTGGAGTGACCTGAGTGCTTGTGTTATGTGGTGGATCCTGGCACCAGACAGGCTAACAGTAACCTTCTCCTTGTTCAGCCTAGTGAGTGGGACATCAGTGTGCCTGACTATAGAATCATCTATTACTAGTGTGTTGGGTATGTTATTTTGCCTTAAGGGCTGTGACTGTGTGGCACACTGGTTTTGTGAAGTATGTGTTTCATGGTTTGTGTTGGGGGGGGGTGTTGCTTGGATGTCTGCTTTGGAGGTCTCTATTGCTTCTGCAGATTTTTATTTAGAGCCTCCGAGTATGTTTTCATGTATTTATGTGTGTTTTTGCTGATGCTGGTTTCATAGGTCTATGTGAGACTGGTGGTGTGATGCAAGTAATTCCCTTCTCCTCTTGACTGCCTGTTCCAGTCTTGGGTTGAGAGAGCTTAGCCTCCAGTTTGGCAGTATAATTGCATCTCTCGCATGTATTAGTGTTTGGTGGAAGGAGGAGAAAGTTGTCTGTGTATATAAGGCAATTGTAACATTGCCTCAAAATGCCCAGATTCACCAGTTGGACCAGAGAGTACACCTGAAACTGCCCTTTGGGTATGCCTGGATAGGTACAGTGAACTGTCATCAGTGAAAGGGATAGTGTTAGTAACTGATACTTTCTGAGAACAATGTCTCAAAAGCAAATGTCTTAGCTCATGTCAATAGCAACTTTTGCATATTTTCATTTAACTCCTATAAACTCATTTTGGCATACAGACATTTATTTTTGGTTTGGCTTTACCAATTAATAATGGATAGACAAGTGTAAGGTGCAAGAAATGCAATTACACTAACATTATTAATCTAAGAGGTTATTTAGTGGATGAATTAAACCACACTTTGGCACTCATTCATATTTACTTTTTATTTTCACAACCAAGAGGTACATGTTGAGATGAATGGTGGGAAAAGCCATGGTGGGAGATGAAATATACCATCATTGCCTATGTGGAACAGGTACTGGAGATTTACTCATAATTGGGAAGATGAAATATTTCCACATGTACATTAAATATTTTCAGAGCCAGCTGTCTTGAAAATGACTGCATGCTATCAATTGAAATGTTACAGGAACAGTATTAACTAGCACGTCAAATTGTACATCTTCACATCAAATGTTTTTTTACACTGATAATTACATGTGTATAGTTTTCATATTTTTGGAAATAGTTAAAAGAAAATAGAATTTCTTGCTATCATACGAAAGCGCAAGTGGTTTGACACTGTTTAGGTTGTCCACTTTCCGATACATGAAAATAGTTAATGAAATGAAAGAAATATTTAGTCTGGAGTTCTGTGCATTAAAACATTACAGCATTGACATAAAAACTATCACTTACTGACATCACTGTACCTTCTTAGTAACACTTACCAGTTCAATATTTTATTACTGTAGTACACTTTTTAGTTCATTTTTGATAAAAACCTCTGGAATACAAGGATGTGTGCACAGATCCACAGAGCAGAGGTGTTGCCTTAAGATAAAATGGTCAATATTTGTCTTGTTATATTTCTATCATGATCAGGTAAATCTCATGGATCTCAAATTCACTATGAATGGTTACCTAAATTAGAATGCAAAGATGCAAATATATGGGTTAAATTTAAATACTAAAATGGTTCATTCTGCCTGAACTCTTGTGGTCAAGAAACCACCATTAACCTTTACACTTTTACAGCACCTTCTTCAGGAGTTAGGCATATAAAAGACTGGTCTAGGAAAATGCAACTTAAATACAAAAAAAATGTGTATATGTAGCTTAAGAAAAAAGAGTGTGTTAGTATAAGAATAAAAATACCACACTTGGGACAACAGATGAGTAAACACTAAAACTGTCAGCTACAACTTACAAGAACAAATTAGCAATGAGCTTAATTAGGTATATAAAGCTTTCAACCACACTGGAAACAGCCTAGCTCTGCAGACCTCAAGTATTAACTTAGAAATTTGAGAGAGACTGTTTTGGAAACCATTTCACTTACAGTGGTACCAGAGTTAGCTTAATATCGGTTTCAGATCACTTGATAACACTCAAACGTGGCCCAGTGACAAAACTAAACTTACTGTGACAAAATAAGATTACAGAAAACTGTAAGGATACAAGGTAATACTAAATTATTCCTTGCTAGACTGGCAATATTTACAAATGCATAAGCTAAATTTCCCATCAGCCTACTCTGTGAAGGCTACTTATTACTAACAGCTGAAGAAATTCAGTGTAGACTAACAGCTGAAGAAATTCAGTGCAGTCACTTTACAGGTTTAATTTAACATAGCATGAATTTAGACATTATCCATCATTCCTGCAGTACCCATCCCAGCTATCCCTGTACTAATCATCATTCCTGTAGTACCGTCTCAGGGTTGTGATGTCAGTCATCCTTGTAATACTCAGGGGTGCCAACACAGAAAGTGCTCCAAACCTACTCAATGCCTCTAGAACACCCTTCATTTAGTTACTGGAATGCACAACCATTTGGTTTACCCTCCAAAAAGTCCTTCTTTAATAAAGTACTCACGTTTAGGAATGTTCAACTTTCTGCGAAACATTTTTTGCCAGGATGGAAACATTCCAAGCTGATCACATTCTCATCTGTAGTGCAGTTGTAGACACTAATCTCATCTGCAGTGCAGTTGCAGGCATTGATCTCATCTGTAGTGCAGTTGTAAGTATGCTTGGAGCCATGTCGCACTAAGAAAAAATAAACATTTCAAGTCCAACAGAGTTTTAGGAATACCAATCATAGAAAGTAGAGCTATGCATGCAGAAAAGACACAATATTGTAGGAAATTAACAAAGAGGGAAAATACACATTGTAGGAAATTAATAAAGTGGCTTTGAACTTCTTAGCAGAAGATAAAAGGGTAATTCCACCCACCAGGTAACATCCAGCTCTCACCCTCAACACATACTCAAGTCAATATACCAGCCTGATGGATCAACTATCCCTGATTCCTAACCACACTATCCAGAACATCCTATCTTTATACAGTCAGAATTTGCACATTTAAGACCACAATGTACTCTAGTCACAGTAATGGCCATTCTACAGGAGACAATGAACCCAACCCAGGACCAAACACACCATAATGTAAAGGCCCGACTTTAGGCAGTGGGCCCAATCAGGAATATCTCAATTACAATCTCAAACATAACTTAAACTTGGTTATTCCCAACTTTATTCTATAGAAATATACTCTCTTTGAGGGCAAAATCAGAAACTGACAAGATGGAGGGGGTAGCAATATTAGTAGACAGAACAGTACATGTAAACCCAACACTTACTTCTACACCCAATATCATCTCAGAGCTCAATCTAAATGGGTTATTTTTACAGCTACAACATATATTGGGTTGTTCACTTGCCTCCACACCTCAACAATTCTATACAATCACAAAACCATTATCAGAACTTGGACAAAATAGATGATGCAACCAATTGACATGCCTCACTTTGGTTTTAATCCGCTATTATATCTTAGCAGCAAATCAAATGGCACATCCTGGCTTCTTCTCTACGTTAATTATTCTAGTACGCTAGACAAAATGTGTTCATTTCAAAGATTACCTAGTTCACTTAGTGGCCACTATTTAATCACAACTAGCTTCTAGGCCACATTGTTAAAAATCTCTCCTAGTATATTACCATAAAGACATTCCTGATAGCTCTGACAATACTCAGAAATATAGCAAACTGATTGAGGCATGCTGTTCATTTGCAGTGCTATCATCTCAACTCTGGCTAAAATAAGAAAACTTACCTGAACCTAAAGTACCAACAAGTTGTAGTATATGGTACTGATGTTTATACATACATTTATAAATGAACCTATATAGTGTGCATTCAGCATGTATATTATGCTGAAATGTACTTATCTACATAAACATTTGTACAAGTCCCATTACAAATGAACCTGTAATGTATACACACACACACACACACACTCACACAGTGTGTATATGTACACATATATTACATATACAAATGTATAAAACAGTACACATGCACACAAATTACCCTGCATAATATTATAAACCATTTTTAACGCTGAATAATAAATCATAACACATTTTAAAACTTTGGAAGCTACAGTGAAATGTAAATACAACCGCATACAGGAGAACCATCTGTGGCTCCATGCTGGCTGGCAGTTTCCAGGAAGGTAAGGCACAACACTGCAAGTGAGTTACATGGCCAGGAAAGCCATTAGCAAAGACCAGGAAAGGCACTCCAGCACATCCCTCACAGTAAGTTACTGTACCCAGTATTAAATCCTCAATGCAAAGGGAAGCTGAGCAAAGACTATTTGTCCAGAGCTTCTCACAAATAGAGGGAACAGTATTAATTCAACCAACATTCTAGAGGTCAGTCAGAACTTGCTCCTTGTAGGTTCATAGGTTTGTACTAGACTAATGGCCCTGGAGCCTTTACAAGCCTAGCCCATAGGACTACCCTGGCATTGTGCCACCCGACCTTAGTTCCCAATGCCTCTGTCGAGTAGAGCCACTGGAGTGATCCCTGGGGTGAATTTTCTATTTCCCATCCACTCATCAAGACTTTTCTTGAAGAGGGCCAGTGAGGTGCTCTGCTCGACGTGTGGGAAGTCTATTCCATAGCATGGGCAGTCTCTGGGTTATGAAACTGTTCCTCCAGCATGTTCTGTCGATTGTGATAATGAGGTTGAGGTCTCTGGATCATGTGGTGTGGAGGGATTGGGATTTCTTTAGATGTAGCATTTCTAACAGAGCTGGGTCAGACATGGCTTTGTAAGTCAAGCAGAGATCGCTTCTAAGTAGGCAATATGAGACAGAATAGTTGGGAGTTTTTTTGAGTCTATCCCTATAGGACAAGTAATATGTAAAGTTCACTGGTCCCCAAGCCACTAAATGCTCAGAAAGAATATGATGACCCAGAAGGCAAAACAATAAAGCTCAGAACGGTGTTGCCACAAGAACCGAAGTTTAATCCACAAGACACAAGACTGTTCACATTAATGTCTCCCATACTGCCACACAAGAAACGAAGTTTAATCCACAAGGCTGTTCATTAACGTCTCCCAATACACAGTACTGTGTATTGGGAGACGTTAATGTGAACAGCCTTGTGTCTTGTGGATTAAACTTCAGTTCCTGTGGCAACACCATTCTGAGCTTAATTGTTTTGCCTATAGGACAAGTGTTTAAGGCCTAGGTTCCTCTTTGTGAGGTACTTTTGGAGCCTCTCCACTTGTTGCAGGTGTCTAGTGAGGTACATACCAAATGGGGCATTGTACTTGATGATTGGCCTAATGAGGAAAGAGTAGAGGGAGGCAATGACCTCTTTCTTCCTAGATACAAAACCCTTAGTAATGAGATGTGCCACATAGGACTTTCTGGCCACAGTGGCAATGTTCTGGTCAAATGAGAGGTTGCTGTCAACCTGTGTTCCCAGATCTTTAATAATGCCTTCTGTGTTCAGTGGACTACCACTGATGGGTAATTCATGGGAACTGGGTTTTTCCCAAAGGGGATGATAAAATTTTTTTGGCATTGAGCTTAAGGCTATGGTTCTGACACCAGTCGTTGGTCTCGGTGAGGCACTTTTATAGGATGTCAACATCACTTGGGGAGTTAATAATAGCTCCCAACTTGCACTCGTCTGTGAACTTTGTCATCCAGAGTCCCTTCTTGTTAGCCTGGACTTCAGAGAAGTAGATACCTAACAGAAGAGGACCCAGGACCAAACACTGTGGGACTTCACTTGTGACTGGTCAGCAGTCTGACTTGGAGTCAGCTACTTTCACACTGTGGGTTCTGTGAGCCAGTCGGCAACCCACCTAATGGTGTAGGGGTTGATGCCTAGCTTAGTGAGTTTTTCTTTGATTCCTGAATGGGGAATGGTATCAAAGGCCTTCACCAGACCAAGGTAGGCTATATGAACCACCATGCCTTCATCCACAGCCCTGGTGACTGACTCAAAGAAGTCGACCAGGTTAAGCAGGCATGATCTACCCTTCACAAAACCAAACTGTGTGGGATCCAGAGTTTGGAGATTCCATATATCCTTGTTTATTAGGTCCATGATAATGTGTTCCATAGCTTTGCATATCAGACTCGTCAGGCTAATGGGGCAATAGTTCCCAGGGTCTGTAGTCACTGCTCCTTTGTGGAGAGGGTTGACTGTAGCAGTGTGCCATTCTGTGGGGACAAAGCCTGAGGTGAGGCTGTGATTGAACAGGGCACACAGGTGAGGTGCCAGTTCACTGTGTAGTTCATGTAGAACACAGCCAAGGATACTGTCAGGTCCCATAGAAGCTGTTTTCTTCTGGACAGTGCTGTTTTAACCTGTGCAGCAGTAATACTGGGTGCCTGGCAATCTACTGGTATTGTGATTGTTCCTTTGGGGGGGAGTGGTAAAGTTGGCACTGAATCTGTTGGTCAGTATACTGGCAACATCTGTTGACTCGGTATAGGAGGTACCATTGTGCAGTAGCTCAGAGCAAATCTGCATATTGCCATAGAGATTCTTTACATAACTATAGAAGGCCTTGTGGTTGTCTTTACTATCTGCTGCAATTCTGTTTTCATAGCCAACTCACTCATACAAGTACAGGTGAATAAAATGCTATAAGACAAACATTACGTTTGGTGCTACATAACTTACCTGCACTTCGCTCGTCTTCTTCTGCGCTGGAAATTATACATACAGCTGTTGTCAATGAAAAAAGGGTTAGTTTTCAATCTTACACTTTAAAAAACTGAAACATTAATACAAGAAACCAAAATGGCTTTAATGTCAAAAGTGCTTTTTTTTTTTTTTTACTTAATATGAAACCAGGTTAAGTGAATGAACTAGCCTAACATGGAACCATTTTGAAACAAAACAATTATAATTGCAATAGTCAAATGACATTCCAAGTATTTTTATTCCTGCGTATCATGAGAACACCTCTATTTAGACATCACAGGTAACTATCCAAACACAGCTAAATGCAGTATACCATAATGGCATGTCAGATAAAAGTACTAAATAGCAATCAGATAAAAATGGTAATTTGGACTGCCAGAATCATTTTCTGTGAAAGGTTACAGGTCATTAGGTAATCACAATATCATGATTTCCTCACAAAAAACACCCCTGTGCTGACCCGACCACTGTGTACTGTGCTTCTCAAGTACCCTAAACTTGAAACTGAATAAGGAGTATAATAACCATTACTGCAACCCTGATACAGCGTGACTCCTAGTTTGATAAAAGTCCGGGAATCATATCCATTCTTTATGAACATACAATCTCTAGATATAAATTTATTTGATTTCTCTATACTAGTATTTGCAAGGAATTAAGAGCATCTGTAACCTGGAAAGCATGGTGCCGTGGTCGGCAGCACAGAATCTAATTTTTTTCTTTCTTCTTAATTTGATAAATTTATTTAGTTAACTACATAGCAATGCCACACCACTGGAATTTAACCCTTACAACAATAATCTCTGTTTTTCTATAGTATGTCAACTAAAATATCACAGTCAGGCAAACTAACTTATAGGTTGCTACAGCCTTTTTTTTTTTGAAAAGATAGTTTTTGTGTGTGTTACCTGCTCAAACCTTTGACCGGCTCATCTCTATATTGATGTGTGTGTTACCTGCTCAAACCTTTGACCGGCTCATCTCTATATTGATTCCCCCCACCTACTTATCTCCCTCCCTCTATTTTTCCAGTGCAACTTAGGCTATGTCTTTTGCAGACACCATTTTTTAAAAAACAAACCTCACCTGTGCGGACCTGTCCACTCGGCATACTGTGCTTCTCCAGTGCATGTTTCTTTATTGCAGCTATAGATA
This sequence comes from Protopterus annectens, assembly GCF_019279795.1. Taxonomy (NCBI): domain Eukaryota; kingdom Metazoa; phylum Chordata; order Ceratodontiformes; family Protopteridae; genus Protopterus; species Protopterus annectens. The sequence goes on from NC_056726.1 coordinate 1,000,670,565, forward strand.
AGTGCTAAAATTAGCTATGTTTCATGAGTCTACTGTTTGCTAGATAAAAGTGTTTCTTTTAGACCACATAGAGCAGTACCGTGACCATATTCTAAGTTTAAGTGTGTTGCTCGATCAAGAAGCATTAGGTTTTGGGATATGTTTGATGTATATATTGTTGCCAATTGTTGGATACACAGAGCGTAAGCCAATCAGCCAGAGCTAGGCAAGTTGCAATTAGAGTCCGATTTTAGCCTTTTACTAACTGTGGATTTCTGTGCAAGGTACCTATACTGTATTAATTAAATGCAAGCAAGTTAACTACCAGCGTTAGATCAGTTACTTATAAATAATTTTTTAAAGTTTCTGCTAAAGGCATATTATTCATTATACTATTTCTGCCTGTATCAGTCACTGCTATCATAGTGGCTGGGACTCACACCCATATAGCCATGGTACAACTGATTTGTGTCTCATGTGAGCACATTATTTGTAACCTTGAATGCATTTCATTAACTGTATTTTTTTTTTACTATGAATGCTTACTCAGTAAGGCAATGAATGTATTTCAAATACATACTGCAATGAATGCTTACTCAAAAAGGCAATAATGTATTTCTACGTATTGCACCTCACGAAAAGTTCACATAATGCACAAAGTCTTTCATTTTTTTTTAATATAATAGCCAAACTTTCCCTCTCACCATCCTGCCTCCATCTATTTGTCATTTACCAATTGCCCTAAACCACCCCTTTTGTTTTTAGAGTATACAAGGCTTTCTTCCTTGAAGACTCATTTAACAACCCAAAACAAAGCCCTTTAACACCCAAGTAGGTATTGTACTTACACACATCCTTTTTATGCGAGCTCCAAGGTCTCATAGGTTCATAGATTAGCACTAGGCTAACTGCCCTTGTGGGCCATTTTAAGCCTAGGAAATTACCCCATGTGAGAATCAAACCTTGTACTCTGTGTCTGTAAGTGCAACACCTTAGCCATTATGCCAGTCTCCCACCCCTTAACCTACAAAAAAGTGAAAAGTATATACCTTAGAGTGCAATAACTGGTACAGTGAAAGAATAGCTTCCACTCCAATTATACAGCCTTAAAAAGCATTCTTGCAAAATGTCCACTCAATTACAAAATAATGAATATGCAATTAAAAATGAAGGCTTACATGCATTTCTAACATAAGCTGTCATTCTTCACAAGGAAAAAGCATAAATATAGTGGCAAGTACAGAAAACTTCTGGAAGAACCTCATGTTGATCAGGAACAAAGACAGGAATGGTTAAGGAGAGGCGAATTCAAACCAATAGATGAAAGGTTAATATTGGCGTCCCAAGATAGTGGGCTGCTTACATGTTGGTTTATTAAGTCCACTGAACATCTGGGAGAAACAGACAAAAGTAGGATTTGTAAAACCGATTGGAAACAGTTGTATACCTTGTTGCTGGTTGCGACATACCAATGGCAGAAGGACTGTATACTGAAAGACATAATAATGTGGCGAGACTGTTACACTGCGGATTGTGCTAACATTATGGTACTGAAGTGGCCGAAAAACACTGGAAATATGAGCCACAAAGCATCATAGAAAATGAAGAAGTCATCACATGGGATCACCCATTACCAACAGTGCAAAAGATAGATGCTAGAAAACCAGATATAGTGGTCCAAGAAAAAAAGACAAAGCATTGATCATTGAAATTGCCACACCCAGTGACTACAGTGTCTTGCATACAGAGACACAAAGTCAAAATATCAGGATCTGCAGGCAGAAAGAGAGCAATGTGGAAGAAAGATACCTAGACAATTCCAATTGTAGTAGGAGCAACAGGTCTTATAAAAAAGAATTTACAATCTTATTTAGATATGTTACCAATACATGTAACGCCATATGAACCGCAGGAGGAGTCATTACTGGGCACATTGCGGGTGCTACGAAGAGCACTACTGGCTGACATCAAAGACTTAAGCAATACTAATTTCATGAACTTTAATCGTACTTTGAGTTAAGAATGGGGCCCATTCCCATCATGGTATTAAAAATCCAAAAGACTTCTAGAAATTAAAAAAGGGGATATTGCAGAATCAGTCAATTCTGGGCACAAAGCCAAAAGTGCTCTTCGCAGCACCTGCAAACAAAGATCGAAACAATACTAATTTCATAAACCTTAACCCATACTTTGACTTAGGAATGGGGTAAACTCCTACTTTGGTATTATAAACAAAAGACTTGGGAAAATTAGAAAGAGACATTAAATCTAGTGAATACTAAAAAACAAAACTTGGTCAGTTTCTCCTATGCACAAATCTAACTAGGTGTGCAGTGAGGCATACATCGCTCAAGCAATGGGTGTGTAAATTAATGCATGAGAAAGGTAACATTTAGGGCATAACCTCTTTTCCTTATCTGTTAACTGTGTAAACTGGTCAGCAGACCATTTTCAGCTAAAATCAAGGCCGCAGGCATGTGCAACACTAAGCTCTACATTTTCAGTCAGTTCTTGTATCTACATCTAGTTTACATAGAGTGTTCAGTTTTTAAAAAATGCCAACAGGTGAGGGAGAGTGGGCCTGAACAAGATGACATCCTGCCAGGGCAAATGCTCTATTACTCTGCTGCCTTGCAGTTACCAACTGCAGAGACAGATTCAGTTCTACTCATAACCACAAAGAGGGTGATACAGGTTTAACAATTATTACACAGCAAATGTCTGAGAAAACTTGGTGCAGTTTCGTTACAGGAAACTTTATAAACTGTGAACCTGAGACTTAACAGAATGCTCTGTCAGCATCTGTTTTGTCATCTTGCATTCAGGTTCATTAAGATACAGTTTATGCTCAAGACACAACAAATTAATTCTTCATTCCGCTACCTGAGCAGTATCCATCTGTCACGCCGAGTCTCAACAGTAACAAGTGTTGACAATAAGTGGTATAATTTATCTACAACATTTGTTGAGACACCTCATTTTAATTTTCAAATTGTAACCTCACCACAAAATTCGATAACCAAGCAAATAAGTAAAGCTGAATCCGGTACAATAAAGGCTGTCCAATGATCCACAACTAGCAGGCAACCAAAGTAAAATAATTGCAGGTTTATTGTCCAAAAATTAACATAGATCCAATACGACTTTAAATCAAATAAAATAAAAGTAAATCCCATACAGCATATTGTTGAGCGCTTTCGTCTCCACATCCGGAGACTTCATCAGAATAAACTAGACTAAGTCAAGTTCTCTTTTATATTCTACCTAATGAGTTAATTGAATCATTACCCACTTAAGTGTGAAATCCTACCAAGCAACAGTTCTCATTTTGAGAATACCTTGTTTAAAACATAGAATAAAACCCTATTAGTTTTATGAAATCACTTCACGATCCACTTACTGCATATACACATAATTCATCTTTCAACCATGTTATATGCCCCATTTATCCATTGTAAAAACTTAAATGCAGTACTTAACATTTCTTCAACAAATTCTAATAACAGGAAGGTGTGTAAAAAAAGAGATATATTAAAAATATAAATATAAATACGCTTTAGGTATAAGCAGTGAAGGTATGCGAATTTACAAAATGTATGTTTTTAAACGTGATTCAGCGAGTGTTGCTTGGTAGGATTTCACACTTAAGTGGGTAATGATTAAATTAACTCATTAGGTAGAATATAAAAGAGAACTAGCCCAATTTACTCTTATGTAGTCTTATTAAATTGAAGTCTCGGATGTGAAGCGCCATAACAATATGCTATGATTTATTTTTTTTTATTTTATTTTTAAAAGTTGATTGGATCTATGTTAATTTTTGGACAATAAACCTGCAATTATTTTACTTTGGTTGCCTGCTAGTTGTGGATCATTGGACAGCCTTTATTGTACCGGATTCAGCTTAATTTTCAAATTCTCTAAGATAGCAACCATCCTCAGTACTGCCCATGACAGTTTAAACTATAATTATGATGCCTTGCAGTAAAAAAACAAAAACAAAGCAGAAATGAATATTGCCCACTAAATCCCATTATGTTAAATCATGGCACACAGTCAAAGCTAACAGGAATGGAGACATATACATCTGTGACAAAACCTAAAAAAACTGACATAATAATGTTGCAATTGTCACACTAAAGATCTATCTTCCCCCAGAAATGTCTGTGCAGTTTGGGTGCTGCTCACGACTGACATCCATACTACTTGAGACTGAGATTTCCTCCTGTAATTAAGCACCAGTACAAATATGCAACGTAACCATAGCACATCATGATACAAAAGAAAGCTGGAAAACTCAAGTTCCTGATAGTTTTGGATTATCCCAAGGTAGAAGGCAAAACAGAATTCTCTTCTAAATTGTATGGGAACTTCTAAGTGCTAATGGAGGATGTTGCTGTCAGTGGGTTAGAAAGATGGATTAGATTATCTGGTCCAGTAAAAAGACTCTCAACCATACTGAAGGAATGTATTCCAGAGATGTAACCAAGCAAAACAGGACTGATCCTACACCAGGGATTTAGCAGTAGTAACATTAAAGTCTCTAGATGGAGAAAGAAGGCTGAATTCAGAGAAACATGTAGGACACTTTACTACAACGCTTACACTAACAAAACAAATTTAGAGGTTACATCTGCACAACTGTTTGTGAAGGACTTTTAATTTAGGTTTAGATTCCCATAAGAGGTACAAAGGTAACATTTGACAATCAATGACAAATATTACAAATACAGGGCACTTTTTTTAACATCGGTACTATTAACTTGAAAAAGCCATCAAAATAGAATATATTTATGCAGTTTAAGAAAACCCGAGCCAAAAAAAATCAGGAACAACCGAGAGGGGTGGATCGCTGCTTATTATTTTTGCAGTAATGTGTAATGCGTGCACCGCAATTTTACACAACAGCCACCATATTGTGAAGCATACAACTAAGTTTTGCGTTGCCCTGTACAAGTCTGCGACCTCAAAAAAGTAAAAACTCTTATCCAAGAAGAGTAAAACCGATTCTTAAAGTTCTGTGCCAGACCCTGGCCCACCCCCATGCAGCCTGGCATTCCTTTCTGAAAGCTGATACCGGGAGCACCTCCCCAGCTTGCCACAGTTGTGACCGTGCCCCAGCTTCACAGATGTGACAGTACGATCCCTTCCCCTGCTTATAGTCATGTTGCACAGCTCTCAGTTGTACAGATTTTTCATTTTTGCCTCATTTTTGGACCGCTTTACATGTGGTTTTCAGATAACTTGGTGACAATTCACCACCTTCTGCGCGGAGTCTGTCCTCCCCGCGGTCGAGTGATGCTTAAAGACGTGCGTGTGTGGATGTGCCTTCTTTGAAGGTTAAGTGTCGGGCCGGCAACTCGACACCGTAAAAATCCACTGTAAATAAGCGGACCGGTGATCCGCTGTGGCAACCCCTAACCGGGAAAAGTCGAAAGACATCGCTTTTTGTGACAATTCTTTAAAGAAGGAAGTTAGAAAATAATGGCAGACATTTGAGTTTCAGACTTCATACCCTTCAGAAAATTTGTGTTAATGCTATACCTCTTAATCTATCAATTTTTGGGTACTTTTCCGTTAACGGGGCAACAGTGTTCGGAAAAGTATCAGTGTAAGATATCAGCCTCAGAAACAGCGCTGTTAAAGGGTCCAGATTTACTGCTCAAGACGTTAAGAGGTATGTGTGGTCTTCCCCAGCTTAGCATAGCTGTATCCGTGCGATCCCCTCCCCCAGCTTGGCATACTTGTATCCGTGCAATCCCCTCCCTCAGCTTGGCATAGTTGTGTCCCTGCGATCCCCTTCCCAGCTTCATAGTTGTGACCCTGCAATCACCTCCGCCAGTCTGACACAGTTGTGACCGTGCCGATCCCCTCAGACTGTCTGAGTCAGACAGCTTGACAGTTAGTTGCGTCCATGGGATTCCCTTCCCCTCCCCCACTTTGTCAGAGTTGTGACGGAGCGATCCTCCGCTTGACTGAAAACAGTTGTGACGGTGCATTTCCCTCCCCCTCCCCGTTTTATAAGGAATGTCGGTACTGCAGGTGCCCATAGTGCCCTCCAACAGCTTATGCCCCTGACTGTGGCCTCCTTCCGCAAGGTCTGATTACCCATCTATACCTGCTAACTTCTTACTGTACAAATCCTGAACGTCAACGACCCCTACATCTGGGAAACTTCCCGGTGAGCAAACCACACCGTTTAAAATAGGTTCACCGCAGGCATTTCCTGAATAATATGAAGTCCGAGACTCAAGTGCCTTGTAAAAATGAAAGGACTTCAGTCCTCAATGATTTGTACGAAAACCATATTTTACAAGAAGCAGACCAAATATATGCCAACTTAAGAGACAGTCTCCGAAATTTGGAATCACTGGTTCTGAAATATAATACGAAGGAATAGACAACATAATAATCGCTGCCTTTAGCCTGAAGCAGGGGACCGTAGGATGCAGTAGCTAAAAACACTGCAGATCAGTACTACAAAAAGAAGAGCCTCCGCCTCCGATCAGACTAAACACACGCAATACAATAGCTTTTCTCGGGCATCCGAATACGCTCACTTGGGTTTGAGCTCAACTAGTGCAGAAATCAGGTGAAGTTAGGGTTACCACCTGTCCCACTTTGTGCAGTTGTGTCCTGCAAAAATAACAAATGGCAAATGTCCTGAGACTTTAGGACAAAAACAGTTGCATAAAATAGTTATTTTGTATCTGCACCACCTAAACGTTATAAGAAACAGAAAGGCAGCTAAAATGTTACAAGAATAAGCTTTTATTTAGGAAAAAAAGTGAAGTTCTGTCCTTTGTACTTTGGCCATGGGTATGTGCTGCCCTGCAAAATCTGACATTTCTACAAAAAATGTCCCACTTTGGGCATTTGAAAAGGTGGCAACCCTGCCTAGGTGAAGTCTGAACAGCACACCTAACCATAGCTCTGAACCTCTCTTCTCCAAAATGAGGAACACTAACCCTCATAATGTGGGACAAATGGGCAAAATGTGGAACACTCACTAACGGCTTACTAACAACTTCATGTAGGAAGGTCATATGATGGCTAAAATATGCTAGTTTTACTTATAAAAAATATATTTTAATGAATGAATACGATTCATTTCTATTTACCATGGCTATCAGTTAAAAAATCCGTAACACTGAATGCGAGACACTTTCAATGTGGAACTTTGAGGAACATGAACTTTTTCAGACCCCAAATGAGGTACATTCCTCAGAATGTGGTACACTTGAGAACTATGGTTTTAACACTTCAAATCTATACATTTTAAAGCTGCATCTTGCAAGCGGGACAGGAGATCAGTGACACAGAAGTGCATCCGAACTATTCCCAGCCAAGGCAAAAAATATACAAATAGGTTACTTTGCAGCTACCCACAGCCGCTTTGTCTTCTCAATTAATACTGGTTTAAGTGTAACTATACACAGGAGACAAAAGGAATATGCTCAAACCCTCAGTATATAAAAGTCAAAACAGACTTACCAAAGGTAAACAATGTTAATGTTCTTAGAGTCATGACTATTGCTACTCTAAACCAAGCAAACCCGTATCAAGCCCGTCCTCCTGGAAATCAGCTTTGGTGCTTCAAGTGCCAGTATTAATATCCTTTATTTTCATTCATATTGTTGCCCTTCCCTTATAAAAGTTTTAATTTTCTGGTAAATTATTTAGGATTACAGTCAATCATGGCAGACAGAATTTAATTATTTTAATTTTAATTGTTTTTATTGTTCAGAGAATGCACGCTGGTGGAAAATCTATTGTTCTATTAAATAGATAAGCGAATTCCAGTCATATTTAAAGTTGGGAAGCACATTTGCCATAATGAATGACAACCTAAGTTATACGTGCAGCATAACGCATTAATGCTATATAATTAATTCACTCGTCTTGTAACTCCTGAATTTGCATAGCTTAACACGTTTTATACCTTGCAACTGTCTACATTTTCACAGACGTCACGTCATTCAAAAAAAGGCATGCTAAAGCAAAACCGAGTATCCTATCTGGCCTCCTTTGACTGGCATGCTTTTTACGTTTGAGATCAACACATGTGAAGGAAAGTATTGCTGAAGTATCTGAAGTCTGCGACAATCTGGATAGTTGAGAGATATTAAACAAAATAATTACATTCCTCATCTCCCACCTGAAGAATCACAGGGTAGACTTGTATACCATACAGTAACAGGTTCCCTACAAAGAGTGCTCTGATAGTGTCGTAAATGAAGTCAAGCTTGCATCTGGCTTTGGGTGCCTGAAAGGGTATAGCTGTTACTATTTCCATAGCACGCATGCTTAATGTGATTTTTTTTTTTTGGGGGGGGGGGGGTTAATAAATAAGTTGACTCCAGCTGCGTTTGTTAGTATGATTGCGTACCTACGGACGTTTTAAAATGTCACCACGGCCGGCCTTAGGTGACCGCCTAGGGAGCTGTATAGGCTGGCCTTGTAAAGGGTGCCTTATGTATTTATTTATTTTCATTAATATAAAGTTTGCGCTCTTCTTGGCGCTGGACCCAGAAGGTGAGGGTGGGGAAGGGAAGTGAGCACCCCACCCCACCCCACTTACAGCCGCGGGTTGGCCAGGAGACAAAAAAAAAAAAACAACTTTAGTTAGAGAGAGAGAGCTAAGCAAAGGCAGCAGGGATAGTTATGTTTCTCAGATGTCAGTCTCTGACCGCCGGCTGTCAAACTAACACTTTAAGAAAGTCTGTTGTTTTTACACTTAAACAAATTAAAACTCAATATAATTATTAGTACCTCATGTCATTAATCAGTGCTACACTTGCCTGAAGCTTGGCTGATTGCCTTTATTTTCAAACAGATAATCTGCACCTGCATGTGATGTGACAGGTAGTAAACGTGTAATCAAGCAGGAAATTACCCAAAATCAGCTCATGTTTTACAGCCTGTAAAGAGATGCTGCAAAGTCTGCTGATTCGTTTCCCTGCCTTTTGTAAATGTTTAGCCCAAGAACACAGAATAAAGTCACGAGGTAAGCCTAAGTATGCAGGGTGCATTAAAGAAGTCACAGTAATGGTCTGTTTGTCACACATGATGACTCACTTTAAGTTAAAATATCTAAAGACCGCAAGATTTTAACTTTCACAGCTGAACTTAATGAATGACAATCTGGCAACCGCTGCTTCATGCATATGGGCTGTTTGTTTTATGAGTACTTTATTTTGTTAATGGGATGCTACCATCTATTTCTGAAGGGTCTGAATCTTGTAATGACCAGAAAAATATGACCTATGACTTTAACTGCAACTCTGTTGTAATTAACTTTTATGTAAGCAGGGAGTATTTATTTTCTGGAATTAAAGATACAAACAGTAATAATTTGAATGCACTGTATTATATCACCGCTTCAGAAAGTGTCGTATGCAGAACATAAGGTTACAGTGGCATGGATGATCGGATCTATATTACAACACCGAAGATGCGTTTCAGCGAACACATACACAGCGAACGCACAACACCACCAACGTTGACATCAGCGATTTAATCCCTTGGCCATCCCTGTAAGTTTGCAGTTTTCCCCACTGTAGTGCTATATTTAGTTAGGGCGCACCTTGTTATGTTTAATGATCTCTTTGTTTTGAGGCAAGCAAATCGCTGATGTCAATGTTGGCGTTTTGTGCGTTTGCTGGGTATGTGTCGCTGAAACGCAAACCTCAACCTAAAAAGAAAAGGAGGGGAGGAAAATTGGACTGCAGCAATGGAGATCCTCGAACATCTACATTTCTTAAGTCTCCCATTGCTGCAGTCCTGACATAGGCTGGTCAACTAAATAGCAGTAGGAGCTGCTGACATGCCCTGTAAGACTGTAGAGACCTAGAATAAAGAGGTAAATGATAATGCTTTGTAAAGGTATGTACAGAACTCCAAGTAGCTGCTTCTAGAATGTCTTTAGTAGCTACCGAATGAGACCTGATCCCAGCTGGAACATCCTTACCATGATTTTTTATTTTTATTTATTTATTTTACATTTGTTAACTGGATACATGTCCATTTTCAGTGGAGACTATCTAATGCATAATAACAAAAATTACATTCAAAGTACATAGGTAATTTAAGACTAAAACAGGGATTTAAAATAAGTTCAAAAGGTGAATACAGAGACTATCAAATTTCTACAGTACAGGTCAAAGTACAAAGGTAATTTGAGATTCAACTAAAACAGGCATTCATAATTACATAGGAATTTAAGACTCAACTAAAACAGGCATTTAGGCTATCTTTCTTATCAAATTTCTTCAGTACAGGTATATAAAATGTGAGACAGAAATAATTAAGTAGTTTAAAAGCAAAGATAGAGTTACTAGAAAATTTTAGTTTGAAGTTGAGAGAGTCAATTTCTCAGGTAGAGATGAAAATAGAGTTGGGAGACAGTGCAAAGGGTGCAGGAGACAAAGCCAGTGATTGGTTAGAAAATGTTTCAGTTGAGTTTTAAATAGTGTGATAAGTTGATTCCAAATTTTACCAACTGAGTTGGAAAATATAGAGTCACCTGCTGTATTCTTTGATAGAGAGGTTTGAATCAGTATTTTATTGGAAGAAGCGAGGGTTTTTAGGTTGTTATAGGGTTTTATCAGGGTGATCTTTTCTGGGTGGTGAAGGGCTTTATGGGCAGTTGTAAGCTGATAGTATTGAATTAGGTGAGGTAACTCCAGCCACCCTAGGTTAAGGAGGTTCAGGCAGTGATGTGTTTTATATGGAGAGGGCAAATTTTTTATGTTGTTATAGGCTGTTGTAAGCCTATTGATGTTATGTTTAAGATTGTTGTTCCATAAAACAGCTTGTTAAGTAAACCAGCTTAAAGCAAGATTATTGAGAGAGATTTTAAACAATGTAGGAGGAGTTTGTGATTCACCATGTCAAGGTTTATATTAATGGAGTCTATGAAGGATAATAAGGCTGTTGTGGTGCTATGGTAGGAAAGAAAGCCATGTTGGCAAGTAGCTAAAAGGTTATTAGATAGGAGGTGATTTAATATGTAGGCGGTGTTTAGTACTCAAATGAAATCGCCTTTGAAGGAAGGGATGATGTGGGAGATTTATATTCTGCTGGCAATTTGTCAGCTGAGGGATCAAAGGAGTCTTTGTGGTTCTTCTCCATTTAGTGCTTTATTCTTACTAAGGATAAGTTGTTTGGTGTTGGTTGTTAGCCATTGAGCTGTCTTAGATTTCATTCATGTAGAAACGGATGGGGCATGATGATCGAGAATAGTAAGAAGTGGCTCGCTAAGGTCGTCTGGGAGGGTACATGGAATCCGTGCAGGTTAATAATGGTAGATGGATTAGTTTGTTTGCATGTTCCAATCAATATTAAAAGTCGCCCTAGTAGTATTGTTAGGTAGAGTAGGAGCTCCTGGGGGTCTGATATTCTTCAAATTAGGCAATTCGACATCAAAGCCTTTAGCTGAACTCAAAACTTGTTGAGGGAGCTGAAGGTCCCTCTTAAAACAGATGATCGCCAGGCTGTCAGGCAGGGGAGTGCACCCTCAGAGGAGAAGCAACAGATCTATGTCCGAGAGTTCCTAAGCCATTGTCCAACTGAAGAAATACCTGAAGGTCAATTTCCATCGTGAGGATCCACAATCTGTCTGCTCAGAACATTTGATGTACCACATGATCATTGTTGTCTGTTCTCAATCAACACAGTCCTGGTTGAAGTAGGCTTTTGAATCCCTCCAAGGCAAATTGAACTCCCAGCATCTCTTTCATGTTGATATGCATCTCAAGTATTTCCTTTCTTTGGAGGAAGGAAAAAACCCTTCGCCTCTTTCTTAAGAAGAGGAATAGAACCTGCTCTCTGTATGAAAGAGCAGAAAATTTGTTATTGCTAAACTCTGCTTTAGAAGGAAAGGCACACTAACCCCAGTTTTTTGAAGGGAGGCACATGAAAATAAAATGAAAATGCCCTCGATTTATTATCAATAATACCCATTTGTCTTGCACCAAAATGCCCATCCTTCCAAAAAAAAAATTTTTCCTCCAGAGGAGGCTGCCAGCAAGGCAGAGTCAGCAGCTGAAGCCAGGTTGCGTTAGGTCTGTTTCAAAAGGATCACCCCCTGCTGCCCAGCAGAGAGAAGGGGTAGAAGAAAAGGAAGAGAAGAACTCAAAGACCTAGAAAAAGCCCTACCCTACCTGGCCCTGCCCCCGCCCGACCCTCCCCTCCTGCCAGAGACAAGAGAAGCACTTAGCAGGCCCCATCCAGGCCAATAGGGGCTGAACCTCTACACTCCTACCTTAGAAACCTGCCTTCTCTTTTCGCTTTCTCCTCCATGCTTTCAAACTCTCCTCCACTGGACCAAAAGAACATCAGAATTTGTAAAAAAACATCATTGGAGAGCCTCAAACAGCTTCTGATCTTTAAGCCAAGCTGCGCTCTACTGCCTGATGACCTACTTAAAGCCTGGCGCCCCTTAAAAGCAGCTAAAACATAGGAAACCAACTCTCAAAGAATAATGCAACTTGAATGGAAGAATGCACACTAACCTGAAGCTCATACATAAGCCTGCTACATTCTAAGAAGCTCAGCTAATTTTCAATTGGCCCAGAAAAATCATTTTTACAATTCAAGCACCAAGCTCAACAATTTAAAGCTAAAGCACATTTTAAAAGAGGTATACAAGGCTCCACCTACCTTTCCAGAGCCCTATCCCTTGAACCCCAGATATGAGGAACCCCAATGGAAACTCCCCAACCCTTTGCCCCTTGCTTGGGGTAACAGACCAATAGTTTCCGGTGAGCTATATGGACTCTTATATAAGTACTGGAGAGCTTCCGAACCCTGTAGTGGGAGGCAGAGAATCTAGGGCAGGAGGCAGCCTCAGAAGGCAATCTCAGAACAAAATATATCCAGTACAGGGTACAGAGAATAGCCTATGGCGAGGCAAAACAAGAATTCTCTCTCAAGAGAGGGAATCCAGAAAGAATCTGAAAATCCCATCTCCAATCCCTCTCATCCCTCATGGAAGAAAGTGGATAGAAAGAAGAAAATCTTTCTGGAGGGGGGAGTAGAGAGAGTAGAGTCGAATCAGAATAATCAGAGTAGGAGAAGTTCTTCTCACAGAGGAATCTGGAGAATCTGAAGAGACTGAACCAAACCCTCCAACTCAGGCTCTACCCTGGGGCCTGAGGGGGGGGGGCATAGAACCCCACCCCTAAATAAAAAAATCATCAGCCATTATCTCTTGTGCTTCCTAGGAGCTGGACCCAGGGACATGCACCAACAGGGGGGCTGGACCTTAGAATGGGCTGGGGCTTGAAGGAGAGAGAGAGAGGATAAACTACTATGAGGGGAGGGAACCAACCACGACATCAGAGTAGCTAACCACACAGGAGAAACACACACAGGAGAACTCACTGCCAAAGGTTGAGACTCACTCAGGTAAACTTTCAGAAGGAGTCAGTGAAGAGCCAGCTGGTACACACAGTGGTACTACAGAACGCGGCCGCCTCATCCTGTTTGGAAGACTTTTCTTTCTTCTGCTTTTAGAAGAACCACCCCACAGTGAGAAGAACGGGCATGTTATAATTATAATTACCACCAAACACTAGCCTAGCACAGTCTAACCGGACGCTTAATAATACGTTTGTTAAAAGTAGCACCTCTTCGGCTGTTTAATATACACCCGGATAATCAATGCACTCGGCTGCTAACAGAAAAGGCAAACCTCTCAACTATCCAGATTTTTACAGAATGTTCAGATTTTTGCATCATACTTTTGGTCTGTTCCTCATAACATTTGTGCTTTTCTGTTAATTTACAAAGGATTGACATCACTAAATAATGCCATACATTTGAGTTTCAGACTTCATATCCTTCAGGGAATGAATGAAAACACAACTCCTATTATTCTAGCAACTTTCTAAGTTTATAAGATTAATATTTAAAATCTGCTCCTATTTTTGGGCCTTTATCCACCCCCCACCCCTATTTTGTAGGCATTGTACAGATATCTTGCGCTAAAAGGTTGAGAGATATGCATTTAAGAAAGTCCTAATTTATGGCATACATGTCACCTGAGGTAACGAGAAGGGTCTGCAACAGGCTCACTAATATAATTACAGGACAGATAATCAGAAAAAGATGCAAAATTAGTAGAAGAGTGAGTAAAGCAAAAGTTTAGAGTCCTAATAATCAAGGGGTATAGCTTTGAGCTGACTGTTAACCACAGTAGAAGTACAATAAACATAAGAGATTCGGTGGATATCAGTAGTGATGTCACAGCAAGTTTTATGATCCTTGAATCAAGGTGTAACAGGGTCTATTAAGACAGAGATATGGGGTCGCAGGAGTGTAGTATGTTGAAAACTGCATCCTACTGTTTGTCTGTAAATTCCAAAGTAATAAGGCATTCAGAATTTCTGTCTGCTATTTTTAGCTCTTTCAAATATTTTCCCTCCTTTTCCATTTCCCAGTGGGTGTTAATTCTGCTGTTTTCTAATATTTTATGTCTGTCATTTTTTTACCATCCTTTACCCCTAATCCTTCTGACTATATTCTCCTTTAGGTCCGTCTCAGACAACTGCATGCTTTTTTTTCTACTTTTGTTTTTTGCACCCACCTTGAAGTCTATCATTTCACTCACACCAATGCCTCTCGTCCATCTCCATAGCAGGACAGCAGCAAGGACATAGTGTCTAAGTAAAGCACAAGCTTGACAGTACAAGAGACTTTTCCTTTGGCCTACTCTTAACTCCAGCACTTTGGACATCATGTGCAATGGAAAAGCAGTGTTTGCATACGTGTGCTACAATTTCACACCCTCTACAACAAACTGTCTGTTCCCCTATACTATTGTCAACTTTAATACCACCGGGCTTCACAGGGTGTCATGTCCAGACTGGAATTCCCTCCCTCCCCTTGGATAAGCATGCCATCATTTAAGCTATCCATTTCTATCCTTCTCCAACATCTTCAGTGTCCAGGCCCACTATCTGGGTGTCATTCCACTATGGCATGCAGCCAGTCTAAATGCCTTATGCTTTGTTTGTTTCTGGCTTCTTTAAAAGGTCATCCCCATGCATTATTTGTTTTCTTACAGGCCTTCCTTTATTCATTTTTTATTTATTTCATAAGTTCATAGGTGATTAAAAGGTTAACGGCCTTACGGGGTCATTTTAAGCTTACCCATGCTTCTCCAAATGTTAAACCATGCTTTGAAACCCAGGGTAATTTTAAGGGTTAGATACAGATGGTCAAGCATTTATAGGTTACCCCTGTCCATGTCTGATTCCCCATCTACTTATCAGGTTATGGTTATAATGAGTTAGGGAAGAACTCTGATTTGCATGGATGGGAAGCTTGTTCCAGAGAAGGGATAAAGGATTCAAACGCTGCACTCTCCCACTTCCTAGAGAGGATATTGTTCCTTTGTGCCACTACTGGACTTATTTTAGCCAAGTTTTTTTTTTGTTTGTCTCTTTGATTTTCTACGCTGCTTTCCTCAACTGATACCAGATGTCATTCCTTTCCTCACATTTTTCATTCATTCCTTCTTTTTGGGCCCTTTCTTACCTTTTTTTTTATTTTTTGTGGTCCACAACCCTCACACCATATGCACGTATGTCTGCCCCTGTCCTTTTTGTAAATTCCTGACCCCCAGATTGATTACTTATCTTTATTTCAAACTGATAGTACTGACCATGGGTGAAATGATGACAGTGGATGATTTCCTAGGTAGCTTGCTGTTCTACTGAAATAGCCTATGGCTATCGACCCAGAGGTCAATCATGCCTAGCTGTTTCATCCCAATGTAATACCATAGATATGCTAGTCAATACCTAGGATTGCATTTAGTAATGACTACCCATGTCCAGGAGGGTTGTGGGCACTATCCCCGGTAAGAATTTATGGTACTCCTTCCACTCGTCCAGGTTCCTCTTGAACAGTGTCATGGAGGTACTCTATTTCACATGTATTGGGTAGCCTATTGCAAAGACATGGTAGTCGCTGTGAGACAAATCTGTCCCTTCAGCATGTCCTATTTAAGTCACAGGCCATATTTAGGTCCCTGGAATGGGTATATCTAGTCCTGTTTGAGTTCAATTATTTTTAGGAGATCAAAATATCTTGCCAAATTAGTAGACTGCTGGCAAACTATTCTGCTTTCTTTTCTGACAAGAAGTATAAACGTTTGAAATAACTTAATATTTTGCTGAAAAAAATGTTATTTGGTACAGATTTTTTTTTTATTTTTCTATTCACTAAAGATGGAGAGATCCAGTTTACACAAGCATTAGCTCTCTCTGTCTCTCTCATATTCAAGCCACAGGTAGCAAACCTGATAATGTAGCATGGCACAAAGGCAAATCCAAGTGGGGGTGGGGTGGACACCAGAAATACTGCACTTCTAAGCAGCACTGTAGCACATGGACAGTTAACTCATTCAAGACTATCACACCTTTTTGTATACTTCCAGTTAACACCCATAGCCCCTTATGGCATCCAAATCTTTTTCGTTTTGACTTCTTTAACTATGTGATTTACCAGTTAATAATAGGCAGTATTAGTAAGGGCATGGATTTATTAACAAACTGATACTATGACTGCTAATCTAGGATGTCCTGCAGGGGAGAAATTCATTACTGTTTGCCACTTATTATTCATAATTTTTTATTTATGTTTGTCATCTATTCAGGAGTACGATGTAAAATACTATGGGAGACAGGAAAATCCATTGTTGATATCCATTTATATCACACTATACTGGAGGTATTGCTGATAGTTTGTCAGTAATTAAGAAAATAAGCAATATTTCCACATGTACTTAATACTTCAAAAGCCAAGTGACTTACAAACTATTGCCATGAAATGTCAGACTCGTTTTTAGTGGGTGATATCTATATATTAAAAATGAGGTCCACCCAGAGTGTGAACACTAGTTCTAGGTGACTGCCACTGTTGAAGTGACACCCTGACTCCATGTGTAAAAATGGAGAAATGTATGTTATGGATGCATGGATCTGAGGTTGCATTATGTTGTTGAGGAGTTTGAGAGTTAAGGTTTCTCTTTAGAGGCCTTTAAAGGAAAACTCCACACTAGAACTAAAAAAAAAAATTTTTTTTATAACTCTAGCTTTGTTTCCTGACCTATTTTAACACCTCAAAATCACTCAAAGTGATTTTTGTAATTTTAGCCTATTTTCCACAACATGGCTACCAATGGGGCTTGATGTATCAACGTGATGTTATTCTCCCTCAACCCTTTCTGTTTCCCATAATGCTTTGTATGACTCATGCCAGACATAAGGAAGTAACTGTGAATTCCCATGCCATTAACATATAATGACATTTGTGTGAGTCACTGTTATCTTCTTTACCTTCTGTAAAAGGACTGCTTCTTTTCTGTCTCTAATCACCCTCATTTATGTTTGGCTCAGACCTTGTTTTACACTATACTTAGAAGTTATCCAACTACAGCCAGAAAAGTAACTAAATTGCAGGCCTATGTTCATGGTTTTCTTTTGTAATCCAAGAGGAATTGATTCTGCAAGGGTCTCTTGGTGCAGTGACAGTTTTAACACCTCTACAGTAATGTAGGGGGGAGGGACTGTTATTTCCTCTTGAACTACAAAAGAAAACCCAGAACAAAGGCCTGCAATTGGAGATTCCATCATGAGACACACTGATGCCCCTCTCACCAGGCTGAGTAAGGAGAAAGTCAAGGTCAGTTGCTTATCAGGGGCTAGGGACCACCATGTTATGCTTGCACTCATGTCATTGGACCATAAGTACCAGTATGACTCAGTCATAGACCATGTGGGTGTAAATGACCTGAGATGTACCTCACTAAACTATATGAAGAGATGCATCATGGTGCTTTTGGAATGTGTCCCAGGCTGCTATGAGCCTAGCACTAAGCAGTATTTTATCTTCTCCAAGGATGATGCCACAATACGAGCGAAAGATGAATGACTTTAATAACTGGCTTAGTTTCTAGTGTCATTCTAAGGGGGTGCAATATTTGTCAAAATGGAAGGAGATCATCAAAACACCATGCTACATGCTACTTTGCTGGGATGGTCTGCACCTCTCCCCTCTAGGCTTTCAAATATTATCTAAAACATTGTCTTCCCCCATACTGCCTTTTTTTTTTTAGGCAATGCCAAACTGAAAGTACTTCTGGCATAGCAAATCAAAACCAAGATCATCTAAAGGTGTTACTGCTGAATGCTAGGAATCTAAACCCTTCTCCCTAGAAGCTCTCCTTACTCTAGAGAATGTTGATATCTGTGCCGTCACCGAGACATGGTTTAAAGCCGCAGATAGCACACTAACAGTGCAAGGTTATATTGCCTTCCACACATGTAGACCGGTTACTGCCCAGACAGGGACTAAAGGTGGAGGTGTCTCGATTTACATAAAAAATACATATATCTCAAAGCTGGTCAAACAGGACAATGCACTTGAGCTACTCCATGTTCAATTTGCCATAGGCAAAATCCAGTACCACTTCCTTGCAAGCTATAGATCCCCCCCTCTATGACCCAAGAAACTTATTGGAAACACGCAACATCCAACCCAATGCCATATGTATGGGTGACTTTAATTACCTGACTATTAACTGGGAATCGCATATGACACCAAGCATACAGGCACAGAGATTCCAGGCTTTTGTAAACACAAACTCCATGGACTCGATTGTCAATACACCAAGCAGGGGTGCAACCATACTGGATCTGGTCCTCACTAATATGGGAGAGTGCTGCACAACCCCTAGTGTACTATCTTCTCTGGTAAAGTCAGACCACAAAATGGTCTCCTTTGAAGTAAAAATAAAACCTGCACCCACAGCTAACCCTGGAATATTTAGGAACTTTTTCCCACTATTAAGTGATAACCTGGCAAAACTGAAGCCCCCATAAACCCTGAGAACACTGCTACCTATATAGAACTGTTCACAGAAACACTATACAAGCATGTTAATAGCTGCATCAAGGCAACTGTACTCACCAGGAAGAAGTACATAACTAACTAAAAAAACAAACCACCCTGGTGGAATCATAAAATCAATAGAATGTATAACAGAAGGAAGAAAACATGGCAACTTAGGGGGTGCAGCAACCAGTAGGATAAAAGCAATCTCATCAAACTTAACAAACACTTCAGGGAACAAATAAAGTCTACCAAAGCCAAATATGAAGTACATTTGACCTCCCAAGCCAATGACAACCTTAAGGCATTCTTTAGCCATGTCCTCAACCTCAAAGTCAATACACATTGTAATGGAGCCACCTATACTGAGCCAGAATATAATAGCAAACCTACTGGCCAACAAATTCAGCTCCAACTTTACCCCTTTCTTCCCCTCAACATTCCCTCAGGAAACGCCATCAATTATAACTCCCCCTGCTTTCACTAGGGAACAGGTCTTTAATGCTCTCTCTAAGGCCAAGAACACTGCATCATTGAGCCCAGACAATATCCCAGAATGCCTTCTAAATAGTATGAAATGTGACCTATCAGGCCTTCTGGAATTGCTATTTAACTGTAGCCTCCAAACAGGCTTCATGTCTCATGAATGGAGAACAGCAACAGTCATCCCTCTGCACAAAGGTGGGCCATCCACAGACCCTGGAAACTACAGACCCACAAGTCTCACTAGTCTTATATGTAAAGTCGTGGAAAGAATTATCATAGAAATGATCAATAATGATATAGTAAACCTCCAGACACAGAACCCAACCGAGTTTAGTTTCATCAAGGGCAGGTCATGCTTACTCAACCTGGTAGACTTCTTTGAGAAGGTCACCAAAGCAATGGATGAGGGCAAAATTGTTCACAGTGCCTACCTTGACCTGGCCAAGGCATTTGACACAATACCCCACTCGGGCTTTGACAAACTGAAGAGGTTAGGTACAGACCTGTATGTTACCCAGTGGATAACCAAATGGCTCACAGGCAGGACCCAGGAAGTTAAAATTGTGGAGTTCACCTCTACAAAGAGGCCAGTCGCAAGTGGAGTCCCTCAGGGATCAGTCATTGGACTCCTCCTTTTCCACATTTACTTCTCTGAAATCAAGGCCAATGTCAGTGGTCTCTGGCTGACTAAATTTGCAGATGCTTGCAAATTAGGAGCTGCCATTGAATCCCACACTGACACAAATGTTCTCCAGAAAGGGCTGACACAAACAACTGGTGTCAGTGCCATGGACTAAAACTAAATGACAAGAAATGCTTAATAGTATCCTTCGGGAAGTCATCTACCCCTGGTAACTATCATATTGACAACACACCCCTTAGAGCTGACCCAGTAGTCAGGGACTTGGGAACACACAGACAGTAATCTAGCCTTTGGCCATCACCTGTCTGGAGTAGTAAGGAAATCATTCTGTGTTGTGCAATTTATAAACAAAGATATGTTATCTAGATCCAAGGAAGTCATTGTTCCACTGTATTTGGCATTCATCAGACCTATCATTGAGTACAGCGCTGTCTTTGGTATGTAACTAACCAGGCATATCCAACAAATGGAATGTCCACAGAGATTCCTCAATAAACGTATACAGGGCATAAGTAAAACATCCTATGCAGACCGCCTCAAGGCCCTCTCCCTGTACTCTGTCTCCTACAGGCTGTTGAGGGGAGATTTATGCCTGGCATATAGGGCATTGTCAGACCCCACTCTGATGGACCTCCTGCATATTAGCAAAGCAAACAGCATCAGAATTACCCATTCTAAAGACTTAAACTTTGTCTGTGATATAAATAGGACCTGTTGAGGAGACAGGTATGTATCACAGTGACTGCGCCATCTCTACTGCAGGCTCTCCATGAATGTGAAGCAGGGTTCCTCCCTAACCCAATTGAAGTGTAACTTGGACAGTCAGATGGGGAACAGGAAATTCATCCCTGGCTTGGCATGTATATCTGTATTGGACACAGGCAACCCGTAATGTTTCATCTCCCAAGCCCCTGCTTACACCTATCAAGGGTACCAGAACTTGTCAGAGATTTGGGATGCATGGCTAGGCTTAAAAAGGTCTTTGTGGTCATTAGCTTAGTAAACCCCCAATTGCGTACCTGGGTGGGGGGGCTGTGAGGGACGGTCTTAGATGAGTTCCTGTTCCTGTTCTTCCTTTTTCCACACACACACACACACACACACACACACACACACACACACACACACACACACACACACACACAATTTTAAACAAACATACATCCATTCACAGAACTATTCTTTGCTCAATCACCACAACAGAACTGGAGTTATTCACCATATGTGTTGGAATGGAAGTTATTGCTAAATATAGTAAGTGTTAGCCAGTGTGTACAATTCCATTTGCATTCATGGAACTGCTCACTGTGTGTTTGTGTGTGTGTGAATATAAATATAGTAAGTGTTATTCAGTGTGTACAATTCAATTTACTTTCATGGAACTGGAACTATTCAGTGTGTGTGTGCGTCTAATGTCCCAATTAGAGCTACCTAGTGGTTAGTGTTACTCATGTTCAAACCCTGT
Source organism: Protopterus annectens (assembly GCF_019279795.1). Lineage (NCBI taxonomy): Eukaryota > Metazoa > Chordata > Ceratodontiformes > Protopteridae > Protopterus > Protopterus annectens. The sequence goes on from NC_056726.1 coordinate 1,000,692,041, forward strand.
ACTTATGTACAACAACCTGATTTCTCTACCTCTACCACCACTTGTGATTCAAGTCTTTTCCTGTTAAAATTTGTGGTTTTCTGGCAAATCAGTGAGGACTGAAGTCACTAAATGACAGCCATTTAAGTTGCAGTCTTCTTATCTTTCAGGAAACGCATGCTAACCCAAAACATTTTATTCTAGCAACTTTCTAAGATTATACAAGCAATGCTTAAAATGTATCCCCCCACCATAAATTTTGGCTTTTTCCAGATTTCTTGTGCTGCAAAGTTGAGAGATATAGTTGATTATCAAGTGGATTTTACAAGGAGCTGAGAGCTTCAAAGGAAGCGAAGTTTAGTGCTGCTTATGCAAAGTCTGTTTGCATTGTTAGTAGCACAACAGGTAGTATACTTGCTTTTGATGCAGGAGGCTGTGGGTTCTACTCCCACAGTATGTAGATAGATTGCTGATACTGGACTGTGTTGTACTTTAAAGGAGGTGGATGCTGCAGTTCTGAGAATGCCCTCCTTTGGAGGAGATACCTAGTAACTATGAACCTGTTATCAGTTTGCCATCCATTTCTTATTGCAATATTACCAGCTTATCATTTTTTAATGTAACACAGGCAATTTATTCTTCAAGGGAAACGGGCACTTTTTTTGTAGATGAAACAATGAAATATAAAGTTGCTTGATAGCAGCAACTTTTTCATTAGTTAACGATCTCTTTAATGTGACATTATTTAGATGACTTTTATATCTCCAGAGATTGTGCATATTTATTGATATTGGTGGATTGTAATGACAGAAGTTTGAGTAGACTTTTTTATGATGGAAATGTTCTGAATTGGGCAATTTTTAATTATTGGTGCATATGTTTTGTTTCATTGCTTACTGGAAAAATATTCAAAACAATAAATCTACAACTCGCTCTAACAAGTGTGTTGTATTATACAAAGAATGTAATATAATGCAATCAGGAAGGTGAATCAAAGAACATATATATGTTTGCATGGTCCTAAATATGTGTGCAAGGGGCCTATAATTTGAAAAAAGCCCAAAGGAAAACTTATCCGACACTGGCCAGATGCATTTTCTTTGAATGTGGGTTTCAATACTGTTTCAATGAATGTGGGTTTCGGGGGAAGAGTAGTTTTAATGCTAACTCTGTTTTCATTGTGAAACTGCATTGCTTTGTTTAGCAGATGTGTATCAGTGTTTGTGCTATAAAATTTAAAATAAAAGTTTTAAATTAAATCTAAATAATCATTGTAGAGGTAAAGCATAAAACAGTATGCACATTACAGTGTTTATGGTAATGGGGAGAAATAGCCAAGTAATGGGACACTGGAATTGCTGCAGGTGGGGGGGGGGCTGTGTATCGGGAGGATGCATCTTACCATGATTTTGTGAGGGGTGAGGGACGACAGGCCTGGCCAGCACAAACTCTAGCTACACCACTGTAACCACCTATGAACCTAAACCAGTTGGTAAAATTGCTTATAGCAATTGCTAAAATCGCTTATAGCCAAGTCTCAATATATTTTAGTATCTTTTCTTAGCCTGCAGTATTACTAACTTTATCATTGTTGTATCATTTCTAGTCAATTCATTTTTTTAATATTTACCTTTGCTTTTTCATGTTTGTATTTATTTGTTGGTTTGCTTGTTATCCAAGTAGATAGGATGTTATAGTATACCAAGCAATGATCCCGGTCACATGTAAGAACACAGGACATACTACAATACATTTACAATATACAGAACATTTTAGCAACTGGTACATAGCTCAACCTACATTTTCTATAGAGATCTAATACTGATTTAAATAGGTACACCTACAGTAGCTGGAAGGAAGAAGGACAAAAGGTAGAACATAAATATAAACAGCACGTACAGTATCTACATGTACTACTTAAGTAGTGTTGACATCTCATTCATTCATTCACTGTCAACAAATAAATGTGTACTCAGTAGATTTTTTTTCTACCTGCACTTTTATGTTTTTTTCATAGTCAGTAATTTGTTAGTGCTACCTTTGAAGCAGGTGCTCTGGTAGGTGATAAACAGATGCTACAGAAGCTCGGCATGGAAAATGTCAGAACTACTTCTGATTTATTGAGTCACTAGGTTCCAGGCTGCATGGGCAGTTTTGGAGATTGTCCTTTTAACTGCAGCTAGGCTGAAAGAAGATCTCGTAAGGGTAAATACACCATGGTTGTTAATCTGGAGAGGAAAGCAGACGGTCTTAACATCCTGCAACTTAGCGCACACTGTTATAAGATGCCATTTAATGTATGGTAATGATACTCAAAGGGAGATGGGAGAGTAATGAATTAGTGGAGTTTATTAAATGGTGTTTGGAGCAAGGATTAGCTGTGGTTAGAGTTTAAATCAACTAATGGAAGACTATATTCAAGTTTAGGGATTACAAGTTCATAGTTATATACTAGTCTAGCAGACCATATGCAGCCTAGCCAAAGCAGTTCCTACTAGATATTTTCCAATCCGTAAAGGGCAGAGGTGTACAGTCAGTTTATGAAACCAAATCCATTAACTAGTTATGTTTGAAGAGAATTGGGAATTTGCTTGTTTGATATAGAAAAGAAGCTGATCCTATAGGTAGGAGATCCTCTGTGGGTGATATCAGTCAAGCCAACAGGTTTTGTTTGTATTACAATGTACATTTAGGTCTCTATAGTAGGTATTAGTGATGCTACCTGTTTTTAAAAGTGTTAGAGACCAAGCAGGACAGGATTGTCTGCTACCTTTCATGCTAGGGAGATGTCACCAGGGAGAAGTCTGAGTGGCAGGGCTTTTAGCTACTTTGTATAGCTTAGGAACCTTATAACAGAGATGTTCTTTGTGAGGAAATATTGATCATTTTCTAGTTGGGTGATGTCTGGATGCATTCATGCCAAAGGGAGCATTATGTTCAAGTATGAGCCTGATGATGGAGGAGTGTACACAGAAAAGTGCTTATTATCATGGTGGTGAAAGGAAAGTTCATTGTCCACAACTATGCCCAAGTCTCTAAGGACAGTATTTATTTTGAAGAGGTTTCATGTGACAGAGGCGGAACAGCCCTTATTTCCCAAATGAAACAATATTGCATTTCTTTGCATTTAACTGAAATGTGTGGTACTCACAGCACATGCTTGTAGGAGTTAGGCCATTTTTGAAGATACTGGTGTCTTCTTCTGAAGTGATGACATCTCCAAGTTTGCAATCAAGAACAAACTTAGTCAGAGGCATTTAACATCAGCTTTGGCATCAGCAAATTAGATGCGGAAGACTAGTTGTCCAAGCATAGAACCCTGGTGGACATCACTGAAGACAGTTTTTTTCGATGAAAGTGAGACACTAACTCTGACTGATTGTACTCTGCTTGTAACTCGGTTTGCTGTTCAGTGAGTTATGTCATGAATTTTATTCAGATGGGTTAGTTTTTCTATAATGCCACAGTTTGGAATAGTATCAGTGGCTGTGGCAAGATCCTATTAGGCAGTGTGAACATATTTGCCTTCATCTAGCACCCCTTTGACCTTCTCAAAGAAATCCACCAGGTTTAGCAAGCAGGATTTACCTTTTATAAAGCCAAATTTGTTTGTGTCAAGGACCATTGTCCTTATTTATGAGTTCCACAATTATACTTCCCATTAACTTCTAAATGATAATTGTAAAGCTAATTGGTCTGTGGTAGGTATGCCCATATGGAGCCTGGAGAAGTAACACAACAGATGTTCTGCAGTTCAAGGATTCATACAGAGTAGGAAGAGAGGCTACGATTGCAGAGGTTTATGAGGGAGTCAATGAGGCAGTTTCCTACTAATGAGGAAACAACCTTATATGCTGTTGATACCCAGAAAGCTAATACCATTAATGCTCAAGAGGCTTTTAGGACTTGTTCAGAGGTAAGTGCAGTACTGAATGGATGCAATGTGGAGAGAGGGAACATGGGGAGAAAAATTGAGAAATCTGAGCTAAACTTGTCTGCTATTATATCTGTAATTTCCTGAAGGTCAGAATAGGTGGTGACATTGTAAACAAACTCAGTATTTTTACATTGAGAGTTTTTGGATTGCACTCTTGCAGCAGGAGTGTGTTGTAGCAAACCTGTCTGAACTGGGGGCTGCTGGCTGAAACCTTATTGTGTGTTTTTCTGATTGGTCTGTAGGCATTGCTGTTGTAAAACTTGTTTTTCTGATTCTATAGAAGTCTAGTGTTTGTGTGGGTTTGTGCTCAATTCCTCAGAGCTGCTCTTAGTTTGGCTACTTCACCTGAGATTTACAGAGAATCTGCTGCATCTAAAGCCATCCACTGCTATAAGAATGAAAATAAGTATCATTTTGTACGTCTGCTGATCATTTTACTGTATTTAATAAGAATCTCTATTAATTGTTAAATTTCTCTCAGTTTAAGTTTCAAAGCTGAACTGTTTCCACTGCTGTCATAGTACTTAATTACATTGTGTCTGCTAGTTTTACAGAACAGTAGTATCTAGATTGTGTGGTTTCCCTGCACTTGAGCTCTGAAACTAGCATTTTTACATTAAGAAGGTTTACTGACTGCATTCTTGTGGCAGAAGTGTGCTGTAGCAAACCTATCTAAGTTAGAGACTGCTGGCTGAAAGCTTATTGTGTGTTTTCCTGATTGGTACATAGGCCTTGCTGTTGTAAAACTTGTTTTTCTGATTTTATATAAGCCAGTGTTTGAGCTAGGCTGCTGTCCATGCAGCAGCAGTTAGCAGTGCCCTGTATAGATGCAAATGCTATCAAGTTAAAATTTCTTAGAATAACTATCTTTGCAACCTTCCTTAGTCCCCTGCTGCTCTAGGAACATCCGATTTTCTCACAGAGCAGCATTGTCTTGTTGGATATATGCAGTACACACTGAGTGTAACACTCATTCTTCATCCGTGTGCTACCATCCCAGTCCCGTTAAATCTCCCCACTCTTCTCCCTGGTTAAACCCACAGTAAAAACCTGAAACCATGAGGAGGCACATTCCTCTGTGGCCAGCCTGGTGGATATGGGTATCCTGAGGCAATGTAACAGTTGTCTCATGTATACTGACAACCACTTAATCCTGAAACAAGCACAGTGCGTGAGAGATGTAGTTACACTATTAAAATGCAGACACGACTCTCTCATTCTGACAAATCAAATACCAAACTGGTTGTCAGGACATGCACATCATTTCCCTCACTATATAAGGTCTTGACACATAAACCCACATATATAGAGGTACTCACCAGTACCTTACCAAAATCTCAGAGGTCTCCCATATGCTGCCCTCAGAAACCACATGCAAACAAAACCAAGACAATACTAAGCAACACACATAAAAGTACACATCACAGTGTCTCCACAAGCAAGCCCCTCGGGTGAAACACCACACATTCAAACATCTTGGTCATAGTAGACTTCATCGTGATTCAAATGGATGCCTCCTCTAACCAGGTTGCACAAAGAGAAGGTTACAGTAAGTTGTCAGTGGCCAGTATTCAGCAGATTGCACAGGCACTCAAGTCACTTAACTACAAGTACCAGTATGACTCAGTCATAGTTCATGTGGGTGTGAGTGACCTCTGACATATCTCACTGGACTATATGAAGAGAGACATGATGGATCTCTCTGAATACGTATCACAGGCAGGTATGGATCTTGAATTGAACAAAATTCTACCCTAACCAAAATTATATCACAAAGCAATCGGAAACTAATTGACTTCAATAATTGGCTTAGCTACTAGTGTCATTCCAAGGGGATCCAGTATTTGTCAGCCTAGGACAATGTGACTGACAGACCGTCCTGCTTCGCCAAAGACTGTTTGTACCTGTCACCATTAAGCTTTTGAATACTGGCCAAGGCATTAGCCACCCCCATAGTGACTTTTTCAGGCAGTGCTAAACTAACAGACCTAACAATGTAACAAATTCTTCTAATTCCAGCTGAAGATACTACTGCTCAATGCAAAATAGTTCACAAATAAACTAATAACCCTAAGGCAAACACTCCACCAGGCAGCAACAACACCAATATAGTCCAGCTGAACTTTTATTTAGCGCTTTCCTCAGGTAAAATGACTTCAGAATACAACCTGTTTAAAAACCACAGTTTAATAAATAATACCTCTTGACCAATCATTGCAATATGCATTACATCATTTCCCCCATTTTAGTATCATTAATATTAATGCATACAAAATTGTATTAAAATATACATATAAAAACAATCCAAAGGTTTTAAATTGTTAAAACATTGATACAGATACTAATACATGAAATGTCCCAACTGTAAAATTTATAGATCAATGGTATAATTCAAAACATGAACATAGATTTGAGTTTTAACAAAGGGCACAAGGAAATCTTGTCATTTAACCCTGGGACCTGGTAAGCATTTAATTTTATTTGCCACTTTAATTCCAAAAATTCCAAAAAATTTTTAAACAGGCTGTATTCTGAAGAAGTCATTTTACCTGACGAAAGTGCTAAATAAAAGTTCAACTGGACTATATTGGTGTCATTGCTGCCTGGTGGAGTGTTTGCCTTAGGATTATTAGTTTATTTGTGAACTATTTTTCAGTTTGTTGAACATGAATGAAGGTGAACATTCGGCTGACACTGATGGCTCAGACTTACAAACTGTACTCAGGTCTGTCACTACACTTATGCAGACAGTTACTGATCTTTCCACAAAAGTAGATAGATTAATGAATGATCGCAACATTGGTAAGTTTAATCAAGGAAGTAGTGCAAGCACGTAACAGTCCGTTTCTTTCTTCCTTAACCCCTGGCCAAAGGACTGGTTGCCAAGAAGACGCTGGTGAGGGCTGCTCTTCACGGAACGGACTTTCTGCATTTCCAGTTTCTTCAAGTTTGGGTGAGGTGCGGAATGACGCCAACATGATCTTTTCGGTGGAAGAATGGTTGAAAATGGAATTTGGGCTTGACTAAGTGAGGAATAATAACACTTACCAGGGTACTTTGGACCAACAACTCTTCTCTTTCAAAGATTTACTTTCCAAATACAAGAGGCTTCAACTCGAAAACAAATACCTCTTGGAATGTATTAAGCGGGAACAAATACTGAAGGGACTTCGGCTTTGGAAATACCTGACTGGGTTAGCGAAGGATTCCCCTTTACATAAAGAACTTTTACGGTTCTTTAATTGACAAGGTTGTGAGTTATTACAAATACTTATTTCTGATAACAATAGAAAAATGGCTCTACTGTTGAGAGACATTAATGCATTGGACTCCAGTATAACAAAAATATTTATTGTTTGATTTAAAGAAACTTGAGTTTCAAGCTGTATTTAACCAGATTAATGTTGAATTAGCTGAATTAAAACACAGGAAACAAAAGAAGTTGTTGAGAGACAAGGTTGACTATGAGGGGGGTAAGGCATATCCTGGCCCACCGAGGGGGAAACAAAGCCCAACAAGGGAACATAGGAATGAGTCATTAGAAGGGTATGATACAGAAGTATTTGAGCAAAATAATAATAATGCTGAATTCCCTTTAGACCAACCTGCCCTGAGGAGATCGGAGAGATTAATGAACCAGAGGCAGGGGAGACAGGGATATGGGAGATATATGGACAATTCACAAGAATTTCCATGGAGGGGGAGGGGGAGCTCCCACCGGACATAACTAATGATTGTGATACTATCATTTCCAACAACTGCAACATTGTAGTGAATGAAATTGGGGACTTCAGTATTTACAACTTTTAGCCAAGTCCCAGTAAGTACTGAATGGGCCAATTTGCTTTCAAAGGGACTCAATTTTGTACCAGAAAGAAACGCTAATATAGTGGACATTATTTTACAGTTAAAAATGTTCACTAGAAAAATGAACTCGGCTTTGCATTTCTCCAATTCTGATTTGTTTGTGTCTTTCGGCTTTTCCCGGTTAGGGGTCGCCACAGTGGAACTCCGGTCTGCTAATGATTGGCAGTAGATTTTTTATGTGCCGAGTTTGCCAGTCCTGATGCACAACCTTCAACAAAGATACGCCCATTCACGCATGTCTCCACACAGAAGAAGCTCTAGCTGAGAATCGAACGGCACAACATCTTGCTGTGAGGCGACAACGCTACCGCAGCACCACCACCGCAGTATTTCTCCAACTCTGATATAGGGATTCTGATATAGGGATTAATTGTGATAGATTACGGAGACCTAGTACTTTTTTTCCACCTTCACATCATTTGGTACAAATATTTAAAGGATTATGTGAAACTGAGATCAGAGGGGTATTATATAACAACAATTCCTATAACACGAAAAATTTATCTGAGAGAGAAATAACAGTATTGGAAAATATTGGACAGAAGGAAACTAGAACCAAGAAACCTGACAAGGGTGGGAGCCTGGTAATCATGGACTGCAATGATTATAACAGCAAAATGTTTGAGGTACTATATAGTGATGTATATTTAGAAGTTTCATGAAACGAATTGAACATAGCTTATCGTAACATTGATTTGGGCCTTGAACAAATGGCACTCAATGGACAGGTTACTTAAGAGAATTTTGAATTTTTAGAGACCAAACAAAAAGTCTATTGCACTAAAGTCACCCTGCCTACCACAAACAAAGTCCAAAGAACACAATAAGGCAGAGGACTCGACGTAGAGCTGGTCAAGTCTTTTATTCAATAAAATCAGAAATAAAACCTTGTATAAGCGCTTTCAGGCAATATGCCCTTCATCAGATAACAAAGAACATCACAAGAGACCATTTTTAAAATACAGAGCAACCAATCAGCTTTCAATATTTTACCCTCCTTTTCTTAAGGATGGGTTTTAAAGGTACAACAGCATTAATACCTGGTGGCTTATCCACCCCAAGTCTTATAATCCATCTGGTTTCTGCACATTCTGTATCATTGAACAAATTACCTCCTCTAACATTGGGAGTAATCATTTGTATTGCCATAAACAGAAATATATGATTCAAATTCACTCTTACATGTTGAGCTAGTGCATTATGTTCATCGGAGTGCTTAATATCTGATATATGTTAGAATATCCTTGTCTTAAACATTGTATTGGTCTTACCCACATAATATGATTCACAATTCTGACACATGGCTATATACACTAAATTCTTTGTTCTACAATCTGCGTATCCCTTAAATGTGTATTGTCTACCTGTCCTCGGATGCATAAATGTATGTTCTTGCAGTATATGTCAACATGCTCTACACTGGTGGCAAGGATATGTACCTATCTTCCTTGTAAGTAAATTACCCTTTACATAATGCTTAGGTTCTTTACAAAGTATATCTTTCAAGTTCTTATTTTTCCTAAACACAAAATTTGGTGTAATATCTAAAATCTCCTTCAACTTCGGATCCGTGTGTAGTACCTGCCAATGATGTTTAATAATTTTGCAAATGTTACCCACATCACTACTGTATGTGAGTACCTTATTAGTTCTGCCTTTACCCTCAAATGATATCCCCTGTTGTTCATTAATCGCAGTGTTTCCACCCACTCTATTGAGCCAAGGTCTGTCAATGTTATTACGTTTGATCTTACTACTTCTTAAGGGTTCTAGCCTATCACGCTTATAGCCCCACAACATTAAATTATTTTGAAGGTTGTCCACCTCTTCATGAAATTTAGCATCCTCACTACATAGTCTTGAAATCCTACATACTTGCCCTTTGACTATATTATCAAAGGTATGACGTGGTTGCATACTATCAAAAGGTAGCAAACTGTTACGCCAAGAGATTTTTCTATATAACGATGTCATCAGGTCACCTCCATCTCGGCTAGTTAAGCGTACATCTAAAAAGTCTATAGTTAATTCAGAATAATTGACAGAGAATCTGAAAAATTCAGAACTCCCTTCTAAATAAGCTATAAAAGCTTTCAATTCTTGTTCTGTGCCATCCCATAAAAAGAAAATATCATCAACAAAACGTACGTAAAAACGTAAATTAGAAGTCCATGCATGTGTTACTTCAGATATGGTGTTGTCCTCCCAATATGCCAACATTAGGTTGGCATATGAGTTCGCACAGGGTGTGCCCATGGCTACACCCTGTTGTTGTCTATAATAATCTCCCTGACAAGTGAAAATATTATATTTTAGGACAATATTCAGAAGCTTACTGATTCTTTGAATAGTGTCCATATTAGATTGTGTCTTATTAAGTAATATGCTCTCTGTCGCATGAATACCATAATTATCAATCACTGTAAAAAGATTATTCACATCCAGCGTGACAAACAAACTTCTTATCCACCTTGGTTAAATGCTCTGACAAGGATGAAACAAACTGTGCTGTGTCCTTCAATATTCTTGGATAAAGACTTAATATAAGTTTTAAAGCACATTCAACCCAGATGGATACGTTTTCAGTGACCCATCCCCTTCCTGAAATAATAGGTCTTAGTGGTGGGTCAGTAGCACTCTTATGGATTTTTGGAATTCACTTTGAGCATATTATTCCCCTTAAACATTTGTTTTAACATGACATTCCTAGCAAAACTTAAAACATCTACTGAGCACAAGAGGTGTACTTTTGGGTTTTGCTCCCAACATAACAAATGTGTCCTCCATATTCACTAGGGCGTTCATGCTCCGGTTGACTCGCCTCCATGTTGGAGCGTGATGACAACACGTTATCTTCATTGGTTACTACAGCTGAAGAATGAGAAACTGAGGTAAAGTTGTTTAAGCCAAGGATATTCCAACATATATCAGTTATTAAGCATTCCAATGAACATAATGCACTAGCTCAACATGTAAGAGTGAATGTGAATCCTATATTTCTGTTTATGGCAATACAAATACAAATGATTACTCCCAATGTTAGAGGAGGTGATTTGTTCAATGATACGGAATGTGCAGAAACTAGACGGATTATAAGACTTGGGGCAGATAAGCCACCAGGTATTAATGTTGTTGTACCTTTAAAACCCATCCTTAAGAAAAGGAGGGTAAAATATTGAAAGCTGATTGGTTGCTCTGTATTTTAAAATGGTCTCTTGTGATGTTCTTTATCTGATGAAGGGCATGTTGCCTGAAAGCACTTATACAAGGTTTTATTTCTGATTTTATTGAATAAAAGACTTGACCAGCTCTACGTGGAGTTCTCTGCCTTATTGTGTTCTTTGGGCTTTGTTTGTGATAGGCAGAGTGACTTCAGTGCAATAGACTTTTTGTTTGGTGATTTTAAGACTGTTATATTGTCTATTTGCACACGTCTGAGCTCAACAATGGTAATGTGGAATTGGCCTACCATCCACGAGGTAATTTGGATCGTCTGACCAATGAAGGTATAAGAAGAGGCATATTCCATACTGTGAATCCATTGTTACATATGGATATACAATGAATGGCCAGCACCAGCCCTGAACAGAAGTCGATAAATATGGGTGAGCTTGAGTTTTACGAACTGATTTTGAAATTTCATAATAGTATCATGAGACTGAAACATTTGCAATGGCAAAGGTTTCACCTGGAAGCCTGCCTGAAATTCAATGTGATACCTAGAGGCATGCGGGTGTTATGTATGCCTACACAGGGGGAAGTGTACCCAGATCTCCTAGCACGCTGACAGGAGATCAATTTGCAAACGAGTATATCTTATATGCAGTTACTGTTGGATTATTTTCAACCAGAGGCACAGAAAGTTCTTAAGGAAGTACGAGATATGCAACAAGATATTGAACGGCATTTTACAGAAGAGTACCATGCTGAAAGAATGAGTAATGTGCTTTTTGCTGCAGCCTCATATGATACTAAGCTACAACAAATTAAAATCAAAAAGTTGGAACGTGACATCAGAGACTTTGCTCAAAGTAATATTTTTAGCTGGCCAAGTGTTAGACATGGGATTGGTAATAGAGTAGAAGCAGCTCATATAAGGGAACCGGCTCCCAACCAACGGATGGAGAAAGAGTTTGTTTTTAATGTAAACACTATATCTAGGGCTGAGAATTCCTTTACCTCAGTTTCTCATTCTTCAGCTGTAGTAACCAATGAAGATAATGTCATCATCACGCTCCAACATGGAGGTGAGTCAACCGGAGCATGAACGCCCTATAGTGAATATGGAGGACACATTTGTTATGTTGGGAGCAAAACCCAAAAGTACACCTCTTGTGTTCAGTACAACTTTTCCCATGTTACCAGTGCCTGTTCATAAGAAGAACCCATGCAAACGGAGCATGTCGCAGTATCACGAACAGAAGAGACTGAGAGTCTCGGGATGACTGTGGGTGACTCTAATATTGTTTATAATTTATCTGATTTTGAGCTCAGTGTTGAACAAATACAAGTATTGAACAAAGGCTTGACCTTTGTTCCAGATGCTATGTCTGACCACAGTCAAGTTATTTTAGATGTTTTAAGTTTTGCTAGGAATGTCATGTTAAAACAAATATTTAAGGGAAATGATATGCTCGAAGTGAATAAGAATTTACGGCAACCGAGTGACTACATGCCGATATTTTGCCCTGCCATGTCTGTGTTTGTTAAATTATGTGAACAGGAAGTAGAAGAGTATTTCAAAAATGATCAAAAGAAAACATTTTACAATCTGTCTAGAACACAAAGGATGGCACTTGATAGATTGACAGAGAATGAAAGTGTTATCATGAAACCAGCGGATAAAGGGGGCTCCGTAGTTGTCATGAACAGAGAATTCTATTGCAATAAACTCAAAATGTTGTTGTGGGATGCTTATATATTTGCCAAACTTTCGCCCATTATGGTAAAAAATCTAGCAGATAAAGTAAAGAATATTATTAGTAACCTACAAGTTGTAGGCTTGTTGGATGAAGACTTGAAGAAATTTTTATGGATTCAACATCCAATAGTACCCAAATTCAAAGCGCTTCCAAAAATCCATAAGAGTGCTACTGACCCACCCCTAAAACCTATCATTTCAGAAAGGGGATGGGTCACTGAAAACGTATCCATCTGGGTTGAATGTGCTTTAAAAACCTATATTAAGTCTTTATCCAAGAATATTGAAGGACACAGCACAGTTTGTTTCATCCTTGTCACAGCATTTGACCAAGGTGGATGATAAGAAGTTTGTTTGTCACACTGGATGTGAATAATCTTTTTACAGTGATTGATAATTATGGTATTCATGCGATAGAGAGCATATTACTTAATAAGACACAATCTAATATGGACACTATTCAAAGAATCAGTAAGCTTCTGAATATTGTCCTAAAATATAATATTTTCACTTGTCAGGGAGATTATTATAGACAACAACAGTGTGAAGCCATGGGCACACGCTGTGCGAACTCATGCCAACCTAGTGTTGGCATATTGGGAGGACAACACCATATCTGAAGTAACACATGCATGGACTCATAATTTGTTTTTATGTACGTTTTGTTGACTATATTTTCTTTTTATGGGATGTACTGCAGTGGTGGTGCTGCGGTAGCGTTGTCACCTCATAGTTAAGACGTTACCCATTTGATTCTCAGAGCGTCTTCTGTGTGGCGACATGCGTGAATGGGCGTTCCTTTGTTGAAGGTTGTGCATTAGGCCCGGCAAGCCAGCACATAAAACTCTACTGCCAATCATTAGTGGACTGGAGTTCCGCTGTGGCGACCCATAAACGGGAAAAGCCGAAAGACACAAACAATTTTCTTTTTATGGGATGGCACAGAACAAGAACTGAAAGCTTTTATAGCTTATTTAGAAGGGAGTTCTGAATTTTTCAGGTTCTCTGTCAATTATTCTGAATTAACTATAGACTTTTTATATGTACCCTTAACTAGCTGAGATGGAGGTGGCCTGATGATGTCGTTATATAGAAAAACCTGTTGGCGTAACAGTTTGCTACCTTTTGATAGTATGCACCCATGTCATACCTTTGACAATATAGTCAAAGGGCAAGTATGTAGGATTTCAAGACTATGTAGTGAGTATGCTAAATTTCATGAAGAGGTGGACAACCTTGCAAATTTAATGTTGAGGGGTTATAAGTGTGATAGGCTAGAACCCTTAATAAGAAGTAGTAAGATCAAACATAATAACATTGCCAGTCCTTGGCTCAATAGAGTGGGTGGAAACACTGTGATTAATGAACAGGGGATTTCATTTGAGGGTAAAGGCACAACTAATATGGTACTCACATACAGTAGTGATGTGGGTAAAATTTGTGAAATTATTAAACATCATTGGCAGGTGCTACACATGGATCTGAAGTTGAAGGAGATTTTAGATATTACACCAAATTTTGTGTTTAGGAAAAATAAGAACTTGAAAGATATACTTTGTAAAGAAGCTAAGCATTATGTAAAGGGTAATGTACTTACAAGGAAGATGGGTACATATCCTTGCCACCAGTGTAGAGCATGTCGACATATTCTGCAAGAACATACATTTATACATCCGAGGACAGGTATACGCAGATTGTAGAACAAAGAATTTAGTGTATATAGCCGTCAGAATTGTGAATCATATTATGTGGGTAAGACCAATACAATGTGTAAGACAAGGATATTCCAACATATCTCAGATAGTAAGCATTCCAGTGAACATAATGCACTAGCTCAACATGTAAGAGTGAATTTGAATCCTATATTTCTGTTTATGGCAATACAAATGATTACTCCCAGTGTTTAGAGGAGGTGATATGTTCAATGATACAGAGTGTGCAGAATCTAGATGGATTATAAGACTTGGGGCAGATAAGCCACCAGGTATTAATGCTGTTGTACTTTTAAAACCCATCCTTAAGAAAAGGAGGGTAAAATATTGAAAGCTGATTGGTTGCTCTGTATTTTAAAAATGGTCTCTTGTGATGTTCTTTATCTGACTGATGAAGGGCATGTTGCCTGAAAGCGCTTATACAAGGTTTTATTTCTGATTTTATTGAATAAAAGACTTGACCAGCTCTACGTGGACTCCTCTGCCTTATTGTGTTCTTTCAATTTTTAGAGACAAAACATCCCAGGATCCCAACAATATTTGGGATCCCAAAGATCCATAAATCTATCTCCGATCCCCCAATGCGACCAATTGTAGATGCTAAAGCATCTAAAACTTTTATTATTGCTAAATTTATTGATGAAAAGGTCAAGCACATCTTAGATGGACGTGCCTCAATTAGGGATTCATGGGATTTTCTTAGGAAAATCAAACATGATATGTTTGATAAAAACCTGATTCTTGTTACTATAGACGTTTATGATTTATTTTCAGTAATACTACACCAAGTAGGGCTTGAGTGGTTTTATGATTTTTTTTATGTAGTAATAGTATACTAGATCATAATGCAATATTAACAATTCGAGCCTGCATGGAAATTGTGCTTGGAAATAATTTCATCACTTTTGAAGGGCACCTTTTTAAACAAAGGCAAGGTGTTGCAATGGGTGCTTGTTGTGCTCCAGTGTTTGCTAATATTGTATTGGCACAATGGGAAGATTTGTATGTGTTCAATTCGGAATTCAGGACTTCATGGGTACTGTATGTGTGGTACCTCGATGATATTGTCCTGTTCTGGAAGGGGAGTGAATACGACCTGAACAGGTTTTTCACTTTCATTAATGAAACAACTACTTTTTTAAGATTTACCATGAAGAAAGATTTGGATTTGGTCAATTATTTGGATGTTACTAACATGAAGGACTATGATAGGAAATGTTTCACTTCCCGATTGTACAGAAAACTAACTTATTCAAATTCTTTATTACACTTCATGAGCTGGCACCCATTGCACCAAAAGAAGGCTTTGGTAAAAGGCCAATATGTAAGATTAGCCAGGATGGTGTCTGAACCTGATGATTTTAAAACTGAATGACATTATGAATGATATGTTAGAGAAGAGAGGGTGTACCCTGAGATGTTCATAAATGACATTGTAGTTGAGGTTAAAAATAAAAGGACAAGTGGGCATTTTTTCCCCCTTTTAGCTAAGCAGAATTCTGATAGAATAGGTGATGAGGGAATCAGGTGACACAGTTTTGGACGTACATTAACACTGACTTTTACATCCAATTTTTATGACATCAAGAATATTAACAAATATTGGAGACTATTTCATATGGACATTGATGTCAAAGAAAAAATTGGTGACAAACCTGTTGTGGTCTATAAGAAAGACACCTCATTAAAAGGACTATTAGAAAGGGAAAACAAGAATCTTGGGCAGCTAGGTGGGAGGTATAGGTATGGAAGATGCCCCCAATGCCCTTATATGATGGAATCTGTGAGCATTAAGATTAAGAATTTTGCAAGTATAAAAACAGGGAAAAAGCATTATTTTTATAGTAAAGGGGTTGTATATGTGGCACTATGTGACTCATGTGAGAGTTACTATGTGGGAAAAACAAAGAATGAACTTATATTGAGAATCTATCAACACCTTTATGATATTAAACAAAAAAATGAAAAAAAATGCCCTTTACAAACATATTAATAGTTGCCCTCAGCATGGGTTTAGATTTTTTGTGGTAGAACAGGTTGATTTGAGGCCACGGGGGGGGGGGGGGCCCAGCAGAGGATTTTTTTTTGGAATTTTTGGAATTAAAGTGGCAAATAAAATTAAATGCTTACCAGGCCCCAGGGTTAAATGACAAGATTTCCCTGTACCCTTTGTTAAAACTCAAATCTATGTTCATGTTTTGAATTATACATGGATCTATAAATTTTACAGTTGGGACATTTCATGTATTAGTATCTGTATCAATGTTTTAACAATTTAAAACCTTTTGATTGTTTTTATATGTATATTTTTCAGTGGCGGCTGGTGACTTCAAATCAAAGGGGGGCTGCAGGGGATAGCTGAATGGGTGGGGTCAATAGGAAGAGGTGCGGCCAACTAGAAAGGGGAGGAGCTATGCTCAAAACCACAATAACTAACTTTAATTAAATATGCTGCCCTGGGTGCCAAACCCTCATTATGAGAGTCCAATCAAAACAAATGAAGTGTAAAAGAATAAAAATATTTAAATGCATTGGCTGCATGACAGCTTACTTAATATCTAGATGGAAACAAAAATGTTTTGAGGCATGAAAAAATAAATTACTTTTTAAATACATTACGGGAATTCCAGTCAAAATCAAGTATAAGAAAAACAAGCAGCACTCAACTCAAACTACTTCTCCTTGCACTGCAGTTCTAATTATAATTTATATTCAGCTTTATTAAAGCACCAAGTAACATGCTGAAAGTAGCAATCTCTGTGATGCCCCCACTTGTAAAAATGTTTCTTATCCAAAACAGACCTGCTGCCTGACAACTATCTACTTGTTTCATGGGGAAAACATGATCAAAGTAAAACTGAAAAGCAAACAAGAAACAAGCTCAAGATACATTGCTTAAATTATTACTGTACAGGTTATGGACCACACATGAATGGCATTCTGTTTAGTTTACTGGTAAAGCCCTCAGAGATCACTAGAAGTCTCCAACAAGTGTAATGAGCTTCTTAAAATAATGTAATCCTGTCCTTTACTACAAATACTGTCATATGCATTTCAATATCCAATGTTTATATATTATCTAGTTAAGTATTCTCTGCATGGCAACAACAGAAAGGCTTCAATGTTGGCAATTCTTTAACAGTATGCTTATTAAAGCTTACTTGCACGTTATGATCTCAGACAAGCTTACTTGATGGTCATTAAAGCATTGCTACTTAAAACACAGAGCAACAGGCACTTTGAGTAATAGCATAAATCAACAGTACAAAAATATGACAGAAACCAGACCATTCTGCAAAATCAAGAACAGATGAAAAGCCACTGTAGTACTTGTGTCTACCTTGTATGGGGGGATACGCTGCACATTTACACTGCATAACTGCTCCTTGCATTGCTTGGACACATCTAGAGTCACTACATGGGGGAGTGGGGTGCAACAAGTATGTCACAATCTGAAATGTCTCTGGCTGACGGTGATTGGCACTAACACATTTGTCGTACCTCTCACCCTCAGGGCAAGAAATCTGGGCAAAACCATACATAGAAGTAGGACAAAGGCCCAAAAATAAGGACAATTTTTAAATATTGTTCTTATAAACTTAGAAAGATAATAGAATAGTAAGTCTTGCATTAGTATGAATTTTCTGAAGGATATGAAATCTAAAACTCAAATGCCTGTCATTATTTTCTAACTTCAGTCTTTAATGATTTACAACTAATTTGCCAAAAAAACACAATTTTATGAAAAATGGACCAAAAAAATGTGATGCAACAATATAAAATAGCCACACAATACAGCTGGGAACCTGTCAAAGAAGGGACACTTTAATATTAGTACTGCTAACTTGAGCAGCTGACAAAATAAAAGAGTCTACATGCATTTCTGAAATAAAAAGTAATCTATAACTCTGATTATTACAGTTATTTCTTAATTGTAAACCCTCCATGTTTTCTTCCAAAACTGCTATTTTGCAGAGGGATTATTAGGGGAAGAGCAACATTTTGAGCCAAATTCAGGGACAGTTGAGAGGTTTGGCTATGCCTAATTCTATAAAGCAATTTGCATGTACCTCTCAACCTGTTAATGTAATAAATCTGGACAAGGCCAAATATATTGGGGGAACATATAAACAGTACTAAAAATTGCTCTTGTATAAACTGGGACAGTTGATAGAACAGGTCTTACTTTAGCATGCATTTTTCTGTAGGTTATGAAGTCTGAAACTAGTGTGTCATTATTTAGTGACTTAATTCCTAAATTATTTGCCAGAAAACCACAAATTTTATGAGGAACAAACCAAAAATAAGAAGCAAAAAACCCATTCATTCTTTGAAAATCTGGACAGTTGGGAGGTATAGTTCAGCTGGGGCTGTCTAAGTTTGCCCTTCCCCTCACAAAACCATGGTCGAATGGAGCCTCCCCTGCAGCCATTCCAATGATTCATTACTTTGCTATTTCACCCATTTACCATAAACACTAATGTGCATACTGATTTACTTCTATGATGATTTGAACTTCATTTGAAAGTTTTATTTTGCATTTTACAGCACAAACACTAAGACATCTGCTAAACAAACTTGGCATTAAAACTTCTCTGCCCTTGAAACTCACATTCATTGAAACAACATTAAAACCCACATTCAAAGAAAATACATTTTACCTGTGGCAGATAAAAATTAATTCTGGGCTGTTTTCAAATCATAGGCCTCTTGCGTATGAAACATACATGTGCTCTTTGATACACCTTCCTATTGCTTTGAACATTTTTCCAGTAAACAATGAAACAAAACTGCCCAATTCAGAACATTTCCATCATAAAAGTCTACTCAAACTTCTACAGTCCACTATTATCAGTAAATATGCACAATTCTACAGTCCACCATTATCAGTAAATATGCACAATCTCTGAAGTAGTAAAAAAGTCATCTAAATAATTCCACGTTAAATAAATCTGTAATGAGGAGGTTGCTGCTAGCAGTCGCCTTTATATTTCATCGAACAATAAAGTGTCTGATGCCCCTGAGGAATAAATTGCCTAAATTACATTAAAAATAAGCTAGTAATATTGCAATAGGAAATGGATGGCAAACTGATAACAGGCTCATAATTAGTATCGAACAATAAAGTGTCTGATGCCCCTGAGGAATAAATTGCCTAAATTACATTAAAAATAAGCTAGTAATATTGCAATAGGAAATGGATGGCAAACTGATAACAGGCTCATAATTAGTATCTTAACTTTCAGTACGGCAGCATTCACCCCTTATGGGAGTAGAACCAACAGCCTTCTGCATCAAAAGCAAGTACACTGCCTGTTGTGCTATTAGCACTAAACGTCTCTTCCCCTGCAGCTCTCAGCTCCTTGTAAAATCTACTCAATACTCAACTGCATCTCAACTTCGCAGCACAAGAAGTCTGGAAAAAGCCAAATTTATTGGGGTGGGTCAAAAGGGCAAAAACCAAGGACACATTAAACATTGCTTGTATAATCTTGGAAAGCTGCTAGAATAAAATGCTGTGTTACCACCATACATTTTACTGCCAAAGTCCCTGTGCAAAAAAGAGTCAGAACAACATACCACTATGCCAAATCACCTGCTTTGTGAAAGAAAAATGCTGTTACCACCGTACATTTTACAGACAAGGTCCGTGTGCAAAACAGTCAAGAGCAACTTACCACTACGCCATATCAGCTGTTTTGTGAACGAGAGGAAGACTGAAACTTAAATGGCTATCATTTAATGAATTCAGTTCTCACCATAGCTGTCAACCTCTTAGCACAAAACACCTGGACAAACCCAGTAATGAGGGAATACAGCCCTCAAACATATTCAGTGAATTCAGTTCTTGCCATAGCTGTCAACCTTAGCACAAAAAACCTGGACAAAGCCACTAACAGGGTATTACAGTCCCAAAAATAAGGAAAAATTCAAATAGTCATCTTATAAACTTAAATAATTGCTATAATAAAAGGTTGTGTTACTATATATTTATTGCTAGAATAAAAAGTTGTTTTACTATGTATTTTCTGAAGACTATGAAGTCTGAAGTTCAAATGCCTGTCAATTTTACTTCTGATGGAACAAAAACAATTTTCAGCAGAGGCCCAGGGAGAAATACTGTAGACACGTCTTTGTAAAATGGCAGGACACCAGAGCAAATCCACACAAACACAGAGATAAGATGCAGACTCCACAAAGAAGGCACCCCAGCCAAGAATCAAACCACAAATCCTATAGCTGTGACTCTGAAGCAACAATACTGCCACTGCACCATCAAATATGTAAGAAATTAAACATTCAGAAACCTGAAGTCTGAAATTCAAATGCCTGTCAGTTTTATTTAACATTTGTTAATCAGGACAGTCTGACTTGGAACAAAAAAACAATTTTCAGCAGAGGCCCAGGAAGAAATAATGCAGACATGTCTTTATAACATGGGAGGACACAAAAGCAAACCCACACAAACACAGGGAGAAGATACAGACCCTACAAAGAAGGAACCCCAGCCAAGAATCAAACCTGAGAACCTGCAGCTGTGAGGCAACAATACTACCAGTGCACCATCAAATAAAAGCAAACCCACACAAACACAGGGAGAAGATAACAGACCCAACAAAGAAGGAACCCCAGCCAAGAATCAAACCTGAGAACCTGCAGCTGTGAGGCAACAATGCTACCAGTGCACCGTCAAATAAAAGCAAACCCACACAAACACAGGGAGAAAATAACAGACCCCACAAAGAAGGAACCCCAGCCAAGAATCAAACCTGAGAACCTGCAGCTGTGAGGCAACAATGCTACCAGTGCACCATCAAATAAAAGCAAACCCACACTAACACAGGGAGAAGATAACAGACCCCACAAAGAAGGAACCCCAGCCAAGAATCAAACCTGAGAACCTGCAGCTGTGAGGCAACAATGCTACCAGTGCAACATCAAATAAAAGCAAACCCAAACAAACACAGGGAGAAGATAACAGACCCCACAAAGAAGGAACCCCAGCCAAGAATCAAACCTGAGAACCTGCAGCTGTGAGGCAACAATGCTACCAGTGCACCATCAAATAAAAGCAAACCCACACAAACACAGGGAGAAGATAACAGACCCCACAAAGAAGGAACCCCAGCCAAGAATCAAACCTGAGAACCTGCAGCTGTGAGGCAACAATGCTACCAGTGCACCATCAAATAAAAGCAAACCCACATAAACACAGGGAGAAGATAACAGACCTCACAAAGAAGGAACCCCAGCCAAGAATCAAACCTGAGAACCTGCAGCTGTGAGGCAATAATGCTACCAGTGCACCATCAAATAAAAGCAAACCCACACCAACACAGGGAGAAGATAACAGACCCCACAAAGAAGGAACCCCAGCCAAGAATCAAACCTGAGAACCTGCAGCTGTGAGACAACAATGCTACCAGTGCAACATCAAATAAAAGCAAACCCACACAAACACAGGGAGAAGATAACAGACCCCACAAAGAAGGAACCCCAGCCAAGAATCAAACCTGAGAACCTGCAGCTGTGAGACAACAATGCTACCAGTGCAACATCAAATAAAAGCAAACCCACACAAACACAGGGAGAAGATAACAGACCCCACAAAGAAGGAACACCAGCCAAGGATCAAACCTGAGAGCCTGCAGCTGTGAGGCAACAATCCTACTACTTCACTATCAAATATCAAGCATTACAGCATTTACAAACCACAGATATTATGAGGAACACATCAGATCAAATATGAGGCAAAAATCTGCAATTTTTTTACAAATGGTGGTGGGTAGGGAACTCAAGTCTTTAATACCTGCATACAGGGTACAGGGTTCAAGCCTGAGATATTCCCTACCACACCACCATGAGCACCTGGGGCATTCACACACACACACACACACACACACACACACACACACACACACACACACACACACACCCATAATTTGCACCATACATTCAAACACACACACCCCATACATTCAAACAGTAAAGAAAGCAAGCACCATACATTCAAACACACTTACCTGTCTGTTCTCCATAATAACCAACGTAGATCCAAACCCCTTCCCGTGCAATACTCCAAAGACCTGTGATATTAGATCCAAACGCCAAACCCCTTCCTGACGAGACAGCAAGCAATTCCTGACTGCTGGTGTTGCAGTCCGGCCCCGATGCATTATCCCAGTGAGTTTGTGCACTTTAAAAGTGCACAGGCGTCTTCTCACGTTTCCCTATCAGGACTGCTGGACTGCCTTGAGCATGCGCATACAGTAGACGAGTAGTCTGGACTACTGTGCATGCGTGAATTTTTAAAAACTTTTTTTTTCTATTTTTTATTTTTAGTTCTTTTTGTTTTGAAAGGGCTGCAGTCCGGCAGTCCAATAGCACGGGCCTCCCCTGATTTTAATACAATTTTGTATGCATTAATATTAATGATACTAAAATGGGGGAAATGATGTAATGCATATTGCAGTAATTGGCCAAGGTTTATTATTTAAACTGTGGTTTTTAAACAGACTGTATTCTGAAGAAGTCATTTTACATGACAAAAGCACTAAATAAAAGTTCAACTGGACTATATTGGTGTCACTGCTGCCTGGTGGAGTGTTTGCCTTAGGGTTATTAGTACTACTGCTCAATGCTAGGAGTCTTAACAAGGAACTGCACACCCTGGAAGCTCTCCTCACCCTGGAGAATGCTGATGTCTATGTAGTTACAGAGGCATGGTTCAAGGCTGGGGAAAGCATTCCAGCAGTGCAAGGCTGCAAGGCCTATCACACATTCAGACCAACCTCTGAAAAGGAAAAAACAAAAGGAGGAAGTGTTTTCATTTACATAAAAAAAGAATCACACCTCTAGACTGGTCAAGCAGGATGATTCAGTTGAGCTACTTCATGCCCAGCTGACCATAGGTAAAATCACTCACAGTATCATCGTGAGGTACAAGTTCCAAACCATGAACCATGAAAACCACTCTGCATACCTGAAGTTACTAGAATCACTTACCATTCAACCCAACACACTACACATGGGTGATTTTAACTACTCCTCCATAAACTGGGAAACATATACAACCAATAACATGCAGCCGCAGAGATTCCTAGACTTTGTCAATGCAAATGCTCTGGATATGCTGGTCAGCACTCCAGTAGGGGCTCAAATATCCTTGACATAGTACTCACAAGCATGGGAGATTGCTACCCCCCCCCCCCCAGCATAATGTCCTCATTGGTATGATTGGATCATCGGTCTCCTTTGAAATAAATGTAACATTAGAACCTCCATCAAATCCTAAAACCCTAAAGAATTTTTCCAAGGCAAGCGCAGGTAATTTTTAAATCTCCCCAAACCCTGAAAAATGGAGGTCTATGCAGAAATAGGATCATAGGTTGGTATTAGCCTATCGGCCCTAGGGCCTATACAAGCCTAGCCATAATTCCCTGGACATTTCTTCCCACAATATTTACTTCCCTGGACCCCTGTCTAGCAGGGTGACTGATGTGATCCCCGGGGTGAATTTCCTATCTCCCATCCAATCATCAAGGTTCCTTTTGAAGAGGGCCAAGGAGGAGCTCTGCTTGACATGTATGGGCAGTGTATTCCAGAGTATGGGGAGTCTCTGGGTCAGGAACCTATCCCTCCAGCATGTTTTGTTCATTGTGGTGACCAGGTTTAAATCCCTGGAGCGTGTGGCTCTGAGGGATTGGGATTTTTTAAGTGGAGCATGTCCAACAGCTCTGGGTTTGACATGGCCTTGTATGTTAAGCAGAGATCGCCTCTGAGTAGACAATATGCCACAGAGTATAGCTGGAGTTTTTTTGGATGGTCAGCATAGGGCATCTGCTTTAGGCCTGTGATTCTTTTAGTGAGGTATTTATGTGACCTTTCCAGCTGTTGCAGATGTCCTGTGAGGTACACACCAAACAGGGCATTGTACTCTATAATGGGTCTAATGAGGGATGAGTACAGTGGGACAATGACCTCCTTTTTTCTGGATAAAAAGCCCTTAGTGATGAGGTGTGCCACATAGAAGGATTTCCTGACTGTTGTGACGATGTGGTTATCGAACGTGAGACCACTGTCCACCTGTGTTCCTAAGTCTGTCATCACACTTTCGGTGTTTAGTGTACTGCCACCTGTGTGGTAATTCATAGGTACATGTTTTTTTTCCAAAGGGATAACTATACATTTCTTGGCATTAAGCTTGAGCCCATGGCTCTGGCACCAAGCATCTGTTTCTGTAAGGACCTTTTGTAGAATATCCACATCATTTGCGGATTCAATAATGGCTCACCGTTTGCAGTCATCTGTGAACTTTGTTAGCCAGAGCCCCTTAGTGTTGGCCTGTACTTCAGAGAAGTAGATGCCAAACAAGAGCAGTCCCAGGAGTGAACCCTGAGGTACTCCACTTGTCACTTGTTTGGAGCTGGATTTGGAGTCTGCTACTTTTACAGTGTGGGTTCTGTCAGTAAGCCAGTTGGCAATCCATCGAGTGACATAGGGATTTATGCCTATATATATATATATATATATATATATATATATATACACACACACACACACACACACATACATATATACATGAATGCTCTGTACCCACTTAAACAACTGCATAGAAACAGCAGTACCTGACCGAACTAAACCCAAGTGCAGTCAGAAAAACAAGTCACCCAGGTGGACCCCTGGCATAAATAGACTATACAACAGAAGGAAGAAATTCCTGTCTGGAAGAAAATGGGAGGGTGACAGCAGAAAAAAAAACCCTCAGTCTTAACAGGCAAATCAGGGAACTATTGAACTCTTCAAAAGCTAAATACGAGACTAAAACAGCCTCCCAAGCAAAGGATAACCACAAAGCATTTTTTAGTTATGTCCGAAATTTTAAGAGAAACACTCCACAATGTGCTGAATTGGCTGTAGATGGCACTACCTATGCTCAGCCAGAAGAAATAGCAAACCTCCTGGCTGATAAATTCAGCTCAAATTTCATCCACTCATCACCTCCAGTCACTCTCACTGAAATACCCCCTGCCATTCCTTTGACTGTTACCACAAAAGAATAGGTCATCAATGCACTCCCTTAAGCTAGGAACACAGCATCAATGGGCCCTGATGGAATCCTGCGGTGCCTGCGGTGCGGTACCCTGATGGAAGCCTGCGGTGCCTAATTGGCTAGGCTTAAAATGACTCGCAAGGGCAGTTAGCCTAGTACTAATCTATGAATCTATGAATCTATGTTAAATAGTTTGAAACATGACCTAGCTGACCCACTCAGATCATTATTTAATTACAGTCTCCAGACAGGATTTGTACCAGTGGAGTGGTGTACAGCAACAGTCTTCCCTCTGCACAGGGGGGACCATTAACTGACCCAGGAAACTATCGACCTATAAGTCTGACTAGCCTCATATGCAAGACTATGGAGAATATAATCACGGACCAGATTAACAGCATAGGAAATCTGCAGACTCTAGACCCGACCTATTTCAACTTTGTCAAGGGCAGGTCCAACTTGCTCAGTCTGGTGAGCTACTATGAGAAGTTCACCAAGGCCATGGATGAGGGTATGACAGTGCATACCACCTACCTTGATCTAGCCAAGACATATGACACAATACCCCACTTGGGTATTATAGAAAACTCACAAAATTGGGAATAAACCTATATGTCACCAGATGGATAGCCAAATGGCTCACTGAAAAGACGCACTTTGTTAGAGTGGGGGAATCAGCAACCAGCAAGAGGCCAGTCACCACTGAAGTACCATGGAGCACAGTGCTGGGCCTACCTCCTGTTTGGGATATACTTCTTAAATGTCAAGGCAAATGTAGATGACCAAGTCTGCCGATGACTGCAAGTCGGTTGCAATCACTGACTCCCCAAATGATGTTAAAATCCTACAGAAAGGTCTGATGGAGAGCCACAACCTCAAACTAAATGCAAAGAAGTGCATAATAACACTCTTTGGGAAATCAAATACCCCTGCCAATTACAAAATTGATAAGAACCTCCTAAAAGTGGACCAAGTGGTGAGAAATCTGAGTACTCAAAGTAATCCTAACATTGACCACCATGTGTCCACTGTGGTAAGGAAATCCTGCTTTGTGGCGCAGCTTATAAATCAGGGCATGGTATCCAGATCTAAGGATGTCATAGTACCACTGTACTCGGCTCCCATCAGACTAATAATCCAGTACAATGCATCCTTTTGCATGTACCTTACCAGGCACCTGCAGCAGTTTGAGTAACCTCAGAGGTTTCTCACCAAAAATATACAGGGTATAACCAACATGTCATACATGGACCGATTAAAAGCCCTGTCACTGTATTCATTTTCTTCCAGTTACTGAGTGGTGATCTGTGCCTGATCTACAGGGCAGTCTCTGACCCAGCCCTGATGGACATGCTGAATATTTGCAAAACTAACTGCACAAGGGTTACCCACTCTAAAGATCTAAACCTGATCTTTGACAAGAATAGATCATGCTGGAGAGACAGATATGTTTCCCTGAGATTGCCCCCCTCTAGAACAGGATTCCTTTTCATGTGAAGCAGAGCCCTTTCCTGATGATCTTCAAGCTCAATCTGGACCAATGGATGGGAAATCACAAATTCACTCCTGGGGTGGAACCCATGTCCATTATAGACAAAGGCAGTTTCTAAAAGTAGTCAAAACTCCACTTGCTGACTCTTGTTATCTTTCCCCTAGTGACAGAAAACTGAGTAAAATGTGGATAAAACTGGCGAGGTTTGTAACTACTCTTGAGCCGTTAGCCTAGTAATCTCCTATGAATCTATGAACCTCTATGTACAAAATTTCCATTTTGCCTTGTAGGTTTTCATCCTTTGCTGTACTTTATTTACCCTTTTGAACTCATGCGGGAATTACATTTATTCACTATAGCCAAATTAATTTCTTCCAAATTTATCTTGAATAGAGCATTTTGCTGTTTTTTTTTCTATTTTGGAAGTGTTGCTTGTAAGGTGATAATGCAGTTCCACTTAGCATTATATTTGTAGGTTTACTATCAAATGGACGATTGTATGTGTGATTCACAGTAGTCCGAATCAACCTGTTTGGTAGAATCAGAAGTTCGAATGCAAAATGTAGAGGTGTACAACAGCGAATGCAATACAGCATTCGCTGTTATGCAATTCTGCATTTTCATTCAGATCGCGCTATAGTGGGGATCGGAAAATGTGCCCTTTCCCTCACTATAGTGCGATCTCGGAGTTTGTATATCAAAGTAGTAGAGGGTGTGGGGGATACAACCCCCCACATGGGGGTGCAGGGGGGCTTGCCCCCTTCAAACACGTTCTTTACTGTGCAACGCACAGTACTTCCATTTGCGGAAGTGTGGTGAATGTTCGAATTATGTCGAATTCGAACATTCACCACTTCCACATTCGACATTTTTGTCATTCGTTGCAGTGGATTTTCATTTTTATGGTTCATAGAAATGATAATTCACTTGCAGTGAAATCAACAAAATGATAATAAACCGTATCTGTACCAGATAGAGATGTGTACTCCAACACAAAATTCATCTGGAATAGAAATTAATGGTATGCATGGCTGTTTTTAGCTGTGGCATCCTGTTGGGGTGGAAAGCACTTGAAACTTTTTAAGTTGTCAGATAGTTGTAGTAAGTTAGCCTTGCAGAAATCCCTGAAAACTTCAGTCTTTGATAATATCTGGGGCTGGACTCATAGAGAATATTATGGCATGGTGGTCTGCTTTGACCAGTGACAGGAAAACAGAAGGTGTGGAGTATACTGAAGCTATATTTGTAATAAGTAAATCGAGTAAATCTGAACCTGAAGTAGAGGAGAACACTATCGATTCAAAAAAGTCTCATGTTTGTTTTAGATTTAATAGTTAAGAACTGTAGTTTGGTAAGGTAAGTATTATGGACTGTTTGGGTCACTGAGATGTTTCTGTAACTATGCAATGTAGTGATGGATGAAGGTGTATACATGGAAATTGCTTCTTTTGAGTTGGCGGTTATACTTCTAACAATTAGCTAGGTTAGGTAAAAGCATTTCTTAATGATAGTCAAAATACAGTTGTGAAAGAAGAGGTCATTGTCCACCAGGAGGTCAGTCACCCTCAATGAGGTCTCAACAAGTAGAGGTAATCACTAAACCCAAGTAAAGAAAGGGGTGTTACCACTGGATTGGACCATTGTGTTGTTAAGTGTACAAATGTGGATATTTTCAAAGGACATGAAGGCCTCCGGTTCAGGCTTCTAGTGCTGAACAGTTTTGTATTAATTTTTGTGTGACTGGAATCTGTTAATCTGCTAGGTATGGGAGACTAACTACATCTAAAAAGGCATTGTAGGGGTAAAAAAAAGCAGATAGAACTGTTATCATCTCCCTCCAAGGTAACACTTTGAAGCCCTTATGGAATGACTACAATTTTTGAACCAGTTGTTGAAATCAATTAATCCTATGCACAAACATGGCATTATTCACAGTGATGACAAAAAAGATACTTAAAACTAACTATTTCCAAACTTCAGTGCTATAGAACAAGAGCTAAGCCACATCAGTTTCCATATCTTTCACTCTGTCGTGTTGAAGGTTGTTCACTGCCACATTTGCAACAACTAAACCATATGACTACTTGGAGTGAAGGAATCTAAGAGCCACAGTGATATTTCGAATTCTGGTACCTGACAGATAACTGGCCACTACTCTGCCTTTTCTTGGTCTGGTTATTGGGGCATGTCTAACTATTGAATCATCTATGATGGAAATGTTGTGATATGTGTCAATATGAGAGGCTGCCTTAGGGGGCTTCTGCATACCACTATGGTGGCCTGTACCTATGGTAGAAGGAGTAGTCAATTTAGTAAGAGGAGTATGAATGTATTGTTGAGGTCTAGACACAGTAACACATTCCTTGAGGGGCTCTGGGAGGCCTTGGCGGGAATTTTCTTAGGACCTAAGCATAAGAAAGTTTGGTGTTAATGTAGTGATATGGTTGCGAAGGTGTGTAGTGTGGTGGTGTGGGACATAAGGGGATTTCCCACAATTTAAATATGTACAGCACCTCTCAAAAGTTATGTCTGTGTTGAGTAACAAATAAGGGGTTATCAGTGACGAGGCAATAGTTTCTACACTGCCTCAATGTACCTAATGCTAGACAGCTGGCAACAGAAGGGGGCAGAGGCTGACACTGGTCTCATTGTGTCTGGTAATACAATGAGGAAGTCCGTATAATTAGTTTCAGGCCTTTACACCAAGATACAGTAATAGTTGCTTGAATAGGTTCATAGGCGAGTACTAGGTTAGCTACCCTTGTGGGCCATTTTAAATCTAGCCAAATTCCCTCAAAGATGAGAATCAAACCATGTACCTTGTGTGTATGAGGTAAGCACTTTAACCATTATACCAAACCTCCAACCCCCAATACTTACCTGGCAGTGCAATGTATAGCTATGGTGGTATAGGTATAAGGCAGAAATGTGGCACAGCAAACAAAAATTATGACCAGTTTTAATGTACTCAGTACAATATGGCAACACAATCAAAATAAAATGGGCAATCGGCTTAACGTTCTCTTTACAATATGGTGACAATCAGCATAATTTATTTATTTATTTATTTATTTGCATTTGTTTAACCAGGATAGTCCATTGGGCTCAAGAACCCGTTTTCAATGGAGTCCTGGGGAGAAAAGCTCCACATACATATTTAACAGAGAATGAAAATATACATAGACATTACATGGGGTTCAACATGAGAAAAGTAACAAATACAGGGGAAATACATATACATTTGTTGGGGTAAAACATAGTACAATGTACGTAATAAATCATGCAGAAAACAGCTGAAACAAGGCAATAAGAGTTACACCAAATTAAAAAAAAAAAAATATGCTGCCTGGTGTTCGTATAGTCAGAGTAGTCAGAGCTGAAAGAGTTACAAGATGAAATAATAGGTTATGAAGGGTGAGAGCAGGAGCATTGCCATGAAGAAGATAGATAAGAGTGGAGTGATTTTTTGAAGGATGGGAGGCTTGTGATAGTACGAATAGAGGGAGGAAGGGAGTTCCATGAGCTGTAGAGAGAAGGACAGGAGGTTTTGTCCAGGAGGGTGGTGGGGTCTGTGTATTTCTATGAGGTTTTGATTGTTTGATCTTAGCTGTCTTTGTGTGTGGTGCATTTTAAAGGTAGAAGAGAGTGAGGGGCAGAGGGATGGCTGGAAAATCAGTTTGTGAGCATATGTGAGTTGGGTATATGAGAGGTAGTTGGGTAGTTCTAACCATTTTAGTTGGTGGAGTGGTTCACAGTGGTGTATAGATGATTTGTTAGAAGTGGCAAATTTGACAATTTTATTGTAACAAGAGGATAGTTTGGTTTTGAGGGAAGATTGGAGGTTAGTGAGAAGGGTGCTCCATAGAGGAGGGAGGGTAAGAGAAATGTAGTTGAGAGTGTAATTTTGGTAGCTGGGCTAAGAAAGTTTATAATGACGGTAGAGCATTCCAAGTTTTTGGTGTGTTTTTATGTTTTTAGCAGATGGGAGTGGAATTTAAACTGGTCATGATTTGGACTCCTAATAGTTTGGTTTCTGATACAAGCTCAAGGGGAATGTTATTATGGCTATAGATGGAGAATGATTTAAGATCGATGTTAGTATTTTTGATGGGGTAAATATCATGAGTTTGGTTTTAGTAGCATTAAGGGCTAGATGGTTGTCTTTCATCCAATTTTCAGTGGTGGAGAAGGCTTCCTGGGTAAGCTTTAGTAGAGTTGGTATGGATGAGGCAGTGCAGATGATTGTGGAATCATCTGCATATTGAATAATATTAGCTTGAGGGATAGCGTGATAAAAGTCATTAATGAAAATATTGAAGAGAAGGGGCCCAGGATGGAGCCTTGTGGGACACCTGTAGGGTATTTAGAAAGGAGGAAGTGGCTTTTTTCCATTTGACTGCTTGTTGTCTGTTGGAGAGATAGCTGTTAAACCAGTGGAGTGAAGTGAGAGAAAGGTTTAGATTAGATAGTTTAGTAAGAAGTAGGTTATGGGATATAGTATCAAAGGCCTTGGAAAGATCAAGAAGAGTGGTAGATACAATGAGTCCAGAATCCCTAGCTTTGTTAACAGTTTCGAGGAAAGATAGAAGGGCTGTCATAGTACTATGATGGGGTCTGAATCCATGTTGGGTGGGGGTTATTTGATTGTTGTCCAAGAGGTGGGGAAGGAGTTGAAGGTGGATACATTTCTCCAAGACTTTAGAAATGGGAGAGAGGATGGCTATAGGACGGAAATTGGAGATGTTAGTATTATTTCCACCTTTGTGTAGAGGAATAATATAGGCTTTCTTCCAGGATTCGGGAACAAGACCTTCTTGGATAGAGCGATTGATGAGGATGCTGATAGGCAGGGGAATGGCATCAGCAGCAATACTGAGTTGGTATGAGGGAATGTTGTCAGGGGCATTGGTGCTTGGTTTTAATTTCTGTAGGAGTTTTCATGGTAGCAGTAGGAGTAGGTTTAATTGAGAAAGGGTGTGATTGAGGTGGAGATGAATGGGACAAAGGAGTATGAGGAGGAGATTGAGGTGAAGGTGAATGAGACAAAGGAGTAGGAGGGGGATGTTGGTTGGCAGAAGAGGAGGTATTAGGTGAATTATTGTGTGTAAAAGAGGAAGTAAGTTTAGAAATAGAGTCTATGAAGAAACAATTGAATTGGGTAGCAAGATCTATGTCCTGTGAGTCTGGGCTGGGGTTTGGGTTTTCTATAGTACTAGGTTTTAAGAGTGAATTTATACTTGTCCAGAATTTTCGTGGGTTAGTTTTATGATTGTTTTGAAGGTGGATAAAGTAATTTTGCCAGTCTATTGAGATAAGTTTTTCACTGAGTTACGATATTTTGTATTGATTGAAGTTTGAAGTAGATTTGTTTTTCTTGTATTGTGTCCATGTTTTGTCTCTGAGTCGCATGGAAGTAATTGTATTTTTAGTTAGCCAGGGGGCTGCTTTCCTTTTTATTCTTTTGGTTATTAGGGGAGCATGATTATTTAGGATGTTTAGGAAGGTAGTGTTAAAGTGGGATACTGCATTGAGTGGTAGGGTTTTAAGGGAGTCCAATTAATAGATTTAAGGTTACTGGAAAAAGCGTCAGGGTTGAAATTTTTATGGAATCTGGTAGTTATGTAATTGTGAGTAACTTGTAAGGGAGTTAGAAGACGTGTAGTGAAGATGGGAAGATGATCACTGAGGGGGTCAGGAAGGGTTCCACTGTCAGTGTAGTTATGGAGATGGGAGACTAGAATCCAGTCTAAGATGTTGCCACTTGAGAAGTCTTTGGATGGCCTTGTTATTGTGTTGATTAATTGAGAGTATTTGAAAAGGTTGATGTTGAGGGGGTGTGTAGGTGACTGTATGGAGGACCAATTAATGTTGGTATCTCCCATGATTATAGTTTCATTGTTAATGTTACTTGATAGCCAGGAGAGGATGTTTTCAAGTATTGGGATATTATCTCCAGGGGGAATGTAGAGAGAGGCTATAGCAATGGATTTATGTGTATTTAGTTGGAGATGAGCTAGCAGTAGTTCTGCATTAGAAAACTGGGGAATGGTTTTGTTGTAAGGTGTTAGGCATAGGGAGGATGGATAGAGTAGAGCTACTCCACCACCCTTTTTGTAGGGTCTGTCTAATCTAATGATTGAGTAGTTTGGTGGTAATATCTCGGCATCCTTAATGTGGGGTTTTAGCCAGGTTTCAGAAATGGCTAAGATGTCAGGTTTGTTATAGAATATCCATGCATGAAGGTTAGGGATTTTGTTTGCTACGCTTTGTGCATTAAGAGAAGTGAATAGGATGGATTTATGATTTGAGGAGTGGTTTGGACCTGGGTTAGGTGTATATCACCAGATAAAAGTATTGAAGTTAGAAGTTTGGTTATTAAGAAGAGGTATTTGGGTTGTTTAGTTTGAATAGAGTGGGTGGTAGGATTAGAGGGGGATATGAAGAATAGTGAGGGTGTGATGACTTTATGAGGAAGGATAATTTTATAGTGGAAACATAGGTTGTTGCAGAGGGGTAGAGGTTAGGAGAGATGTGGTTATTGTAGTGAGGTTCTGTTGTATGGAGATGAAAGGTGGTATGTAAGTGGGTAGAATGGTTGATGAGAGAGGGTTGTGTAAGAGAGTAAAAATAAGAGGCTGAGAAGGAGTAGCAGTTGAATTGGGTGGGATGAATAACTGAGAGACATGTTGTGTTGATGAGATCTAAAATTATATCAAGGAGGATGAGGGGAAGTTGTCATGTGAGTATAGAGAGGGGTGGGGTGGGAGAGGATGGGAAGAGGAAGGGGAGGAGTTTGATAGTTAAAAGAGACAAAGGAGTAAAATGTGGAGGGAGGCAATCACAAGAGACAATGGAGTAAAATGTGGAGGGAGACAATCAGTAAAGAGAGAGCTAACCAACAGGTAAGTCTGATGGTGGGAGTAAAGTTGATACAAAGGTGTGGGGGAAGAGAGGCAGGATGCAAGGGTAGAGGGCACTGAAGGCAGGCTTTCTTGGGGAGAGAAGAATATATTGTGTCAGCCCTTAGATATATCCTATCTCAACACATAATGAACTCAAAGTATGGTATTCAATAGTAACCTGGATTAAGCTATAAAAATGTAGCTAGCCAGAATATCAAAAATTCAAAGTGTTAAACCCAAAATATGTGTATTTACTAAAGAGATAATATAAGGGGTACAACTCAAGGCCATAAGCACATATATATATGTGTGTGTGTGTAAACATATATATCACAAACATACGTCAGCATAAGATTGTAAAGGCACAAGTCGACAAAATTAGAGCCATACTAAATAAATAGGCCCTCATATATAATAGCAGTGCAGCAAAACAAAAACAATTGGGTGTTATATTTAAATCACACCAAATTGACTAAATTTGCAAATTACTCAAATGCGTGATACAAAACTGATAATCCCAACTGGTAGTTATATGAAGTCCGTACTCCAAAGTCGAGCACTTCCAAAAGCAATTTTAATTCACATTGAAAGAAACGGTTCCGTTCGAAACAAGTCAAAACAAAATGGATAAACAATGTTGATGTTCTTGTTACAATATGGTGAGAAACAGCCAAAACAAAACGGGTAAATAATGTTAATATTATCAGCACAATATAGTGAGAAATATAGTCAAAACAAAATAAAAATGGTGATGTCCTTAGTACAATGTGATGAGAAATGACTTGCGGTATAGGCAGGGGTGCCACAAAGCTTAGCAATTGCTATATTTAGATATGACTCAGATTAAAGGCATTTATACTAGAAAAATTTAGCAGTGCAGTATAACGGAAGAGTAACTGCAAAGTAAGTTAGTGCAGACATGTGCGCTATGAACTATAATATATAACATTAAGTATCCTGTTTTTGCTTATTTTGTTCTTTATTTCTTTGTTATTTATAGCACTTTGTGTACTGTGTATTTTTCTAGCTAGTTTCACTGTGTGTGAGGTATTAACTGGAAATTGTCCACTTTTATTAAGCATCTGTTGGGTTGTTTGTTTCTGATAACTTGTTGCAGTTAAACTCTTTTTTTCTAGAGGCTCCTTTAGCTGTTTAAAACTTTCATTTAAAGGCTCACTGCTGTTTTTCAGCTGTGAGAAACATTTCTGCAGTTTGTGTCCCACCCTCCCTTGCTGTTGGTATAGTGTTTTTATAGTTGGTGGCTTTGCAGTTGTCCGCCCCTAGTGTAAATTTGATCTGGGACCCTCCTCCCAGTGTCATTACCTCATTCTACCCAGTAAAGGGAGAACAGGCCAATCAGCTTAGTTTCTGCTACTCCTTTCTCTCTTTCCTCTATAAAAAAAAAAAAAAAAAAAAACTTTTATTAAGCTTGTTTCCTGCCTTTCCTGTGGGTAGTCTAGCCTGGATGTAGATTTGCTGTGTCCAGGACTATTTGTAGGCTTCTAGGCCCCCAAGCCTTTCTGTGTTGGAGGGAAGCCTTGTAGCTTAATTTTGTTTCTTAGAACTAGACAGTTTTTTGTTTCAGCACTTGTTCATAGGTTCATACTAGGCTATCTGCCCTAGGGCATTTATAAGCCTAGCCAGAGTATGTTTGGCTTTCGCCACCCATTTTAAATTAATTTTGCTATGCCCTTTTTCGAGGTTAGTATACTGTGCCTCTGTCTAACAGTGACACAGAAGTGATACCCGGGATAAACCTACGATCTCCCATCCACTCATCAAGATTCCTCTTGAAAAGAGTCAATGAGGGACTCTGCCTAACCTGGACTGGGATTTTATTCCAGAGTGAAGGGAGCCTCTGGGTTATGAATCTGTCCTCCAGCATGTCCTATTTATTTCACTGCTGAGGTTCAAGTCTCTCGAGCGTGTAGCTCGATGGGATTTGGATTTTTTGAGGTGCAGCATGTCCCTTAATTCCGGGTTGGACATGGCCTTATACGTCAGGCACAGGTCACCTCTGAGCAGGTGGTATGCCACTGAGTAGAGCTGGAGTTTCTTTAACCGGGCAGCATATGGCATCTGTTTGAGCCCTTTGATCCTCTTGGTGAGGTACTTTTGGGGTCTTTCCAGTTGCTGCAGGTGTTTGGTAAGGTACATCCCAAAAGGGGCATTGTACTCAATTATGAGCCTGATGAGGGATGAGTAAAGAAGCACGATGACCTCCCCTAATCTAGATGTGAATCCCTTCATGATTAGGTGGGCTATATAAAATGTTTTTCTAACCACTTTGGCCACGTGGTTGTCAAATGAGAGATTGCTATCAACGTGGGTCCCCAGGTCCCTAATTACTTCTTCTGTACTTAATGGATTACCACCTATGTGGTAATTTGTGGGCACTTTGTTTTTGCCAAAGGGGATGACTATGCACTTTTTGGCTTTTAGCTTGAGGCCATGGCTCTGGCACCAGTTGTTCAGAACTTATTGCAAGCACTAAATAAGCTACAAATTACTACAGCATTCAACTTTCCTCACTGTCTAGAGGAAAACAGTTTCTAGTACTTAACAAATAAGCACCTATCCAGGCATGTCTAAGGGTCAGCCCCCGGTGTTTTCTCCTGTCTACCTGATGAATCTGGGCATCTTGAGGCAATACAGTAATTGCCTCATGTACACAGACAACCCTCTCCTCCTACTATCCAACACTACAACCTGTGAGCGATGCACTTATATAGCCAAACTGGAAGCAAAGCTCTCTTCATCCAAGACTGGACTAGACAGTCAAGAGGAGAAGGTAAACACTTGCATCACACCACACTCAGCACATAGTCCTTCAAAACCTACATCACCAAAACACACACATAGAAACACAAAACACACACCTACATTAGTGGAGGCTCTCAGTAAAAACCTGCCCAAGCAACAGGGACCTGCTAAGCAGAAACACAAGCAAGCTCCACCCCCCCCAACACAACCCAAATGACACATAGCCCACAAACTCTGTGTGCCAGTCAACCACAACCCATAAGGCATAACAACGTACCCAACACTCTAGTCATAGGTGACTCTATAGTCAGGTACACTGATGTTCCACTTACCAGGCTAAACAAGGAGAAAGTTACTGTCAGCTGCCTGTCGGGTGCCAGGATCTGCCACATAACGCATGCACTCAGGTCACTCCACAACAAGTACAAATATGACTCTGTCATTGTCCATGTTGGTGTGAATGACCTGTGACGTACCTCCTTGGACTACATGAAAAGGGACATGGAGGAGCTATCCGATCTTGTAGCCCAGGCAGGTATGACCCTAGCCCTGAGTAGCATCCTGCCATCACCCAGAATGATACCACAGTACAAGGAAAAAATGATTGACTTCAACAATTGGCTAAGCTACTGGTGTCATTCTAAGGGGATCCAGTATCTGTCTGCCTGGGATGACATGATCGACAAGCCATGATGCTTTGCCAGAGATGGCCTGCACCTGTCACCCCTGGGATTCTGGATACTGGCTAAGGCTCTAGTCAGCCCTATAGTACCTTTTTTAGGCAAGGTTCAAATGACAAATTCACCACCCTAACAGGTACAGGCAAGAAGAATCTGAGGGTATTGCTACTCAATGCTAGAAGTCTAAACCTCCAAATGCACTCTCTCGAGGCACTGCTTAAAATGGAGAGCATCGACATCTGTGCAGTGACAGAGACCTGGTTCAAGCCTCCAGAGAGTACCCCTGCATTACCAGGCTATAATTCATACCACACCTTTTGGCCACCTAACCTGGACCAAAACACTAAAGGCGGAGGCGTGTCCATATTCATTAAGGATATCCACACCTCCAGGCTAGTTGCTCAGCATAATGCATCCGAGATTATCCAAGTGCAACTAACTCTGGACAAGACCGCAATCCAAATTGTAGCTTGCTACAGATCCCCCACCATGCCCCAGGATTCCCACTCCTCATTTCTTAATACACTGGAAAATATTAGGGTACAACCTAACACCCTAATAATGGGTGATTTCAACTACCCTAACATTAACTGGGAAAACTACTCATGTACCAACTCTTGTGGTCAACGTTTTCTGGAATTCATAAATTCCAATGCCATGGATCAACTTATCCACACCCCCACCAGGGGCAGCAATATCCTAGACCTGGTGATTACTAACATGGGCAACCGGTGCTCCACATCAGAGGTCAATTCCTCGTTGGTCAGATCCGACCATAAGCTAATCACCCTAGACATCCACATCCCTTCCCCACCCCCCCATTAGGGAAACCACAGTAAAAAATTTCACCAAAGCCAACTTCACGCTTCTTAAGACAGAAGTGGCAAACTTCACGACACCCATGCTGACTGACAATAGAGGTATGACTGCTGAATTCTACACAAATGCACTTTATAAGCACTTACGTGTGTGCATGGATCGTGCAATCCCTAACAGAACCAAGATGCTATCCTCCAAAAAAGGAAGCCAATCTGGTGGTCCCCTGCCATAAACAAACTCTACAACAGAAGAAAGAAACTGTTGCAAAAAAGAGTAAAATCCCATGATTGGAGAAACTCCCTGGTCAGCTTCAGTAAGAAGCTGAGATCCCTCATAAAATCCTCCAAAGCTAGTTATGAAAACAAAATCGCCACTGACTCTAAAGACAACCACAAAGCATTCTATAGCTATGTCAAGAATCTCAATGGCAACACTCGGATCTGCTCTAAGTTACAGCACAATGGCACTAAATATACAGAACCAACGGATATTGCCAACATCCTGGCAGATAGGTTCAGTGCTAACTTTACCCCTCTGTCATCCCCTAAAGGGCCCATCTCTATACCAGAAGAATGCAAAGTTCCTGTAATCACGGCTGCACAGGTAAAAAACACACTCTCCAAAGCCAAGAACACAGCATACATGGGACCTGACGACATCCCAGGCTGTGTTCTACATGAACTACAGAACGAACTGGCACCCCACCTAAGTACCATGTTCAATCATAGCCTCACCTCAGGCTGTGTGCCCACTGAATGGCGCACAGCAACAGTTATCCCGCTCCACAAAGGGGAAGCCACCACAGTCCCCGGAAACTACCACCCCATTAGCCTAACAAGCCTGGTCTGCAAGGCTATGGAGTGTATCATCATGGAACTTATAAACAATGACATTGGTAATCTCCAAACTCAGGACCCCACCCAGTTCAGGTTTGTAAAAGGCAGATCATGTCTCCTAAACCTGATAGACTTCTTTGAAGCAATCACCAAAGCCGTAGATGAGGGTAAGGTGGTTCACACAGCCTATTTAGATCTCACCAAGGCTTTTGACACCATCCCCCACTCTGGAATTATAGATAAACTCACTAAACTAGGTATAAATCCCTATGTCACAAGATGGGTTGCCAACTGGCTCACTGACAGAACCCACACTGTGAAAGTAGCAGACTCCAAATCCAGTTTCAGACCAGTGACAAGTGGAGTACCACAGGGTTCAGTCCTGGGTCCTCTCCTGTTTGGTATCTACTTCTCTGAAGTACAGGCCAACACAGAAGGTCTTTGGCTAATGAAGTTCACAGATGACTGCAAATTAGGAGCCATAATCAAAACTCCAAAAGATGTGGACATCCTACAAAAGGGCCTTGCTGAGACAGATGCCTGGTGTCAAAGCCATGGCCTCAAGCTCAATGCCAAAAAGTGCATTGTCATTCCTTTTGGTAAAAACTCAGTACCCATGAACTACCACATAGGTGGTAGTCTACATAACACCAAAAGTGTGATAAGTGACCTTGGGACACAGGTGGACAACTGATAATCACATCGCCACAGTAGTCAGGAAATCCTATGTGGCACACCTCATCACAAAAGGTTTCTCATCCAGGAAAAAAGAGGTCATTGTTCCCCTCTACTCGTCACTTATTAGACCCATTATAGAGTACAATACCCCTTTTGGTATGTACCTCACAAGACATTTACAACAACTGGAAAGGCCACAGAGATATCTCACAAAGAGGATTACTGGCCTCAAAGAGATGCCCTATGCAGACCATCTCAAAAAACTGCAGCTTTACTCCATTGCATATCGCCTACTCAGAGGCGATCTCTGCCTAACACACAAAGCTATGTCAAACCCAGAGCTTTTAGATATGCTCCACTTAAAGAAATCCCAGTCCCTACGAGCTACACACTCTAGGGACCTAAACCTCGTCATCACAATAAACAGAACATGCTGGAGGGATAGATTCCTGTCCCAGAGACTTCCCATACTCTGGAACAAACTACCTATCTATATCAAACAAAGCTCCTCATTAGCACTCTTCAAGAAAAATCTTGATGATTGAATGGGAGATAGGAAATTCACCCCGGGGATCACTTTTGTGGCTCTGCTCGACAGTGGCACAGGAAAATAATTTTATTGGGTGGCGAAAGCCACGGTACCTTTGGCTAGGCTTATATAGGCCCTAGGGCCAATGGCCTAGTACCTACCTGTGAACCTATGTACAGTGTGAAGCAACTAATCAAAAGTAAGCACAAAGTCATGCAACACAATACAAAAATAAAGTTGTGGTCAACAATAAAGAAGCCATTTGGAAGCAGTAATGCAATCAAGCCAGTGGCAAATTCAACAACGTTTTATTTCTCCTTCTAAACAGACATTGCCCTAGATAAATAAAAAATCAGGCACACAGTTACAGTAAGTCCAGTAAGTAAAAAATGAAGTAACATCTTGGCAATGCAAGATCAGAAGCGCAATCAGTCTGGTAGATAGGGGTCCAGGAGAGCAACGTACAGCAGTTTGGCATAATTCAGCAATGAATCCCTAATATGTTTTTATCACATTATACATAAAACAAAGTTTAAGGTATTTAAGTAGCTTGCTGGATCTCAGTCAGAGTGAATGGTCAAGCCAGAGACCTAGACACTTATGTGACTATTGTTCTGCAACTGGGAAAGAAATGTGTCACAGTTGGACTGAGGGGATCTTTGCAAGCTTCCCCAGCCATACTAAATAGCATATAGTCCAAGAGAACATTATAGAGGTGAGACCAATTTCTGCAGAGCACTCTCTGGTGAAATGAATTGCTTAGAGTCACAGAGAAGGCTAATGGAGGCTGAGATACTAAATAGCATATAGTCCAAGAGAACATTATAGAGGTGAGACCAATTTCTGCAGAGCACACTCTGGTGAAATTAATTGCTTAGAGTCACAGAGAAGGGTAATGGAGGCTGAGATACTAAATAGCATATAGTCCAAGAGAACATTATAGAGGTGAGACCAATTTCTGCAGAGCACACTCTGGTGAAAAGCATTGCTTAGAGTCACAGAGAAGGCTAATGGAGGCTGCGAGAATCAAACCCTGTATTACAGGCATCATCTCATTATAAGGTCATTTTCTTAATCTTCTGCACTAGCTGCTAACATAGATGTTTTTATTTGTGATGCTAAAAGTACCTTTTCTTTCTCTGTAGTCAGGCAAATCTGGGAGAATCATTATGTAGTCCCTTTTTGACAACATGACTATACCTAGATAATGTCCATAACGTAAATTAAAAGCATTGCAAGTGGGAGGTCTTAAAATAAATTAATACAAAGAGAAAAAGTATAGTCCCTACTGACACTTGCTGAACTCCTGATTGGAATATCCTTGTGTCTAAGGTCACTTGAATTATGATATGAAGATTGTAGAAGAGACATATTGAAGGGTTCTTATATAAATAGAAAGAGTTCAAAGAAAGGTCATAGAAAGAAGTCAATACATAAGTCTTAAAATATATAGACTCATACATTCATAGATTCATAGATCTTTCAATGTCACTGAGTCTTCTGGTCATTCATGCTTTACCAGCATGGTGACCTTCTCAAAGACGTCTACCATGTTGAGTAGGCATGATCTGCCCTTGACCAAACCAAACTGGGTTGGATCCAGTATGTGAAGATTTTCGATGTCTTTATAGTCATTTAATTTTTTTCCATAGCTTTGCATATGAGACTAGTCAGACTTACAGGCCTGTAGTTCCCAGGGTCCATTGATGGCCTGCCCTTGTGGAGAAGAATGACTGTTACAGTTATCCATTTATGTGACGCAAAGAGTGTCTGGAGGCCGTGGTTAAACAGTGAATCCAATGGTCCTGATAGGTCATGTTTTATGCTATTTAGGAGGCATCCTAGGATGTTATAAAGGCCCATAGGTGCAGTGTTTTTGCCCTTATTAGTGCATCTAGGACCTGCTTCCTAGTGATAGCTGGGGGTTGTTTGGTGGTATTTCCTGTGGAGGTGGCTGGGGGGTGTAAAATTGGAGCTGAATTTGTTGGCCAACAGATTTTCTATATAGTCAAGCTCCATGTTGGTGGCTCCATTTACAATTAAGTTTGCTCACTGTTGTTTGCTGCCTTTCAGGTTTTGGACATAGCTAAAGAAAGCCTTGTAGCTGTCCTTTCCCTGGGAGGCTATCTTACCTCAAATATGGCTTTAGTGGACTTAATTTGCCCTCTTAATTACTTGTTTAGATTGACAAGAATGTTTTTATCCTGCTGGGCATTGCACTTCCTAATCTTGGCTATGAGTATTTTTTTTTTGTTGTTGCACAGCCTGTTTATGTTTGGAGTCCACTAGAGTGGTTTGTTTTTTTGAGTTAGTTCTGGGCTTTTCTCTGGTAGGCCCAACTGTATCTATGCATTTATTGACATGAATGTATAGGGTTTCTGTGAACAGTTCTGCATAGGTAGATGAGTTTTCAGGATTTGGAGGGGCTTGAAATTTTGGTAGGTTATCACTTAGTAGTACGAAGTTTGACTTAAAATAGTTCCTAAATGTTACAGGGTTAGGCGGGAGTTACAGAACTGATTTTTATTATGAAGGAAACAGCTTTATGGTCTATCCTTACCAGAGGGGACACTACACTAGTGGGGTGAAGTGTTTTCCTATGTTTGTTAATAAGAGGTCACGTATGTGTGCACCCCTAGTGGACGTATGGATTATCTGGTCCAAAGTGTCTGTGTTTCCAAAGTCCAGAAATCTCTGGGCCTGTAAGTCTGGCATCATGTAAGTATCCCATTTTATAGTGGGGTAGTTGACATTTTCCATGAATGCAGTATTGGGTTGAATGGTGAGGACCACCAGCAAGTGGAAAATAATGCCTTCCTTTATATATGTTTTAAGACAGTGAAATCTATGATATCACCTCTACAAATATCATAGATGAGACTTTTCTGTATCCAGTGACCTCACGTCAGCTTTTTAACCTTTTATTACTGTCAGTTGCCCATCTCACTGCATCCCATATTCTTCCCTAGAGCATTGAGATTTGACTTTTCCTTCCTTGTCTTTATTACTTAGTCCTCCTACTTCAATCCATGCCTGTCAACCTCCTGAATCTGAAATGTTACTGTCATCCCTTTTTATAGAATGTATTTGTTTCCACTGTATTATTTTCATTTACTGAGGCAACCAGACTGGCACGGAGGAAAGCCTGGACTTGCAATATTGTTACTTAGAAGCAGCTTGTCCATATAGAGAAGAGCAGGAAGCAGTACTTCTCTGAGTCAGGAAGGTAAGAATAATTGTGCTAATTTCAATAATTCTATGATGGATGCCCTCTCCGCCTCTTGAAAAGAGATCAGTCAAAAGTGGACTCTTTCAAGGACCGGTCATGAGACCACTTCTTTTTGGCATTTACTTCTCTGAAATCAAGGCCATTGTCAGGGGCCGCTGGCTGGTCAAATTTGTAGATGATTGCAAATTAGCAGCAGTAACAGAATCCCCCAGACACGCTAATGTTCTCCAAAAAGGGCTGACTCAGACAAATAACTGGTGTCAAAGACATAGACTGAAACTGAATACCAAGAAATGCATAATAATATCCCTTGGGATGTCAACTACTCCTGGTAACTATCGTATTGACAACACACCCCTAAGAATCAACCCAGTAGTCAGGGACTTTGGGACAAACTTTGGCAGTAGTCTAGCCTTTGATCATCATGTGCCTACAGTAGTGAGGAAACCATTCTGTGTTGTGCAACCTATAAACAAATGTATGGCAACTATGTCCAAGGAGATCATTGTTCCACAATATTCAGCATTCATCAGACTTGTCGCTGAGTGCAACGCCCCCTTTGTTATGTACCTAACTAGGCACATCCAACAATTGGAACGTCCACTGAGGTTCCTCATTAAAAGGATACAGGGTGTAAGTAGCATGTTCTATGCAGACCTCCTCAAAGCTGTACCCTGTATTCTGTTTCCTAAAGGCTGTTGAGGGAAGATCTATGACTGACATACAAGGCATTATAGGATCCCACCCTGATGGACCTCCTGCATATCCGCAAAACAAACAGCACCACAATTACCCATTATAAAGACTTAAACCCTGCCTGTGATATAAACAAGATCTGCTGGAGAGACAAATATGCATCCCACAGACTACCCTTTTTCTGGAACAGGCTCCCCATCTATGTGAAGCAGAGTTCCTCCCTAACCCAATTCAAGTGTAGTTTAGACAACCGGATAGGAAAGAGGAGGTTCATCACTGGTTTAACACCTATGTCTCTAATGGACACAGGCATCCTGCAAATGATTCATCTCCCAGGCCCCTGCTTGTAA
Source organism: Protopterus annectens (assembly GCF_019279795.1). NCBI lineage: Eukaryota > Metazoa > Chordata > Ceratodontiformes > Protopteridae > Protopterus > Protopterus annectens. The sequence continues at coordinate 1,000,736,484 of NC_056726.1, forward strand.
ATGTTTCATTTTCCAGGCCCTGCTTACAGTTACCAAGGGTACTAGAAGCCATAAGCACCTTATAGCTGGCTATAACCTTCTATAGCTAATTCCCATACAATCTCTCACACTCTCTAAATATTGTAAATAGCTTTTGACTTTTGACTTTAACTGTGTGAATTTGTTAAAATGTATCTGCATGATATTTTCCCACTATGGGCAATATTGCTCACCCTTTGTATTATTTGATACGTATTTGTGTTTGGACTTTTATTTTTATTGGACTGCTATCTTTACTATAATCTGTTTCATGGAGTTTTTCTCCCCAGACCTCCACTGAAAATGGGCTCTCTGGGTCCAGTGGACTTCCCCGGTAATCAAACTGGAAATATATAAATAAATAGAACATATCAGAGATTTGGGATGCATGGCTAGGCTTAAAAAGGCAATATTCCAAAATAATTTGTTCTGTAATTGTTTGGTCACATTTAGGATTAAAAGGATCCTTGTGGGACTCCTATATTATTTATCTGATGCTCTGATTGTTCATTTTGCCATTTGACTGATTGTTCCCTGTTGTTTAGCTAAGAAGAGAACCAAGTAAGAGAACTGGGGAAGCAACCTAGCTTTGCTAGTTCATTTAACAGTTTTGTATATAGCACTGTCTCGAAAACCTTTGATAGATGCAGTAAGACTACCGAAGTAGAGAGAACAGCATCAATGGATTGGTTTACAGTATCAGCGAAAGGGATAAGAGCTGTGATAGTGCTGTGAGCAGGATAAAAACCATGTTGCGTGGTGGCAAGAAGGTCATTTTCAGAGAGGTATTTAAGTAGTTGAATCTGTACACATTATTCTAAGATTTTTGATAATGGAAAGAGTATAGACAGGCCGATAGTTAGACAGGTTATGGGAATGTCCACCTTTATGTAATGGACTTCTAATAGATTTTGTTCACAAGTGGGGGACATAACATTCTGAAATGGAGCGATTTATACGAATGCTAACTGGATATGCGATTGCTTTTGCTACAAGTTCTACATACTCGGGATGTAGCTTATCAGCGGAAGGAGAGCAGGGTTTTAGTTTGGTTAGGAGTCTGAGTATAAGAGAGGTGGGCACTGGTTGAATTGTAAAGTAAGGAGTTGTATCAATATTGCTAGAAGTGTTTGAGGAAGGGAAGGTGGTGTTGTCATGTATAGAAGTATTTGTGCCCTTGGAGTTTAAGTTTATGTTTGTTAACAAATCTTTGATTAGTTTTTGAATGGTAGTGATAAAATGAGTGTTGAAGTTATGGGCAATTTGTTGTGGGCTCTTATCACATGAGGGAGATGGGTTTTGTACGGTGCTGGGATTAAGCAGAGAGAAAATAGATTTCCAGAACTTTTTTTGGCTGTTATTTAAGGTGGTTAGCTTAGAGGAAAAGTATTTTTTTCCTTTTTTTGTCTTGTATGACTTGTTTCTTGGCTTTATTCCTAAGTTGCTTGTAGTGAATCTTGTTTTGTTGTGTTGTATTTTTTTTTTGCCATTGTATCCATGCTCAGTCTCTGGGAAGGAGGTATTGTTTAGTCTGTTTTGTTAACCAAGGGGTGTGGTTAAGTTTAGTTAGTTTGGTTCGAATAGGGGCTAGGCTATTAAGGGTTTCTAGAGTTTGTTAAAGTAATTTACGGCATCATCTAGGGGAAGAGTTGTTAGTGGGACCCAGTTTTGTGCCTTCAATATATTTATGAAAGTGGTCTGGTCAAAGTGGGTGAGATTCCTAGATGTTTTGTAGCAGTGTGTTTTGGCTAGGTGGGTGCAAGTTCTGTAGGTATACGCTGGTAGGTGGTCACTTAGTATGTTAGGTAGGTAACTAACTATAAACCTATGAACTTTGCCACTGTGCAATTGTTCATTATGCAATTTTTGTATCTCCAGCTACTGCAAAGGTTGAAAGTAACAGGGAAATGCATAGGAGCAGACTAGAGTGCCTAAGAGAAATCCAAGATAAGTGTACTTGCCATTGCAAAAGATGTTTCTTTTTGCATAGTAACAGCTGTTGCCATTAAAATAGGTCTGTATAACCACATCTGTCAGTATTTGTATAACTTAAAGGACTTAGTATGCATGTGCAATGTTAGAAAGATCACTGGTTCAACAAATTAAGTCTGTGTGCAGGGAGATCGCTTGGAAGGTTGTGTGTTTAACTCCCCCCCCCCCTCAAAAAAAAAAAAAAGATACGAAAGTGTGTGCTATGGCAACTTTTTTATATCACTGATCCCAGTAATATCACTGTGCCACTACATGGTCTATAAATGTCATATAGGTTCATAGGTTGGTACTAGGCTATCGGCCCTAGGGCCTATACAAGCCTAGCCATAGCAATTCCCTGGCTATTTCTTCCCACACTGTTTACTTCCCTGGACCCCTGTCCATAATTAATGGTTGTCTGGCACTTAACAGTATGCAGCACATGTATCTGTCCCACTGTGTATCACCCATTCTTGAAATTGACATTTGTGTGCTTAGCATTTCTCTTTCATACATGTATAGGCGTGTTACTGTCAAAGATGAAATATCATCAGTATCCTCAAGGACATACCTGCTGTCTTGATAATTAGCTCCTGCAGTTAGTGTGCTATTAAGTCAGACTGCAGGTATAGATAGCTTTTGCTTAGCCCTCTCCTCTATAATGTAATACTTAGACAAACAGGTCTATGACATATCTGTGTAAGCCCTACTATTAATAACTTATTTTGCTTCACTGTGTGACTATCAACATGGTCAAGAATGCAATTTCATTGTTTTTTTATTTTTCATTCCCCCCTTTTATTTTCATATTTGTTTTAATCTTCATTCCTCTTACTATTATATGCAGCCACACAGCACCCTATTCTGACCAAACCAGCATGACTTATCATTCCCCGAGAGGTGGAAGCAACGGCGCCAGCATCATCACTACCAAAACCACCCACTACATCCAGATCCCAGCCTGATACAGTTACTTCCGCACCTCTTGCCCTACCAGCACCACCTGCAGCTAGGGCTGATACACTAGTACCTGCTGGTAGCAGTGTAAGTGGAGGTGATACTTTTGTCACCAGTCAGGAGCTAGAAAAGCTTGTGAGAGAGATAATCGGAGGTTAGATGCCCATATTGGCCATATAGAGACCAACCTCCAGCTACTTGTTGGGCCATGTCCTTGCCCAGAGTTGTCTCCAGGGCTAACAGGCCAAGGAGTCTAAGGTGGCTGAGACTGCATTTCCAAACAACCAGTCCTATCCCCTACATTTTGTGTCTATGCCCACGTCTGTATGCTGTACTTTCCTCCCCTCACCATTGTCTTCCGTCTGTGTGTCTGATATTTCCTACACCGTTGTGTTTCCTTTCCGTGGTCCTATCCCCTACATTTTGTGTCTATGCCCACGTCTGTATGCTGTACTTTCCTCCCCTCACCATTGTCTTCCGTCTGTGTGTCTGATATTTCCTACACCGTTGTGTTTCCTTTCCGTGGTCCTATCCCCTACATTTTGTGTCTATGCCCACGTCTGTATGCTGTACTTTCCTCCCCTCACCATTGTCTTCCGTCTGTGTGTCTGATATTTCCTACATCATTGTATTTCCTTTCCCTGGTCCTATCCCCTACATTTTGTGTCTATGCCCACATCTGTATGTTGTACTTTCCTCCCCTCACCATTGTCTTCCGTCTGTGTGTCTGATATTTCCTACACCGTTGTGTTTCCCTTCCCTGGTTATGTTTACTCTGCACCCTGTCAGTCATGTCTGTCTTTCCTTACACCTAAACTTTCCCTTTAACCTACCTCTTACTCCCCAGACTTCCTTCCCCAGCTTCCCCTTCTACAATACATGAATGCATACATAAATAAATAAAAGGGAAACCTGTCCTACAAAAAATAACTCCATTCATACCTCTCAACTTCATGGACAGTTCAGTAATGGACACATGATTGGCTACAATTGTTTGGCCTAAAAATTGCAGCCATATGACAAGTCATTGATAATTATCATCATTAAATATTTGTTGTAGGACAACAGTCATTGCTGAGATACGAAGTAGGGAGGTATGCTTCTGTTCCACATCCATCCTACTTATTGTCCATTGCCCACCTTGTGCAGTTCTCTCTGTTTGCTTCCTCTTTTTGTCTCTGTCCTATGCTCCCATTTCAAACCTTTAACCTGGTCATAAAATAGATGAACACACCACACACATGAGCAAAAAAGCTTATATTTAAAAACATCTTTCTGTGGTCATGCATTGCTTGGCAGTTGACAAAGAGCAACACTGATCACTATATGTAACCTAGCACTTTATTTATTTCCAGTTTGTTAACCAGAAAAGTCCATTGGGCCGAGATGAGCCCTTTTTCAATGGACGCCCATGGAGAAAAGCTCCATGTACAGACATACAAAGCGAAAATCAACAGAAGTTAATGCAATATTAAAAATACAAAAATCAAACAGAAGTAATGCAAAAATTAACAATGCAAAAAATCAACAGAAGTTGATACAAGGTGTTACACTATTGCATCTCTATTACTTTTATATTGTATAATAATAACAGTTGATAACTGATTTGTGTAAATAATGATATTAGTAGCTTCTGCACCAGTTTGGGATGATAAGCATTCTGACTGTATGTGGGGTGAAAAAAAATGCTTACAATATCTAATGTAAATAAGAGGGTAAGTGTGTGTACGAGGTAGAGGAGGTGGAGAAATAGGAAGGCTGGTGTTAAGTAGAAATTATGGAAGACGGACGAAGGGAGAGGGAGTAAGTAGACAGACGTTAGGAGGGGTGAGGACAGGAGCACTCCCAGGTAGAAGAGAGGTAGGAAAGGAGCAGGGCCTTGAATGTGGAGAGGTCCTGGGTAGTTCACATATGGGGAGGGGGGTGAGTTCCATTTTCCTGCAAGAGAAAATGACAATAGAAGTTGCTCAGAAGTACATAGGGGTTTGTACACTTCTAGGATATTTTGATTGTTGGATCTGAGTGACCAGTCAGGAAGATGCGTAGTGAGGCTGGAGGAGAGGGAGGGGCATTGAGTTGGTTTGAAGATGAGTTTTTGAACAGTGGAGAGCTGAATGTAAGTGAGATAGTTGAGGAGCTCTAGCCAGCTCAAGGTGTGTAAGGCATCAGGCATCACAGTGGTAAGATGAGGATTTGGAGCTGGTTGTGAATTTAGAGATTTTATTATAGCATGATGCCAATTTGGTCTTAAGGGTTGCATGTAGGTTGGTAAGGAAAGGGGCTCCATACATGAGAGAGGAAAGGAGGTAGGTGGTAGAGAGGGTAAGCTTTGTTGAAGGGGTAAGATAATGATGGTGACGATATAGCATTCTGAGTTTCTGGTGAGTTCTTTTGATGTTAGTTTGAAGGTGAATGTCAAACTTTAATTGTTCATCGATAAGGACACCTAGAAGCTTAGTATGAGGGACTATTTCGATAGAAGTTGAGTTATGGCTTACAATGGAGAAGGAGTTTTTTGTCTATTTTGGTATTTTTGGATGGGGTAAAGATCATGATTTTGGTTTTGGAAGCATTGAGGGCTAGGTGATTATTTAGCATCCATGTTACAGTGCTGTTGAAGGCAGCCTGAGTTGCATGCAAGAGGCTGGGGAGAGATTTGGTACTGCAGATAATGGTCGAGTCATCTGTGTATTGAACAAGTTTAGCATTTGGGATATAAAGATGAAAGTCATTAATGAAGATGTTAAAAAGAAGAGGACCGAGGATAGAATCTTGGGGAATGAGTGTCAAGATAGGAGGATGTACAGTTTTTCCACTTGATGGCCTCTTGTCTATTTGACAGGTAGCTGGAAAACTAGCAGATGGAAGAGGAGGAAAGATTAAGATGAGAGAGTATGGACAGGAGAACGTTATGGGAAATGGTGTTGAAGGCCTTGGATAGGTCCAGGAGAAGGGTAGAAACAAGATTGCCTGAGTCATGAGTGTAGCTGATGTTGTCAAAGAAGGATAGAAGGGCTGTGGTGGTAATGTGTCCAGGTCTGAAACCATGTTGTGTTGGTGTTAGTAAGTGGTTGTCTAGAAGGTAAGGTAAGAGTTGCAAGTGAATAAAATTTTCAAGAATTTCAGAGATAGGGGAGAGAATGGCTATGGGATGGAAATTGGAGATGGTGTTGTTGCCCCCTTTGTTTAATAGGTTTATAGGTTAGTACTAGGCTAACTGCCCTTATGGGCCATTTTAAGCCTAGCCAATTACCCCATGTCAGAATCAAACCCTGCACCTTGTGTTTCTAAGGTAAGTATCAATATTGTTTAAAATTGTACTTGTTTTAAAATGTATTACTGGAGCTTTTCTCCTCAGGTCTCCACTGAAAATGGGCCACAAGCCCAGTTGGACAAACTCGGTTAACAAATGCCAATAAATAAATAAATAAATAAAAAGTACCTTAACCATTACACCAACCTCCCACCCAGGGAATGGCAAAGGCTTTTTTCCAGAGGAGGGGTACACAGGACTCTTGAATGGAATGATTCTTTAGGATGCAGATGGGGAGAGCTATGCCATTTGCAGCTAACTTGAGGAAATTAGAAGGTAAGTTGTCCGGTGCATTGGAACATGTTTTTAACTTTTGGAGGAGTTTTTTAATGGTGTTAACAGGGATGGGTTTACGGGTGAAGGGAGGTGGGTGGCTTGGGTTGGAGGGAGAAGTAGATGAGTTGAGGGAGGTTGGAATAGAGGGGGATACTGAGTTGTTGGGGAAGGATGTGATGGGTTTGGCTATTGAGTCTTTGAAGAAGGAGTTAAATTTGTTGGCGATGAAATAATCTGGAGAGCTAGGGTCAGGACAAGGGTTTTCTTTTCTACTGGGAGTTAGGAGTGTAGAGATGTTACTCCAAAATTTCTTAGAGTTGGATTTGTGATTGCTCTGAAGCTTAGAATAGTAGGATTTGTGGTCAGAAGCAATTTGTTTTTTAACTCTATTTCGAAGCTGTTTGTATTCAGTTAGGAAGTTAGGTGTTTTGCATTTTTGGCATTGTTTTCATGATTTATCTTGGATATGCGTGAGGGATATAGTTTCTTTGGAAAGCCATGGGGCTGTTTTAGATTTTACTCTGTTTGTTCTAGGAGGAGCAAGGCTGTTAATGAAGGAAGTTTTAAAGTAGGTAACTGCGTTGTCAAGCGGAAGAGCTTTCAGAGGGTTCCAGTTCATCTATTTTAAGCAGTCAGAGAAGGTTTGAGGGTTGAAGTTAGGGAGGGTATGGGTTGAGATATAGTTATGCTGTAAGTACAGGGAGGAAGGTGAGTGATATGCAAGGCAGGAAGATGATCACTAAGGGAATCAGGTAAGGTGCCGCTATTTGAGTTGGGGTGGGAGACTAATATCCAGTCCAGAATACTACCGGAAGAGTTATCTTTATTAGGTCTGGTTGAAGAAGCAATTAATTGGGTGAATTTGAAGATGTTTAAGTTCTGAGAAATTGTAGATGAGGGAATAGAGGTCCAGTTGATGTTTAAGTCACCTAGGATAATTGTTTCATTACTAATGTTGGATGAGAACCAGGAAAGGATATCTTTGAGAATGGGGATGTTGCTTCCAGGTGGTATGTAAAGGGCAGCTATGCATATATTTTTGTAGTTGTTGATTTTTTGGAGGACCAAGCTTATCTCAGCAGTAGTGACTTGAGGTAAGGGGTTGGTGTAGGGTGTTGCTGTTAGGGAGGAGGAAAAGATTAGGGTTACCCCACCACCCTTCTTTTGTGTTCTGTCATTCCTTATGATACTAAAGTTGGGGGGGAGGTGATTTCCTAGTCTTTCAGGTGAGGTTTGAGCCAAGTTTCAGAGATAGTATGTTGGGGTGGTTATGGAAGAATCAAGAATGGAATTTGTTGCAAAGACTTTGGGCATTTATACTTCCAAAAAGGAATGCTTTATGGGGAGAGGGTGAAGGTGTAGAACTTGACTTTGTATTCTGGTAAGCAGGGAGTCCAGAGTTGGGGTGTATATCTCCGGAAAGGAGAATAGAGATTAGTTGGAGAAGGAAGGCTACACATTTTTTAGATTCTCTAGGGTTGGAGTTGGCGGGAAGAGATGATATAGGTTATGGGTTGTGAGGAATAGAGACTCTATTTGAAGTGATGAGGAGCTTTCTATTGAAGAGGAAAGAATCATTGTAGTGGTAGAAATAAGGGGAAAAATAGGCTGAGTAGGAGGCTTCAGTTTTAAGAAGTGAAGAGGTTGTGTGGTAGAGTGGGGAATAACAGAAGTTTGGGAGAGAAGTAAGGTGGAGTAGCAGGTAGAAGGAAAAGGGAAGAAGTACTATGAGTGATGTTTGGGCAGGAATGGTGTGAGTGATTATTTTAGGGCAGTTGTATCTGGTGGGAATTGTTTGATGTATTATATGAGAGTTTGATGATGGATAAAAGTAGAATGAGAAATAGCTAGGCCACTTGGTGGCCTATGGCAAAAATGAAGAAAAATCCTTGATGTGCACAAATGATACTGCCATCATTCCCACACATATGCAGATGACACGTGTTACCAAGCAATAATGAAGTATGGAAGAGTTAGAATGAACCCTATAATGGCTTCTATGTCTTAACATATTCATGATGTGATGAGTCCGCTCTCAGTGTGCTGAGCTCAGTGTTCTAATCTCATGGGGATGTAATGCCATTTTGCAATTTTATGTTTTCATAATATGACTTAATTCCATTCCCCTGAACATTTTAAAGCCCTTCTTCTGACTGAAGGAAAGACTCAGATCTGTTCATATCTGTTCAGAACTGGTGGTCAAGGACACCATATACACAAATGCTGTTTATAGCCAACCTACTGGCTGACAGATTCAGCACAAACTTCACCCCTCTGCCCCACCCCCATCAGTAAATCAGGACATCGCCAGTACCTGTCCCCCTCCCCTTATCTCTAGGGAACAGGTCATCATTGCCCTCTCAAAGGCAGAAAATACAGGCTCCATGGGACCCGATAACATTCCAGGCTGCATCCTACATGAACTCAGGCATGAACTTGCAGCACCATTAGGCACCATATTCAACCAAAGCCTGAGTACTGGCTTTGTCCCAGCCAAGTGGATGACAGCCACTGTCATCCCTTTACACAAAGGTGGAGCATCTAGATCCAGGAAATTATAGACCCATTCAGCTTAACTAGCCTGATCTGCAAGGCCATGGAACAGATCATCATGGACCTCAGTAACAGAGACACTGGCAGTCTCCAAACACTCAACCCCACACAGTGTGGCTTTGTCAAGGAGAGGTCATGTCTGTTAAATCTGGTCAACTTCTTTGAGATGGTCACCAAAGCCATGGACAAGGGGAAGACAGTGCACACTGTCTACCTTGACCTGGCCAAAGCCTTTGATACTATTCCCTACTCGGGCATCATAGACACCTAATCAAAATAGGGGAAGCCACCTCAAGCAGTAGACCTGTAACAAGCGATGTATCCCAGGGATTGGTCTTGGGGCCACTGTTATTCAGGATATACTTCTCTGAGGTGCAGGCCAAAACCAGTGGGCTGTGGCAGACCAAGATGACTGCAAGCTGGGTGTGGTCATCAATTCCCCAAGTGATGTGGACATCCTCCAAGAGGGTCTCACCCAAACAAATGACTGGTGCCAGAGACATGGCCTCAAGCTAAGTCCCAAAAAATGCATCATCTTCATCCGCTTTGGTTTATAGGTTCGTGGGTTGCTACTAGGCTATCGACCCTAGGGTCTATACAAGCCTAGCCAAACAATTCCCCGGATATTTCTTCCCACAAACAAATGACTGGTGCCAGAGACATGGCCTCAAGCTAAGTCCCAAAAAATGCATCATCTTCATCCACTTTGGTTCATAGGTTCGTGGGTTGCTACTAGGCTATCGACCCTAGGGTCTATACAAGCCTAGCCAAACAATTCCCCGGATATTTTTTCCCACAATATTTACTTCCCTGGATCCCTGTCTAGCAGACCAACGGACGTGATCCCCGGGGTGAATTTCCTATCTCCCATCCAATCGTCGAGGTTCCTTTTGAAGAGGGCCAAGGAGGCGCTCTGCTTGACATGTATGGGCAGTCTATTCCAGAGTATGGGGAGTCTCTGGGTCAGGAACCTATCCCTCCAGCACGTTTTGTTCATTGTGATGACAAGGTTTAGATCCCAGGAGCATGTGACTCTGAGGGATTGGGATTTCTTTACCAGAAAGGCTCATCCAGACTCTGCTATACTTTGCTGTGAAGGAAAGGTTAGTTTGCTTTTATTTGTTGTATTTTGTATTACTTTATTGCCTTTTTATATTTTGAATACTGTGGTTTGTTTTCTTTACCTTGTGTTTTACTTGCATTCTGCTTTAACTGCATATTAAAACTTCAAAAGAGACCACAGCTCTCTCTCTTCTGAGTCAGGCAGATTTTTTCCCACCCTCTCACCCAATTACAGTTGTCTTGTTAAATACCACTATCTTTCTAGTTGCCTGCCTCTTATGTTAATCTGACCATATATCTCATTTCCTCTCTGCTTTCACTTGCTTGTGTGAGTAATCACAAAGTCATCATTTTTGAAATCCCTCCCCTTCAACTATTTAAATTTATTGGCCCTCCTACTGTATTCCATAGTACTAGAATACAAAAGTGACCACCCCTTTCAATCCATCTTGCTGTTTTAAAAATAGTAACTCTCCACTAAACCTTAACTTTTTAAACAGGTAAAACTTAAGTTACCTACTTTCACATCTAACTTCTCTAGTGCACACTGCAGTGTGCATTTTTTTTTCATCTTACCTTTAAGCATCCCTGTGACTAGAACTTGCTCTAATACCTGCTGGAAAGCACTAGGAAGCCTTAAAACTGATACAAGCAGTCAACTCTCCTTGTTAATAAGGAGAAATGAATCGTAGGCACTAAACAGCTTATAATTGCAAAGTACCTTGCTAAAGTAAGGGAAAACAGCTCCTGTACTTTACAAAAAAAAAAAAAAAAAGCACCAAACCAGGCATGTCCAAGGGTCAGCTTCCGGTGATTTCTCCTGACCACCTGGTGAATCTGGGCATACTGGGGCAATGCAGCAATTGCCTCATGTGCACAGACAACCCTCTCCTCCTACCATCCAACACTACAACCTGTGAGAGATGCACTTACATAGCCAAAATGGAAGCAAAGCTCTCTCCACCCAAGATTGTGCTAGACAGTCAAGAGAAGAAGGTTAACACCCACACTACACCTCAAGCAACACATAGCCCTTCTAAACCCACACCACCCACACCACCATCACCCACATAGAGCAACACTAAATCCACATATTCAGAGGCCCTTAACTGAAACCTGCCCAAGCAACAAGGACCTCTAAAGGTGAAACACAAACAAACACCAATCACAACCAAAGTGTTACATAGCTCATAGCACCAGTGTGCCACCCAGCAACAGCCTCTAAGGCAAGACAACGTACCTAACACTTTAGTCATAGGTGACTCAATAGTCTGGCACACTGATGTCCCACTCACCAGGTTGAACAAGGAGAAAATTACAATCAGCTGCCTGTCGGGTGCCAGGATCCACCACATAATGCATGCACTCAAGTCACTCCACAACAAGTACAAATATGAGTCTGTCATTGTCCATGTTGGACTGAATGACTTGAGATGTACCTCCCTGGACTACATGAAAAGAGACATGGAAGAGCTCTTGGATCATGTGGCCCAGGCAGGTATGACCCTAGCCCTGAGTAGCATCCTGCCTTCGCCCAGAATGATACCACAATATAAGGGCAAAATGATTGACTTCAACAATTGGCTTAGCTTCTGGTGTCATTCAAAGGGGATCCAGTATCTGTCTACCTGGGACGACATGATTGACAGACCACGATGCTTTGCCAGAGATGGTCTGCACCTGTCGCCCCTGGGATTCAGGTTACTGGCTAAGGCTTTTGCCACCCCTATAGTGCCTTTTTTAGGCAAAGTTCAAAGACAAAACCACCACCATAACAGGTACAAGCATGCAAAACCTGAAGGTAATGCTACTCAATGCTAGAAGTCTAAACCTCAAAATGCACTCTCTCGAGGCACTCCTAAAAATGGAGAACATCGATATATGTGCAGTAACTGAGACCTGGTTCAAGGCTCCAGAGAGCACCCCTACAATACCAGGCTAAACCTCTTACCTCAATTTTCAGCCACCAACCAGGACCGAAACACTAAAGATGGAGGAGTGTCAATATTCACCAAGGATATTCACACCACCAGGCTAGTTGCCCAACACAATGTGTTTGAAATTCGCCAGGTGCAACTAACACTAGGTAAGACTGCAATCTACATTGTAGCTTGCTACAGATCCCCCACCATGCCCCAAGATTCTCACTACACCTTTCTAAACATACTGGAAAATATTAAGATAGAACCAAACACCCTAATACTGGGTGATTTTAACTACCCTGCCATTTACTGGGAAAACTACTTGTGTACCAACACCTTTGCCCAACGGTTCTTGGAATTAATAAATTCCAATGCCCTGGATCAACTAATCCATAGTCCCACCAGGGGCTCCAATATCCTAGACCTGGTCATTACCAACATGGGAAATTGATGCTCCACACCTATGGTCATCCCCTTGTTAGTCAGGTCTGACCATAAGCTAATCACCCTTAACATCCACATCCCACCCCCACCCCCCAGTAAGGAAACCTCCATAAAAAACTTCTCCAAAGCCAACTTTATGCTACTCATGTCATAAGTATCAAACTTCATGACACTCATGCAGACGGGAACTGAAAGTTCAACTGCTGAAACCTACACTAAGGCACTGTACGAGCACATCCACTCATGCATGAATCGTGCCATCCCAAATAGAACCAAGATGCTCTCATCCGAAAAAAGGAAGCCGATCTGGTGGTGCCCTACGCCGACCACCTTAAAAAACTCCAGCTATACTCTGTCACATATTGTCTACTCAGAGGTGATCTCTGCTTAACATACAAGGCCATGTCAAACCCAGAGCTGTTGGACATGCTACACTTAAAGAAATCCCAATCCCTCAAAGTCACATGCTCCAGGGATCTAAACCTTGTCATCATAATAAACAAAACATGCTGGATGGATAGTTTCCTGACCCAGAGACTCCCCAGACTTTGAAATAGATTGCCTATACATGTCAAGCAGAGTGCCTCTTTGGCCCTCTTCAAAAGGAACCTTGACGATTGGATGGGAGAAAGTAAATTCACCCTGGGGATCACGTCAGTCGCCCTGCTAGACGGGGGTCTTGGGAAGTAAATAGTGTGGGAAGTAATAGCCAGGGAATTGTTATGGCTAGGCTTGTATAGGCCCTAGGGCTGATAGCCTAGTACCCACCTATGAACCTATTTAAGTGGAGCATGTCCAACAGCTCAGGATTTGTCATGGCCTTGTATGTTAAGCAGAGATCGCTTCTGAGTAGACTGTATGCCACAGAGTATAGCTGGAGTTTTTTTAGATGGTCAGCATAGGGCATATGCTTTAGGCCTGTGATTCTTTTAGTGAGGTATTTCTGCAGCCTTTCCAGTTGTTGCAGATGTCTTGTGAGGTACATACCAAACGGGGAGTTGTACTCTATAATGGGTCTAATGAGGGATGAGTACAGTGGGACAATAACCTCCTTTTTTCTGGATGAAAAGCCCTTAGTGATGAGGTGTGCCACATAGAAGGATTTCCTGACTGTTGTGGCAATGTGGTTATTGAAGGTAAAACCACTGTCCACCTGTGTCCCTAAGTCTCTCATCACACTTTCAGTGTTTAGTGTACTGCCACCTATGTGGTAATTCATGGGTACATGTTTTTTCCCAAAGGGAATAACTATACATTTCTTGGCATTAAGCTTCAGCCCATGGCTCTGGCAACAAGCATCTGTTTCTGTAAGGCCCTTTTGTAGAGTATCCACATCATTTCGGGATTCAATAATGGACCCAGTTTGCAGTCATCGACAAACTTTGTTAGCCAGAGTCCCTTAGTGTTGGCCTATACTTCAGAGAAGTACATGCCGAACAAGTGCGGTCCCAGGACTGAACCCTGAGGTACTCCACTTGTCACTTGTCTGGAGATGGATTTGGAGTCAGCTACTTTTGCAGTCTAGGTTCTGTCAGTAAGCCAGTTGGCAACCCATCGAGTGACATAGGGATTTATGCCCAGCTTAATAAGTTTATCTATGATTCCAGAGTGGGGGGGTGTTGTTGAAGGCCTTGGCAAGGTCCAGATAGGCTGTGTGGACTGCCTTACCTTCATCCACAGCTCTGGAGACTGATTCGAAGAAGTCAATCAGGTTCAGGAGACAGGATCAGCCCTTCACGAACCCAAATTGGGTGGGGTCCAGTGTTTGAAGGTTGCCAATGTCTTTATTTATATGTTCCATGATAATGTGTTCCATGTCCTTGCAGACCAGGCTCATCAGACTGATGGGATGGTAGTTCCCAGAATCCAAGGTGGATACCCCCTTGTGGAGTGGGATAACTATAGCTGTGCACCACTCATTGGGCACGAAGCCTGGGGTGAGGCTATGATTAAACATGACACTTAGGTGAGGTGCCAGTTCATTTGGGGAGAGTGATGTCCCCACATATTATCGCATTAATAACAATGTCTTAAGAATGCAATCAGTTGTGAGGGATTTGGGCACCCAGGTTGATAGCAACCTGACTTTTGACCACCATGTTGCTTCTGTTGTACAGAGAGCTTTCTATATGGCCCACATCATGAGTAAGGGTATCTCATCCAGGGACAAGGGGGTCATAACATCCCTGTATTCTTCCCTTATAAGGCCAATTATTGAGTACAATGCCCCCTTTGGCATGTACCTCGCAAAGCACATGCAGCAACTGGAGAGACCACAGAGGTTCCTCACCAGAAGACTTCAGGGCCTCAAACATCTACTCTACACAGATAGGCTAAAAGCCCTGTCTCTCTACTCAGTTTCATACAGACTCCTCAGAGGTGACTAATGTCTGGCATACAAAGCAATCTCAGACCCCACCTTGCTGGGACTGCTGCATATCCACAAGTCAAGCTCCACTCAAGAAACCTGCATGCGAGACCTCAACCTGGTCTGTGAAATCAATAAGGACTTGTTGGTGGGACATATATTTGTGTCCCAGAGACTCCCACATCTGTGGAATAGTCTCCCTTTCCATGTCAAGCAGAGTACCTCATTATCCCTTTTCAAGTTCAACCTGGATAACTGGATCGGAAACAGAAAATACACCCCTGAGATTCCACCTGTGTCCTTGCTGGACAGATGCTTTGGGTGCTGACGTGTCTAAAAATGGGCTAAACTCTTGGCTAGGCTTATAAGGGCCTCAGGGCCAGTAGACTAGTAACTTCCTATGATCCTGTACTTCAGTGGCATACCCAATTAATGCTCTGGTTCATGAAAATGACTGACAAAGGCATCAAATCCACTCAGGTGCATATCTCTTTTCATGATAACATACACACTGTTCTCCTGATCTGTGTTGTACCAACACCTTCCCTATGTATGGTTTTGTGGCATACATGACTAATGTTTTGGTTTGGGGAATAGAAGTGGCACAGCATGGTTTCAACTCCATGCACATGTTTATCTTTTCTTCCTATCATTGTGTTCCTTTCCTCTCAAATGAATAATTTCTCTCATCAGTACATGTATTTTGTCTTGGAGTTTGCACAAACCTATGTCTGGATTTATGTAATATTGCTGAGCTATCAAGTTAATTGATATG
Source organism: Protopterus annectens (assembly GCF_019279795.1). Taxonomy (NCBI): domain Eukaryota; kingdom Metazoa; phylum Chordata; order Ceratodontiformes; family Protopteridae; genus Protopterus; species Protopterus annectens. The sequence goes on from NC_056726.1 coordinate 1,000,752,143, forward strand.
CTTCCACCCCACTGAACTAACCAGTGATGCATGTCACAAAACAACACTGACATAAGGTGCAGTTAAATTGTTTCACTGGAATAGCTTTTATAGCTCATTGTAGCAATAAGGTGATGTGTACATTGCTTGGAGGTTTTTTATCCCCCGATTTTTACATGTTCTTTACCATTGTTCAGTTTTCAGTATTCCACACCATTCTAAAATTCACATGAAATATATGTTTCATGACAGCATCACTGTACGTTCTGTGCTTTCACTTGCTAATGCACTTGAATATCAGACAGGCAGAGATTCAAATCCATGGAGTTCTACATTGTAGTAGCATAAAAAACAAACTGTATCATGCATTTATCACTTACAATGTGAATATGAAATAAGGTTAACCTAATATGTGTATATAACAGTTTCACTGGGATATATACATTGTCAGCAGGCTACAGAAAGGGTTTTGATTCCAGTTGTTTTATGTTGTTTACTAATGTTCACGTTTCAGTCTTCCCCTTAGTTCTAAGGTCTTCTCTGGCTTTGGTTGCTAATGCACTGTTCTAGAGCATATCAATTGGAGATGCTGGGGTTAAAATCCAAGGAAGTCCACCATTTATGCATTTATCACTTACAATGCAAATATAAAATAAGGAAATCATAGTACATGTATGTAACAGTTGGAAATCATAGTACATGCATGTAACAGTTTTGTTCTGATATTTACATAGTCAATACTCTGGATGGAGTGGTGTAATCACCTGATGGTTGCATGTTGTTAAAAATATGTAGTTTTTCACTCATCAACACTGTTGTAACATTCCACTCAAATGTGTTTTTCAGAAAACTTTCCTGTGAGTATTTCCATGGCATCTAGAAAATACGAATGAAGAAGACAGTGGTTCAGATCCATTCATATACATTACTCTTTTCTTGCTATTATGGGTTGCACTTCGCTGAAATGTTTTTTTCAAACATGTTCCAATGAATGCTTCTATAGCATGCCACGCTAATGCATTTGTATGGAGGATATCAATGACAAAGACAGGCGTTCAAATATATTCAGGTATAGAATTGCTGTTTTGTCTGTCCTGTTTCACTTCCTTGAAATGATACATTCCAATCATCAAGTTATAAATTATGGCAATGTGGCACATTTTAAACAGATTTATACATTGATTTGTTTACCATTGTTGAGTTAAGACATTGAAACATATGCATCCCTTTCCTACCTTCATGCTGTTAATTCCTCTCTGGCACACCTTGTGTTCTATCCTCGGCTTGCTTCCCCTTTTCTTCTTTGACCTACAATCGCATTCCCAACTTCTAATTAGGTCAAAAAAACAGATAAACCTAACATGCATGTTTGCAAAAAGGGCTTCTAAGCATAAAATTAATGATCTTTCTGTAGTCTTGAATTTTGTGACTGTTTGCAGAGAGCAACATCACTTACCATAAATTACCATTGAAAAATGACGGTTCTTGTCCTATAGCAAAAATTAAGAAAATACCATATCGTTTACTAATAAATCACCATTAGTTGTACAATTAATGATGACGCACATCAACAAAACATGAAATGAAATATCGCTAATGTGTTCAGTCTAAGTGCTACCATGTCAAAGCAGTTGATGGAGAGTTGTAATCCACTGATGGTCACATGCTGTTTTACATTGTTCAGTTTACAGTATTACACACTGTTGTGACATTCTCCTGAAATGTATGTTTTCTGACCCTCTTCACTGCATGCTGTTCTGTGGCTTCACTTACTTGTACATTGCTCCAAAGAATATCAGTAACTCAGATAAGGGTTCTAGTCCAAGGAATTCTACCTTATAGCAGTCTGACAAAAACATATTCTGTGTAAATACATGCTGTCAGCTGTGCAAATAAGCTGATCATTAAGATAATATGCAGTGTAATAAAGCTAATAGCAATATTCTAATTCCTTCCATTGATCAGCGTGTTCGTGTAGTGATGTATGCATTGTCAAAGAAGTGCATTGAGGGTTTTAATCCCTTTATATTTGCTTGTTGTTTTACAATGTTTATTTTCCAGTCTTCCAAACTGTTGTGACATTCCCTTGAAATGTATATTGTCTGACACCTTCTCTAGGAGATTGTTGGTGGCTTTATTTACTGTTATACTGCTCTACAAGATATCAGTAATGCAGGTGCATAGGTTCAAATCTAATGAGGTCTATCTTATATCAGTCTACACAGAAATCCATATTGCAAATCTAATGAGTTCTATCTTCTATCAGTCTACATAGAAATCCATATTAAACCCAAATTGACAGTGCTTGCGCAAATGAGCTAATTGTCAATGTTTGCCAATTTGAAATGGGTTTAGTATAACTGCTTCAATGTGTAATTGTGCATCAGTGTTCACAGTGTCATTCTACTGAGTGCAGGATTTTAATCACCACATGATTGTATGCTGTTTTACTATGCTAATTTCTCATTCTTAAAAAATGGTGTTTTGTATGTTGTTCTCCTGATATCCTCCCTGTCAGTGAGTCTGTGGTATAATTGCTAAAACACTTTTGCAGAGAATATCACTTTCAAAGGCATGGGTTTATATCCCTTTAGGTGTATTTCTCTTTTCTTCCAGTCATGTGTTCTATTCGCCAGAAAGTTGTTCTTTCCGACATCCTTTCTTCCAGTAATTCTCTGCCATGGCTTAATAAAACGCTAAATGTTGAGAATATAACTATTGAAGCCATGGGTTCATATCCCTTCAATGATGTTTCTCTTTGATAGCTATAATGTATTCCATTCCACTGAAATGTGTTCTTATGAACATATTCTGTCTCAGTGAGACTGTGGTATGCCTTGTTACTGCACTTTCACAGAGAATATCACTACTGAAGTCATAGGTTTATATCTCTTCAGGTATATATATTTTTCTTCCGGACATATGTTTTATTCCATTGAAATGTGACATCTTCCCTGTTGGAGACTCTGAGACATAACTTGATAAAACACTGGTGCAGAGAATATCTCTAGCAAAGGTAAGTACTCATACCCCTTTCAGCATATTTACCTTTTGTTGCTGTCATGTGTAATATGCTACTGAAATGTGTTTTACTGACAGCTTCCCAACCAATGAGTGTGTGGCAAGACTTGCTAATATTCTGGTACTGTGACTGTTGCTACCCAAGCAGTGGGTCATATTTTCTTGTTATTGTGTGTTCTGTTTCACTGAAATGTGTTTGCTGTTCATCTTTTCTCGGATGCCTGCCATGGCATGGCTTACTAATGGTGTTACAGAGACTGTCAATAACAAAGGAATACAGTTCAGGTGTAAGTCTGTTCTGCAGCTATCATCTGTTGTGTTCCCTTGAAATGTGTTCCCCAGGCACTTTTTCTAGGAGTTCTACCATGGATTGCCTTGTTAGCTAAATGAGGGTATCAGGAATGAGACTATGTTGATAGATAAATTGTACTTCTGGTTTCCTATTTTCATTTCTTACTGGTATTGACATTAACATACATGTACAATGCTCAGACAATGATTACCATGAGTGTTGTAGTTTGGTATATTTTGTTCCTTATCTGTATTCTACCTGTTGTATAACTTTCACCTGCATCTACACTCAAGTAATGCCAAACCCCCTTCTCCATACTGTTTTGCATCCATCTCAGCGGTTTATGTTGCACTAAGCATACATCTACACTACGCCATTAGCATCAATTAAATTTTCCTATTTGTAGTACATTTATCTGCTTATATATTCCTTTAAATTACAACAATACAAAGGCAATGTAGTTTTGCCTTGTGTGCATGCACACTCACAATGACTGCTGCTATTGCTTATGCACAATTTACACAAACTGTAGCTTCTCATACTCCACTCTGGCAGTGAACTGTTTGTCCATGTGTCAGTATTTCAACCACAATGAGAAGCTCCACAACATGCATACTACCTTGGTCTCATGCATGCATTACCGGACTCAAGGCTCAATGTGCACACAAAATATAAACAGTGTTGGCTTAGCTGTGATTGTGGACAAGGCATTTGTGAATCCCTGAGGAAGCCTCCAAAGAATGTTTATGAGCCTCCTGAATGAGTGCCAGGTGACAGGGGTTTGATTACCACCCTCAGCACTGAAAGAGCCAGGCAAGAGGGGGGGGGGGTGGAGTGAAAGGGCACAGCCTGAGGTGACAGGGGTTTGATTAGCACCCTCAGCACTGAAAGAGCCAGGTGTGTGTGTGTGTGTGGGGGGGGTGGAGTGAAAGGGCATAGCCTGAGGTGACAGGGGTTTGATTAGCACCCTCAGCTTTGAAAGAGCAAGGTGCAGGGGGGGTGGGGATGGAGTGAAAGGGCATAGCCTGAGGACAGGGGTTTGATTACCACCCTCAGCACTGAAAGTGCCAGGCGAGGAGAGGTGGAGTGAAAGGGTATAGCCTGCTTGCCTCACTTATTGGGGGTGTGGGTCAAGAAGGTTTTGCACACCTGTGTCCACAGTGGGTGTTCCAGTTTCCTTGATGGTCACCTGGGGAAACCACTGCTCATTCCAGGTAAGAATGGCAGGACTGCTTAGAGGGAATGCCCCTAACAAAAGTGAGAGGGACAGCCTTTGCATACAGCCCACTGCATGCTGCTCTCTCACAACTGAGTCAGGTCCTGCAAGTTACATTTCATTAAACAAAAATAAAAATCTTGGGCCATCCCTGTTTTCTGTCTGAATAATGGCCCTCTCAGTTGACCATTATCCTGGTAATGGATAATGAATGGCCAGTTCAAGGGAGGGGTGCAGATGCTCATCAGACACTGTGGGCAGAGTTGCAAAAAAAGAAAAAAACAGTGTTACTGAGGTAGTGGTTTTGGTACACCCACTTAATAAGTTCTCTAGTTACATATAGTGTCTTTTACTGGATACTTATGCAAACAGTGAAAAGGTGTGTGCTACCTCATACTTTAATATCCTTCACTAAGCATGCATAGTGTTATCCTAAGCATAGTTAGTGTTATCTGATGGTTGTTTTATTTCCTGTGGTTATGTGTATCTTCCTCTTATTCTCAATTACACTTTTCTAGCCACAGCGACTCAGTCTTCGCTCTAAATTTGGAAATCTATTACAGCAGAGGTTTGAAAAAGAATATAGTGACAGCTAAGTTGCAGATGTTAAGAGGGTTTTAACACAGGCTACAAGTTCTGAAAGTTTTTTTCTAATGGTCCTAGAATTAATGTGAATTATTTTTGTCACTTTGTGTTCTGTAATTGGTCCTTGGTCCTGAGAAGAATATTAGTAACACAGGCATTTATGACTTGTTTGGGATTTAGGTTTCTAGAGTGTGCACGTTTCATTTGTACATAGAGTTTTATTTTATTTTATTGTATTTTATTTTTGTTGTTGACTATATAAAATGTTGATCCCATTAGACCATTTTCAAGCCAACTCCGGAGGAAAAGAAAATAAAATCAAAATAATACTACAGCATAGCCGTACAAGAGCTAAACCTTCTAAAATTAAAAACATAACAAAACAGCTTTGTAAAAGCAATAGGTAAACAGTAAATAGTCACTATAACAAAATAACCTGAAATAAAATATCCATGCAAACTATATATGTTCTATACATAAGCTTTGATGATGCAGGGAGGAAGACAAAGAAGTGGGGAAATAGAAAGGGTGGATGTGACAGAGTGGGGTGAGAGAGGGTGGGCAGTGATGATATTAAGCAATCATATGCAACGAAATATGAAGTATGCTAGATACCATGATCTGGGAAGGTGGTAAGGTAGGGCTTAGTGCATTATTTTGCAATTATTTAAATTGAGTTTGTTTGTATAAGAAAGCTTTCAAAGCATGAGCTGTTATTTTTTTATTTTGAGATTGTGTAGCTGAACTAAGGCATAGTGGTAGGTAGTTTTGCTGCTAGCACATACTGTATCCAAATTACTGTGTCAAGTGATGTTATATATGAGTTATTTATCTGTTTATGATAAGATGGCTAGTTAGGGAAATACCCTGTCATATGAAGCAATCTGTCAGCATTAAAGTCATACTTATGCTAATGAATAAGAACAGGTAGTAGAAATTGGACTTCCATTTTATGCTACTTTGGTGTATCAATTATGTATTTACACTTTGTTACCTGTGTTAGTCCAATGTGTCCCAGAGACTGTCCCTCCTATGGAACAGGTTTCCCATTCATGTGAAGCTGAGTTTGTCTATTACTCAGTTTAAGCACAACCTAGACAAGTGGATGGAGAATAGGAAATTTCCACCGGGCCTGGAACCAATGTCCCTTATGGACAGAGGTAACGTATAAATGCCTGGCCGTCAATGTCCTGTTTAGATGTAGGACATCACTGTTCTTTCAGGAAAACATGACCAGGTTTAGAAAGACCCCTGGGTCATTAGCCTAGTAGCCGTCTATGAATCTGTAACACCAATGGCCTCTTTTTCAGGGAAGACCTGAGATGGTATTCCTGTTGAGTAGTGGAATTTTGGCCAAGGCACTTCCAACCTCTTTTCTTCAATAAGTACCGTAGGGTCTTTTCTATCCATATGAACTACCCACCACCTCAGTCAGATGGGACCTTGTTTTAATGTCTCACCCAAAGGAAAGCACACCCAGTAGTGCAACACTCCCCCCATACTGCAGTACACCCCCATCCCCCAATACTGCACTACAGTGTTAGTACTGAAAATTAATCAAACTACTTGGAACGGGAATAGAACCTACAGCCTTCTGATCTTCCAGCACCAAAAGCAGTTGTGCTGTATGTTGAGCTACACAGACTGTTTAATGATAGCATCATACCTCAGAAGTAGGAAAAAAGGGTGCAACATGGTAGTCTTAGACGTATTATTATCATTTTTTCTTTTTGTCTATATCAAATTGATTTTATGATGACTTCTTCAAAGTAGAAAACTGCTTGTATTTATTGCTTAGAAACAGCAACAGAGATATAAAAAAAATCAAAGAATTAAGAATCGAATATTATGGTCTACAGAATTTTTTTGATAATATTGATTTTTGTTACATTTCAAAAAATGTAATTTTCTCATATTACCTGAAGTACCACATCAACATTTCAACTAATATTTCCCTTCTAAATTTTTACTGTTATTTCTACATAAATATGTTATCCTGTACATCTTGTATCTTTATCTCTGTATTAACTAACTACTTTTCCTCTAAATTGCTTGGTATGGTACACAGTTATGCTTGCATTTCTCTGTTTCAGTAAAAGCTCCCTAAAACCTGAGTGCAATGTGACAATTAGTAAGCCTGCAAAATATTTCCATCTTGACTGCCACTATTTTTATGTATTCAGTTCTCTTGTAATAATTTCTTTATTTACATAACACTTATCTGCCCTTGGGCTATTCGCACTACATTGTGTGTTTTCTGTTCTTCTGTGAACCCGGGTCATGGCTAAAAAGGGTCTTCTAACCAGTTCATTTACCCAGTAAACAATTTGGAAATAAGAATAGTAGGACTAATTAGGATAGTAGGTATCATCTAGGCATGCAGTCCAGGAGGCCGTTGAATAGCCTAGGCCAATTTCTCAATTGCACTAGTGCACGGTGCAGTTAAGTGACTTACACAGAGTCACAGAATCTGCAAATGGAGGCTACGGGAATCATAGGTTCATAGGTTCATACTAGGCTATCTGCCCTAGGGCATTTATAAGCCTAGCCAGAGTGTGTGTGGCTTTCACCACCCCTTAGGATGAGAATACTATACCCATTAGTTTGCTGTGCCTCTGTCCAGCAGTGACACAGAGATGATTCCCGGGGTAAACCTACGATCTCCCATCCACTCGTCAAGATTTCTCTTGAACAGAGTCAGTGAGGGGCTCTGCCTCACATGGACTGGGATTCTGTTCCATAGCATAGGGAGTCTCTGGGTGATGAATCTGTCCCTCCAGCACATCCTATTTATATCTGTGTTGAGGTTTAAGTCTCTTGCTCTCGTGGCTCTGGTGGATTTGGATTTTTTGAGGTGGAGCATGTCCATTAATTCCGGGTTGGACATGGCCTTGTATGTCAGGCACAGATCCCCTCTGAGCAGACGGTATGCGACTGAATAGAGCTGGAGTTTCTTCAGTCGGGCAGCGTATGACATATGTTTGAGCCCCTTTATCCTTTTGGTGAGGAGCTTTTGGGGTCTTTCCAACTGCTGCAGGTGTCGGGTAAGGTACATTATGAATGGGGCGTTGTACTCAATCATTGGTCTGATAAGTGAAGAGTACAGGGGTACAATGACCTCTCCTGATCTGGATGTGAATCCCTTCATGATCAGGTGGGCAATGTAGAAGGTCTTCCTAACCACTTTGGCAATGTGAGTGTCAAAAGAGAGGTTACTGTCAACTTGGGTCCCCAGGTCCCTGATAACCTCTTCCGTGTTTAATGGATTACCACCTATGTGGTAATTAGGGGTTACCTTGTTTTTCCCAAAGGGTATGACTATACATTTTGTGGCATTTAGCTTAAGGCCATGGCTCTGGCACCAGTTATCCATTTCTATGAGACCTCTCTGGAGGATGTCTGTGTCTGATGGAGTGTCAATTATGGTGCCCAGTTTGCAGTCATCTGCAAATTTTGTCAGCCACAATCCCCTATGTTTGCCTGCACTTCAGAAAAATAAATGCCGAACAAGAGGGGGCCCAGGACTGAGCCCTGTGGGACACCGCTCATGACCGGCTTAGAGTCTGATATGGCACCAGCAACTCTAACCCTGTGGGTTCTGTCCTTGAGCCAGTTTGCAACCCATCTTGTGACATATGGGTTTACATCTAAGCTGGTGAGCTTTTCTATGATGCCCGAGTGGGGTATTGTGTCAACTTTTGCTAGGTCAAGGTAGGCTGTGTGAACTGCCTTACCTCATCAATGGCCTTAGTGACTGTTTCGAAAAAGTCGACCAAGTTCAAGAGGCAGGATCTGCCCTTGACAAAGCCAAATTGGGTAGGATCCAGTGTCTGTAGGTCCCCAATGTCTTTATTTATGAGTTCCATTATGATCCTCTCCATAGCTTTGCAGACAAGGCTCGTCAAGCTTATGGGGCGGTAATTTCAGGGTCCGTAGAAGCACTGCCTTTGTGAAGTGGGACCACAGTTGCCGTACGCCATTCTTTGGGTACGTATCCTGTAGTAAGGCTAAGATTAAACAGCAGCCTTATGTGTGGGTTTAGTTCCTCATTGAGTTCGTGTAGCACACAGCCGGGGACACCGTCTGGTCCCATTGATGCTGTGTTTTTTGCTTTAGAGAGAGCAGCTCTCACCTGGGCATCTGAGATGTTTGGGAGGCTAGACTCTGGTGGGATAGATATTTCTCCTTTTGGGGGGGGGGGGAGAGGAGAAATTTGCACTGAACCTGTCTGCCAGTATGTTGGCAATGTCTGTGGGTTCAGTGATTTTTGTATCATTTTGGACTAATTCTGAGCATATCTGGGAGTTTCCACACAGGTTTCTAACATAGCTAAAGAAGGCCTTATGATTGTCTTTTGTGTCATTAGCGATTTTTCTCTCAAAGTTGGCCTTGGATGATTTTATGAGTGATCGTAGTTTTTTTGCTAGTAGTGATCAGAGATGCCTTCCCTTTTAGGGATTTTGCTCTGTCATGTAGTAGCTTTCTCCTCTTGTTGTAGAGTTTGTTTATGGCTGGGGTCCACCAGACCCTGCCTGCCTTTGGTGGAAAGGGTCTTGATTTTATTAGGGATTGCTTGATCCATACATTCCTGGAGGTGCTCATAGAAGGCATTTGTAAGGGTTTCAGCAGCGTGGGTTGTAGTTTCCACTGGCTCGGGGGCCTTGAAGGATACCACTCCAGTCTTAAGAAGTGTGAAGTTTGCTTTTGAGAAGTTCTTCACTGTGGTCTTTTTTGCTGGGGTTGGGGGTGGGATGTGGATCTCCAGTGAGATTAATTTATGGTCTGATCTCACCAATGAGGGATATACTTCCGGTGTGGAGCATTTTGTCCCCATGTTTGTGATGATCAGGTCTAGTATATTTTCTCCTCTTGTGGGAATGGTGACTAGTTGTTCCATAGCATTTGAGTTTATGAACTCCAGGAACCTTTGGGCTAGGGTGTTGAGGCTTGAGTAATGTTCCCAGTCTATGTTTGGGTAGTTGAAGTCACCCAATATGATGGTGTTTGGAGAGACATTCATACTCTCCAGTGTCTTCAGGAAGGCTGTGTGGGTTTCCTGAGTTTGAGAGGGTGGTCTGTAGCATGCTACAAACTGTAGGGCAGTTTTACCTATGGTTAATTGCATCTGGATGGTCTCCAATGCTTCGTGCGTTGCCACTAACCTGGAGGTGTGGGTATCCTTTATGAATATGGATACTCCCCCTCCTTTTGTGGCTCGGTCCGTATTTTGGGGCCAGAACGCATGATATGAGGTATAACCTGATAGTGCTGGGGTGCTCTCAGGAGCCTTGAACCAGGTTTCAGTCACAGCACAGACATCGATGTTCTCCATACTGAGGAGGGCTTCGAGGGCATGCATCTTGAGGTTTAGACTTCTGGCATTGAGCAGTATTACCCTTAGTTTTTCTCCATTTTTGTTTTCTAGGGCGGTAGGTTTATCATTTGAGCCTTGCCTAAAAAAGGCACAATGGGGGTGGCAAGAGCCTTTGCCAATATCCGGAGGCCCAGGGGTGACAGGTGCAAGCCGTCCCTTGCGAAGCAGCGTGGCTTGTCAAGCATGTCATCCCAGGCAGACAGACATTGGATTCCCTTAGAATGACACCAGTAATTAAGCCAATTATTAAAGCTGATCATTTTGTCTCTGTATTGTGGCATCATTCTTGGTGAGGGTAGGATACTGCTCAGGGTCAGGGTCATACCGGCCTGGGCTACATAATCTGAGAGCTCCTCTATGTCTCTTTTCATGTAGTCCAGGGAGGTACGTCTCAGGTCGTTCACACCGGCATGGACAATGACTGAGTCATACTTGTACTTGCTGTGGAGTGACCTGAGTGCTTGTGTTATGTGGTGGATTCTAGTGCCTGACAGGCAGCTTACTGTGATCTTTTCCTTGTTCAATCTGGTGAGTGGGACGTCAGTGTGTCTGACTATGGAGTCACCTATAACAAGTGTGTCTGGCATTGTCTTTGGCCTTAAGGGCTGTGACTGTTTAGCACACTGACTTTGAGAACTATGTGTTGCATGTCTTATGTCTTGAGGTGGCAGTTGCTTGGGTGTCTGCTTTGGAGGCCTCTGTAGTTTTGGTAGATTTTTGATCAGTGCCTCCGAGTATGTCTTTGTGTGTTTATGTGTTTGTTTTGCAGTTGTGATAGTTCTATGTGAAACTGGGTTTGTGGTGTGCGTGGTTTCCTTCTCCTCCTGTCTGGTCTTGCCAGTCCTGAGTTGAGAGAGCTCAGCCTCCAGTTTGGCTATATAGTTGCATCTCTCACATGTATTTGTGTTTTGTGGGAGAAGGAGTGGGTTGTCTGTGTACATGAGGCAATTGTAACATTGCCTCAAGATGCCCAGATTCACCAGCTGAACAGGAGAGGACGCTAGCAACTGACCCTTGACATGCTAGAAAAAGTGAAAAAGTTTGCTGTGTAACTGAGTCAGAAGGGACCTATAGGGAAATGGGTACTCAAGGGGATTCTAGGCTAATGTAGTACTTTGTTTAGTATATAAGTACTTTACCTATATAAAAATGCTTTAGGAGCAAGTGCTGAGCTTTTGAGATAGAAAATAGACTGTTTAGATTGCAAGTAGAGAAGTTCTAAGGGAAAAATTGAAGAGCAGACTTTATGGAGCCAGAAATAGTTTAACCTTGTTTATCCGGCGCTGCCCGATGGTGCTCTATGGGCAACTCCGCTAAATCACTAAAGCACGCTAAAGCGGGCTTTATTACAGGGGGCTGAAAAGAGCTAGGAATTGACCCAAAATGGCCAATAGACTGCAAGTTTCTGGCTGGAACCACTCCTCTAGGGACAAATAGGCTGCTCAGTGCTCCCCACTCCCACTGGTGAACAGACGCTTCCTTTTATCCAAATAAGGATATGGAATAGCACAGGAACCAAGACAAAGCCCAGAGATCAGCAAACTCTGAAGACTGGACTATTCTAGTTCAGTAAGGTGGGAAAACAGTACGGACTACAAGAAACAGTTGTGTTAACAGCTCATAAGCATGGTCCTTTTACATTAATTGCAAGAATATTTCCTTTTTTAACTGGATACATCCAGTTGCCACAAGAACCTCTTTTCAGTGGGAACCTAGGAACACACTCTGGTTAGGTGGCTTCTTAAGTGTTACACTGTATGCAAATGGAAACTGAGAGAATCAGACCCAGGACTTACAGAAGACTCTTGTTAGCGGCTTGTTTTCTTAATCCACTGTGCTAAGGTGCTGTGTATGAGTGCCCTTGTATTATCATCTGCATTTGGAAGGATTGCGTAATGATTTAAATCCTAAAGAAGCAGGTTTTAAAGTACAAGAGATTATTGGTGGAGCAGACGAGAATTATAATAGGGTGATGAGAAGAAGAAAGGCACGTTACTGAGGTTATGTATGTCAGGGGTAGCTAGGGGTTGGGTATTGGGAAGAAATTGTATTTCAAACTGGCTCCTAAGGAAATAAAGTAATATGCACACCTGTGTAGCAAATACTGAGCTGTAAGTATGACAGCGAGTCCAAAGTAAAAGGCAGAAAAAAGCTGCAGCTAAAAGAAATGAGAAACACCAATGAAGGTAAGAATATAAAAACACCTGCCAATAACCAAACTCCACTGATTCAGGAAATGATGTAACATCTCTGACAATAACCAAACTCCACTGATTCAGGAAATGATGCAACATCCCTGCCAATAACCAAACTCCACTGATTCAGGAAATGATGTAACATCCCTGCCAATAACCAAACTCCACTGATTCAGGAAATGATGTAACATTCCTGCCAATAACCAAACTCCACTGATTCAGGAAATGATGTAACATCCCTGCCAATAACCAAACTCCACTGATTCAGGAAATGATGTAACATCCCTGCCAATAACCAAACTCCACTGATTCAGGAAATGATGTAACATCCTGCCAATAACCAAACTCCACTGATTCAGGAAATGATGTAACATCCCTGCCAATAACCAAACTCCACTGATTCAGGAAATGATGTAACATCCCTGCCAATAACCAAACTCCACTGATTCAGGAAATGATGTAACATCCCTGCCAATAACCAAACTCCACTGATTCAGGAAATGATGTAATATCCCTTCCAATAACCAAACTCCACTGATTCAGGAAATGATGTAACATCCCAATGTATGTGTGTGTGTGTGTGTGTGTGTGTGTGTGTGTGTGTGTGTGTGTGTGTGTGTGTGTGTGTGTGTGTGTGTGTGTGTGTGTGTGTTTAGCTTTTATTGAAACAGATAACTGGTACCCCAGGCTTATAGCCCTCCAAGGAGGTTTTATAGAACATACTATAGTGCATGCTTACATACAAAAAGTAAAAGGTGATCATTTCACCAATAGAAAAAGGAAAAAATAGGCAATGCCTGCGGAGGTAAGACCAGCAGGATACCATATTCTAAATGAAACATTGTCTTTTTTTCTTTTCATTATATCCTTCATGTCTTCATCAAACCTGTCAGTGTCCTGAATGTGAAAAAGAACTCTGGCTTCTAAAAGTTTGTAAGTACCATTCTGACAGTTAAGAAAATGCAAGGCTACATGGCTTTTTATATTCATTTTCTTGTAGTCTAATTCTAAACTGATGCTTGTTTTCCTCTATATACACCTTACCACAAAGGCAAAATAAAACACAGCATTCTTGTTAGCAAAGAAGAATATATCTTTTGCAAGAAATATTCTTTCACTAAAATAATATATTTCTGTGGGCCTCCGCTGCAAATGGACCTCTACCCAGTCAAACTATCCCGAAAATGAAATGTCAATAAATAAACTTCGCCTCAACACACACACAAAAAAATCTGAAATTATATCATTTAACTCTACCAGTTCCTTGTAAATAGATGGGAAGAAGAGAAGGCAATGACCAATATTATTTTCCTGTGTCCGGTGATCTCTGAAAATGGTGATCGCAGCCAGGAAATTAAAACACTTTTTTCTTGGAAGGAAAACTATGGCAAAGTGTGGAGACACTGCATTGTCAACAAAGGTCTATATAGTCAAACTTATGGTTTTTCCAGGAATAACATATGTCTGTGACAGCTGGACTGATAGTAATTATGTGTATAGGGAAAGCAATGCTTTTGATCTGTGATTTTGTAGAACACAAGAATTCTTTGGGCTACAAGATGATCAAATCAGACAATTCAGTAGACGGTCTTACAGTAGAATTAAAACCCAAACCTTTGGCTACATAATGAGAAGACAGGATTCGCTAGAGAAAATGATGCTGGAAAAGACTGAAGGCAAAAGAAGACGAGGGCAGTGGGAGTGAAGCTAGATGGACAGCGTTACTGAATTAATGAATATGAATTGGCAAGAATTTAAAGAAAGAGTCAGATATGCCGTTATTCACTTTACACTCTGTGAATCACATATGAAACCACAGCTGAGCATAGAAATTGAAAAGGAAGTTATGTTTTAGGTAAGGTTGGCATTTTGTTTTTTACAGAGATTGAATGTCTTCTGTTCATGTCACCAGACAAGTATTCTAAGCAAGGAATTTCAAAACAGCAAGGGCTCATTTAAAGGACCACTACAGGCAAATGATAAAAAAACATATTTTTTTTATCGTCATTTTATGCACCTCCCAAAGCTGCTTTAATCCAAAAAATATTCATTCTTATTTTTATTTTTTTTTTGTTCTTCTGTCTGCCCTCATGGGGGCAGACATCCCCATGAGACTATTTTCACATAATAGGCTAAATCTGTCCCAAAATGCAGTCTGACAGCTCGGACTGTGAGAACAATTTGCCCTACCTTTTGTTGTCAGATCAGGCTTCCATTCACTTTGAATGGAAAACCGGAAAAATATTCCCATGTTTAACAGTCAGTAGATTAAGTGTCATTGACTGTCCTGCACTGAGTTTTACAAATGTTGTTCATACTGATGCACTACACATTTTCTGAAAGAAGCTTGGAAAAGTGTCACCTAATTACAGAGATAAAAAACACTTTTTACAAAGAGCAATTTTGTTACTGTCAGTTCCTGACCAAGTTACTCCTCCCATCTCCACTCCTTCTATGAGTCAGAGTCTCAGATTTCCAGCTAGGCTAAGTTCAGCTAATTAGCAACCCTGCATAACAATAGACTTCAAACAAATGTCAGCCTGGTGTGCCACTAAAACTGTTCCCTAATGACCATTTACTCCTTACTGTTAACTTACACATATCCAGGCTAAGTGGGAGAAAAAAAAAGCACTAATGTGAATTCAACTTTTTGTCTACTATATCAATTTTCTCAACTGGACATAGTGATAAATCTGCATTGGAGTGTGTGTAGTGTTTACTGGCTGTCCACATACTTATTTTTGCATGTTTAGTGTAATATAACATAAAATTAACCATACTGCCAAACTTTACTTAACAACTGATTTTTTTTTTCCTTAACAGTAGCCTTCCTAGGCTCTTATGTCAGCCATTAGTTTCTATTACAATAGCTTCACCCAATTTATGTTTATTTTTTTTGTTCAGGCATATCTCTTAATCTTTTAGCAACACAGTCAACTTGTTGAGAAAGCTTCAAAGTATAAAGTTTTTCTAAGTAGCAGTACTACTTTTGCATGGTTAGTGTAATATAACATAAAATTAACCATATTGCCAAACTTTACTAAACAACTGAATTTTTTTTCCTTAACAGTAGCCTTCCTAGGCTCTTATGTCAGCCACTAGTTTCTATTACAATAGCTTCACCCATGATTTTTTTATTTTTTTTGTTCCGGCATATCTCTTAATCTTTTAGCAACACAGTCAACTTGTTGAGAAAGCTTCAAAGTATAAAGTTTTTCTAAGTAGCAGTACTACTATTTTGGTTCAAATCACTCAGAGTGCATGAAGTGACATCCACTGCATGATAATTATTCCTACTTGCAATACTTTTCGTTGTTTGTTCAAGACAATTCAACAATCAATGTTGATTCCACCATGTCCGAGCAAAGGTATAATGCCAAATTAGGTACTCCTATGAGGCATGCTGATGTGACACAATACACTGTTCATTTGGCCGTACTAGACTATTGGCCCTAAGGCCTATATAAACCTATCCAAGAAGCTACCCTGGCTTTCTCCACGCAAGAAAATTATTTGTCTGAGATTGGTACAGCTCTACCTGTCTTTTACAAAACAGAATTCATACCTAGTCACAGCTCTCTTACTCAAGATGCTTACCCATACCTGTTATCTAAGCATTCGTTACATTGTTCAGCTCTGCAATTCTAACACCATATTTCCATTAATGATTCACTCAGTATTGAGCTATACATATGCAGAACCAGCTCAGCACATTGTCATTCCATTGCATCCTTGTGGACATATGCCTCAAATTCCATGTCCAACAAATCAAGGTAACTAAGCAGGTAAATAATAATAACACAGAGACTTCAGATGGATTAAATGGCCGCAGCCATGTGTTTATTGCCAATCATTGTCAATGACTTTCTCTAATAAACCAGTTATTATGAGATGTGCGCAAGGCAGGAATATCAGGGAGGCCATTTATTTCTTTCATAGCATTCCCCTAAACCTACTGGACAACAGACAGCACTGTCGATATCCGGCCCTTTTTATGTATCATACCCATTTCATAACAACTTTTACACAGTTCATCACAATTCTTCTGGGCCGCCTTACAATCTGCCAAGGGGGGCCATTGCCGGGCTGATAAGTCCCCTGGCAACAATCCCTTGGGGCTGTCTGGCCTGCGGAAGGTCCAGCTGAAAAGTCCTGTGACCCCCCCCCCCCCACTTGCCTTGGCCTCTCTTACCTTTCCTGCTTTCCGCTTACATGACTGTGACAGACTAGCCTGACCTATCTATCTTACCCGGAGGAGAAGGCGAAAACCTGAAAAAACCCATTGGGAAAAACAGGAAATTTCTTCTCGACCCCTAATGCGATCACCTTAACGGTCACCGGGTTCCCTGAATACCTTGTCTGACCCTGAAACTGACTGGCAACAACCCCCTGCTTTTACGAGGGGGTGGGTTGGGTGGGACAAGCTGTCCAGGTAGGGATCAAGAAGACTGATTTGGTTTGTTCCCAGCCTTTTCAATCCTTCCTCTAGCCAGCCCATCCCACCTTACCCTCCTACCTATCCTGGCCCTACCTGCCCCCCTCCCCCACTGAAACCTGAGTCCGAGCTGACCTGCCTCAGACAAATGGCAGCTTGCTGCGATTTGGCTTGCAATCTGTTATTGTCTGAGATTGGTACAGCTCTACCTGTCTTTTACAAAACAGAATTCATACCTAGTCACAGCTCTCTTACTCAAGATGCTTAACCATACCTGTTATCTAAGCATTCGTTACATTGTTCAGCTCTGCAATTCTAACACCATATTTCCATTAATGATTCACTCAGTATTGAGCTATACATATGCAGAACCAGCTCAGCACATTGTCATTCCATTGCATCCTTGTGGACATATGCCTCAAATTCCATGTCCAACAAATCAAGGTAACTAAGCAGGTAAATAATAATAACACAGAGACTTCAGATGGATTAAATGGCCGCAGCCATGTGTTTATTGCCAATCATTGTCAATGACTTTCTCTAATAAACCAATTATTATGAGATGTGCGCAAGGCAGGAATATCAGGGAGGCCATTTATTTCTTTCATAACATTCCACTACGCCTACAGGACAACAGACAGCACTGTCGATATCCGGCCCTTTTTATGTATCATACCCATTTCATAACAACTTTTTCACAGTTCATCACAATTCTTCTGGGCCGCCTTACAATCTGCCAAGGGGGCCATTGCCGGGCTGATAAGTCCCCTGGCAACAATCCCTTGGGGCTGTCTGGCCTGCGGAAGGTCCAGCTGAAAAGTCCTGTGACCCCCCCCCCCACTTGCCTTGGCCTCCCTTACCTTTCCTGCCTTCTGCTACAGAAGGGAGGAATGTTCCTCCCTTCCGCCAGCACATCTCAACCTACTCTAGGTGAATGCCCTTCAGAGCTAAAACTGCCTGCAATTCCTTGTAAAATACCTGTGAACCTTTTTCCGATAAATGAACCCCATCTTTCTCATACCTGTCTGGCCACCAGACCCGAATGCCAGGGTGGGGAATGTACAACCCCTTAATGGCCTTTAAAATCTTATCCATAGAATTATTAATTCTCCGTCTCATTCTTTCCACAGCTTTTATGGACCTACCCCTTTCCATCTTTTTCTCTGTACCACTTCTGACCAACAAATAATGGCGTGTGGCCAGCATTCATGTATGTATTTAATTTCTCGTACCATAGAACTAATTAAATCTTGTATTGGTTGCTGACCAATATCATTGCCCCCTAGGTGTAAGACGATGGCTGCAGGAGGTTTACCACTTCTCGCTGCTTGTTGCATTACTGTGCTGAGCTGGTGCCACCGCATTCCTGACACCCCATACCAAACTGTTTTGCCTGGAGCTTGTTCTCTTTGAAAGGGTAAGCCCGGCCTGTTCTGCACCCAGAGGTGGAGTCTCTGAACAAAGGAATGGCCAACTATCCAGATGTATTTCTGTTCTGCGGATTTGTCTGCTGAAATGCAATGAACAAGAGTTAGAGTTGTTTACACCTTACATAACTTTTATAAGCTTTGGATTTCCATCTACCCATCCTCATAATGTCTGCCTGCGACATCCCCATTTCATGTGCATATGAGGCTGCACCTATCCGAAAAGAATGCAATGTATACCTGCTTGTGTCCAAGCCTATCAACTTAACTGCCTGCTTTAAGACTGCTCTCACCTGATAATGTGTAAGTGGTTCACCTTGCTGATGGCAGAAAAATGGTCCACCTAATAAACCCCTATAACCCTGGTACTCCAATAACACTTTAGTCACATTCCATTCTAATCCCTCCGGGGTAACTACTCTTACCCATTGACCTTTGCCTTCCTGATCAGTTTTAGATTTTACCACATAAATCCAGGTGTCATCACCCAGCACGTGTACATGTTCTAAAGGCAGTACTGTCCCTTGGCTTTTCTTGTTCGGTTGGACAATTTCCGACCATCTAAATGCCCCACAAAAAGCCAGCAGAAAGGCAGCCTTAAATAATGATACCTCATAAGTAGAGAAACAAACCTCTGAAACCGCAATCCATAACTTGCTTAATACAGCTGGACCTATAGGGTATCTCTTATCCAGCCTCTTGGGTGTTTGTCTCCCCCAACCTTTAAACATCGCACGTACTTGGAAAGTGTTAGCTAGATCTTCCAAACCCAAAGCCTGATGGAACCAATTCAAGGCTGACAATGTGCTTCTGGCTCTGCCCAGGCTCCAACCTTTTTCTTTCATCACCATGATATAAGACCTGATTTGGTGAGGTGGAAAAGGCCAAATGGATTCCCAGCCTCTGGTTATTCTAGTTTGCAAGAACTGTTGTATACATTTATTGTACCTTACCCTTGTTCTTCTACTGAGAGAATTACACATTAGCAACCATTGTCGTCTGTCCATAAGGCCCATAATTGAACTGACACTGGTGTCGGAGAAGGAGTCGCCCTTGGGGCCAGTGACCGGAAACGGGGCCACTGCAAACGAGAAAGGGCATCTGCCAATGAGTTATCGATGCCAGGAATGTGTTGTGCCTTAACTGTCACTTTAAATGTCAAACACTTAAATGTAAAATATCTCATCATCCTACCTAATACCCCTTTTCCCCCCAGCTGATTATTGACTATATGCACTACACTATTGTTGTCAGAACGCAGCCAGACTACTCTGTTCTTCATTTGTGCTCCCCAAATTTCCAATGCCACCACTACTGGAAAAAATTCCATATCTGCAATTGAAATATCTACCCTGTTTTTCAATTGAGACGGCCAAGCCATGCTGAACCAGTGATCTTGAAAATAACCCCCAAAGCCAATTCCCCCCGCTGCATCTGTAAACAACTGAGCGGGAGGTAGCTGGTCTCTCTCCTGCCAAATTGCTATCCCATTGTAGTCTGATAAGAAACTCCACCACACACCTAGATCCTCCTTCATACCTTGTGTGATCCTAATCTGATGGTGTGGCTTTGTGCACCCTGACCCTTAGCAGCTAAGCGCCTCATAAATGAGCATCCTACAGGAATCACTTTGCATGCAAAATTCATTAACCCTACTAATTCTTGTAACTGTTTAAGGGTTATCTTATTCTGTGTTAGCACTTGACTTAAGAGTAGTCGTAATTTCTGCACCTTGTCAATAGGAAGCCTGCACTGCCCATTGAAGCTATCAATCTCTATACCCAGGAAAGCCAATCTGTTCGTCGGGCCCTCTGTTTTATCCCTTGCTAGCGGCACCCTAACTCCCTGCATACCTGTTGAAATGTATCCAACGCTTGTTGACATTCCCCTGTGTCCTCCTTCCCAATGAATAGAAAGTCATCTAAATAATGAACAACTCTGTCTTCCCCTACCCGCTGAGCCACCAACCAGTGTAAGAAGGAACTGAATTTCTCAAAAGTAGCACATGCTATTGAACAACCCATAGGCATGCATTTATCCATGAAATACTGGCCTTCAAATGCCAAACCTAACCACCCTTGGTCTTTAGATGCAATGGGTAAAAGTCTGAAAGCAGACTCTATGTCAGCTTTTGCCATAAGGGCCCCTCTTCCCTTCTCCATGACTTTCTTAACAGCTTCATCAAAAGACGCATAATGCACTGAAGTCCCTACCCCATTTATGTAATCATTTATCGAATTTCCTTGTGGATAGGATAAGTGGTGAATAAGCCGAAATTCACCAGGTTTCTTTTTGGGTACTACGCCGATAGGAGAAACCTTAAATGCTCTTCTTGGTGGGCAGGGAAATGGGCCTGCCAGTCTGCCCGCTTCAATTCTTTATTTATCTTTGCTCTAACTATGTCCGGATGCTCTTCTGCTGACTTCAAGTTCTTGACCCAAACCCCTTGCTTCCTACCTTTTGCTGGTATCTTGAAGCCCTTGGTGAATCCCTCTTGTAGTAATGCTGCTGCTTCTCTATCTGGATACGCTTTGAGCCATTCCCTTAAAATATCCCCTTTTACCGGCGTTGGGAGATGGAGCTGCATACCCTTTAAAGGTGGCGTGTGAGTAAAACCTTTTGTTCTGGGGGTTTGAGAGATGAAAACAAGCCTTGGCTGGGTGGTTTACCTTACCACAAGCCATGCATTGATGCTTAAATCTACACTGAAGTTGATTCCGACACTGACCGAAGTTGTACTGATAACACTTTCCAGCACTCCCGTCTGTTCTGTCCCATTGGTTGTCTGTTGTTAAACCGAACCTATAAGTGTTATACCCATTCTGATTAACTGGAAAACCACAATCTGTTGTTGCTGCATCTCCACTTGTATCTAGCCAGCACAAAAGCCCCAAATCCAACCATGCCCAAGACCTCTCTGGGTATGACTGCCTCATCCTTCTGTAGTCCTCATCATACCTCAACCATCTGTTGCCCCCTTGAGCAAAGCGCATCGTGGTTACCCTATTAAAGTGCGACCACATGTCTTTTGCTTTAGCAGAACATCTATTACCTAAAATTTGAGCATAAATGGAGTAACGAATCACCCAGTTTTCCTATGTTCTTCTTACTTGTAACCTCCTTTTTTTGGCTACTGAATATTCAACCCTGCCATCCTTGTCTCTTTCCTTTTCTTCATCCTCCCTGTTCAACAATGAAAATATATCTATGTATTCCCCACTTGCAATCTGTTGTTTCACTTTTTCACTTAAATGAAAACCTAGTGGTAAGTCTAACGTAACTGCACCACTGTACTTAACTAGTTCTGAGTCTCCCTTCCCCCCTTCCAGCACAGTCTGACCCTTGTTTCCTTGATGCATTACTTTATCATCATCCTGTTTACCTTTGAGCTGAGCTAATAAAGCTCCCATCTGGTCTAAAAGTGCATTGTTAGTTTGGGAGCCCCCTACTGTTGTGGCTGACTCAGAGTCCTCTGCTGTCTGCTTGTTGTCAATCCCAACCATGTCCCTCAAAGTATCTTGACGCTGTGAAATGATTCGATTAACCTTGCAGTGTTCTCCAGGCAAAGATTCATAGTACATTAATTCCTCATCTAATATACCTTGGATTTGTAACCACTGCAAACACTTCTGATCCATAATAGGCATATTCTTACCTTCCCTCTTGCGCTTTTTGCAGTGTTTCTTCTTATCCTTATGCTTCCGAGAATTTCCAGCATTCCTGTCCTGTCCGTCATCTTTCCCATTACTTCCGACTAACCCTTGGGATCCTGAGCTGGGTCCTGTTTGAGGGTCCGGGGGCAGGTCACCCACAGGTTGAACATTAACTGCTTGAGGCACCTGCCCTGACCCTACTATCTGGTGAAACAGATCCTCCCACCATGATCTCCCTTTTATGCTCAACAATGTCTGCATTTGTGTTTGCATTTGAGGATCCATCTAGTCAGTGAAAACACAAGACATACCCGTTAGCGTAATTAGGGTTTTTTTTTTTTTTTTAGTTATACAAAGTAGGAAAGTGCTTTAACTAAGTTTGTGTTTCACTAACCCGACTGATTCTACTAAATCTCCTTCTTTTCAGTCTTCCTTAATGAATTTAACACCAGTAAAGAGTAACATTGATCTAACCAGCCCCTCCATGCTTACGCTACCACAGTTTAGAATTGAGTTCTATTCAGGAAAATTAATAATTAACACAAATACAAGCATGGGCTCTTGTGTACTGAAGCTTCCTGTTAACTGTACCTCTCAAGCCCCGCCATATGTCTACCTCAGGCCCGAGCTCACAGGCCTAGCCATGTTGCTTCAGCAGGCCTTAGCTCACAGGCCTTGCCATGCGGTTTCCTGCAGGCCTCACTCACAGGCCTTGCCATGCGGCTCCATGCAGGCCTCAGTTAACAGGCCTTGCCCTGCGGCTTCTTGCCGGTCTCAGCTCACAGGCCCAGCCATGTGGCTTCCTGCAGGCCTCAGCTCACAGGCCCAGCCATGTGGCTTCCTGCAAGCCTCAGCTCACAGGCCCAGCCATGTGGCTTCCTGCAGGCCTCAGCTCACTAGGCCTCTCAGCTCTTGAGCCTAGCCATGTGGTTTCCTGCAGGCCTCAGTTCACAAGCCCATCCATGTGGCTGCCTTTAGGCCTCAACTCCCTGGACCAGCCATGCGGTCCCCGTAGGCCTTAGCTGCCTTGCACTTTGACTAACACAATAAAATCCGATTAAAAAACCTATAAAAAACATTCTTGATACTCTACTGAGAATTTATGTAATATGTTATTGTGCAATCTTAATTACTAGCCTGTTTGCCATCCGGTAAAAAACTGCTTTCAAACCACTTAATTGCCTCCAAGTATAGTAAACACCTAGGATTCAAAACAGCAACTGTTCTTACCCTGGAGAATTCCTTTTAATCCTGCAATTAACTAACAACAAAGAAGACTTTACATTGTTCTAAAACCACCCACTGTTTTCAACTCTCATTAGAATTACACAGACAACTTTAACTATTAGCATGTTTGAAGGATATTGGAATTAAGATTAGAAATACTAGCATTCCACTCTGTTGCTACAGCCAAACTTAATACTAAAATTGCCCCAGCATCTCTTTCCAAATAGCTTCAAAAACCCCCAGCAACTGATCCTACCACAGATAACTTCCCTTAAGGTTGTAATTAAATCAACAAACAAAAAAGAGGGCCTTACCTTGTACCAAGATAAACCACTTAATTCAAACAATCCACTGATCAGTTGCTACAAGCTGTCCAGGTAGGGATCAAGAAGACTGATTTGGTTTGTTCCCAGCCTTTTCAATCCTTCCTCTAGCCAGCCCATCCCACCTTACCCTCCTAACTATCCTGGCCCTACCTCCCCCCCTCCCGCCACTGAAACCTGAGTCCGAGCTGACCTGCCTCAGACAAATGGCAGCTTGCTGCGATTTGGCTTGCAATCTGTTATTTCCTGTGCCACTGTCGAACAGAGACACAGAAGTTATCCGTGAATTTCCTATTTCCCATACAATCATGATTTTTCTAGAAGAGTGATAATGAGGACGTTTGGTTCATATAGATAGGTAGTTTGTTATACAGTATGGAAAGTCTCTAGGACAGGAATCTATCCCTCCAGCCTGTTCTGTTTATTGTGGTGACAAGGATTAGGGACCTAGAGTGTGTAGCTCAGAGGGATTGGGATTTATTTCAGTGGAGCATGTCCAACAGCTCTGGGTTTGACATAGCTTTGTATGTAAGGCAGAGCTCCCCTCGGACTAGGCGATATGTGGCGGAGAAAAGATGGAGATTTTTGCGATGGTATGCATAGTGCATTTATTTTAGGCCAGTAATCCTCTTTGTGATGTATTTCTGCTCTCTTTCCAGTTGTTGTAGATGTCTTGTGAGGTACCTATCAAAGGGGGCATTGTAAAGTATATTGGGACTAATAAGTGAAGAGTATAGGGGAACAATGACTTATTTTTATTTGATGAGAACTTTTTTTGTGAGGAGGTATGTCACATAGAAGGGTTTACTGACTACCGTGGGCATGTGATTATCAAAGGAGAGACTACTGTCCACCTGTGTCCCAAGGTCTCTTATCACACTTTCCATGTTAAATTTACTACTGCCTATGTGGTGGTTCATGGGTACAGAGCTTTTACCAAAGGAGATGAGATTGCACTTTTTGTCATTGAGATTGAGGCCATGGCTTTGACACCAGGCATCTGTCTCAATGAGGGCCTTCTGTAGGATGTCCACATTGTTATGAGTTTTGCTTATTGCTTCTAGTTAGCAGTCATCTGCAAACATCGTTAGCCAAAGACCTTCTATGTGTTAGCTTGTACTTCAGAGAAGTAGATACCAAACAGGAGAGGACCCAGGACTGAACCCAGTGGTACTACACTTGTCACGGGTCTGAAGTCAGATTTGAAGTTTGCTACTTTCACAGTGTGGGTTGTGTCAGTGAGCCAGTTTGCAACCCATCTTATGACAGATATTTATACCTAGTTTAGTCATTGTATCTATAATTCCAGAGTGGGGAATGGTGTTGCAGGCCTTGGCAAGATCTACATAGGCTGTATCAACCACATTACCCTCATCTACAGCTTTGGTGACTGCCTCAAAGAAGTCTATCAGTTTTAGGATACATGGCCCAAACTGGACAGGGTCGTGAGTTTGGAGATTACCAATGTCTGTGTTTACAAGTTCCATGCTGATTCATTCCATGGCCTTGCGGACCAGGCTCGTCAGGCTAATGGGGCAGTAGTTCCCATGGTCCGTTGTGGTTCCACCCTTACTGGAGTGGGATAATTGCTGCCATCCGCCATTCAGTGGGCACAAAGCCTGAGGTGAGTCTATGATTGAACATGTGACTTGGGTGTGGTGCCAGTTCCTCTGTATTTCGTGTAGAATGCAGCCTGGGATGTTGTCAGGTCCCATGGATGCTGTGTTCTTGTCTTTGGAGACTGTGCTTTTAACTGCGCAGCCATGATGACAGGACCATTGCATTCTTCCAGTACAGAGATAGGCCCTTCAGAGGGTGAGAAGGGGGTTAATGTTAGCACTGATCCTATCTGCCAGGATGTTGGTAATATCAGTTGGATCTGTATATTTAATGTCATTGTGCTGTAACTTATATGTATAGTACACACAAGGGACCTAAGTGTTTGCCCCTAAGCATTGACCATCCTTAGGAGCTGTCCGAATCTCCCACTAAACAAGAATAGATCACTATAAAGACTTGTAATCTTGTCTCACATCCTCACTCACAAGCAGCCCTCAGCAGTAAACTGCAACATTCTGTCAATTGATCTGTAATAATTGCATTACTGACATAAAGTGATTATTAGTCTATCTTCCTTACAATGACATAACTGAGACAGTAAGCCATGTTACTATCCTTACTACTGACATCCATCCATATTCTGTTTTATGGAGTAGAGTTAAATTTTTTGTTATACAAAAAAAAAAAAAAAAAATAACACAGACACTACCTATCACCCTGCTTTACCTTGCAAACTAGAATGCATATCAAAACAGTCATTGTTTGTCAGACGTGCAGTATAAACTGACTGTCCACCTGGTCTTCCTTGCAAACTTGAAAACATATCCAAACAGTCATTACCTATCGGACACTGTGCAATGTACACACAATGTACACAGATCTGATGTCTATGGGACACTGCATGTTATCACAATCCTGTGATTGAATTTTAAGTGTTCAAAATACATACAGTTGAAAAGTCCCATGAAAGGTAGTTGAAATAAAACAATATTCAGTGGCTCTCACTCATAACTGGATTACCTAGACTTTACTAGCACTGTGCGCTTAATCTACAGCAACATTTCAAGCTCATCAAGCCTTTTTACATGTCAAATAACTGATGACTATCTCAGTTTTCATGGGTTACCCTAATTGCATTGATCTGCTTTGTCTATTACCGCGGCATGTGTGACACTGTATATACAACGTTCTCTGTTACACTTCATCACTTACCAAAACATTTAGTTATTCTCATCCTGTTTTGTACATCCTGTGCAAAACTCGAGATTGGTTGTGGAACTTGATGATCCTCAGCTCGTGTGTTCCTTAAAGGACAACCGCACCCTCAGACTCAAAAAACATATTTATTTCATCATGGTTTGGTGTTTCCTACATTTTAACAGCACTCTGGGACTATTTAGTGCTTTTTAGATATTTTTATATGCAATTTCTGACTCTGACCACATGGGGGCTGGCATTTTGAAATAATTCAGACTGTTTACTCTGCCTCTAACTATCCCAGAATGCATTGTTTGTCTCCAAAAAATTGCATCAGATCTGCCACGTTTTCCCTTAAGCTGCTGTCACTTTATTGACTTAACAGGCATTCACTGCTGTCTTAAAGTCCCCTACTTTTGGTTAAAATGTTATCCTTTTTCAATGACTACTTCAAACACAAGCAGTGCAAATGCTACAGAACAGAACTGGAAAATGCATTTTATTGCTTTTGTTTCTTAGAAATGTTAACTTGCTTTCTTTTGTGAAGGCTGAAATCTAGTTCTTCAAGGCATCTCCCCTCCCACTTCACACCTACCTTCCCTAGCTGTCAAAGAGCTAAGGGTAATTTGACCCATTATCTGCATGTGATTGACAGCTCACAGCAGGTGACCAGAGTAATGTTCTGTTTTCTTGTCAGCCTTTCCCTCCTTACAGTGGGACACTTTTTGTTGCATTCCTCCTGTCAAATTTAGAACCAAGCTACATAGCACTGGGAATAATCACCGTTTTGCAAAGCATCAAATTCCCACTTATTTTTCCTTCCCGTTTGATTAAATAGCTAACAAATGACACACTATAAACATGAAATATTTTACAGACTTGCATGATAGCACCAACATGCTTTTTTAAGACATAATTTAAAAAATTACGGTATTGCATACTTGTAATCTGATGTAGTGTTGTCGATTAATTGTGACAGACATCTGCTTCTTATGTAAAACATGCAATTAATGTATACGCATGGTTATTGCAAATTTATGCTCTTAGTTTTTGCAGCTGTTACTGTGCTTCTGCCTGTACTTTGTCACATATCGGTAGGGCAATGTAAAGCAATGACAATACAAAAACAAAGTTTACAAAATTCAGAAATTACATCCAAAAATAAGACTCACCCACACTCACTCATTCACCCACACTCACTTAGTCACTCATCTCACCACACACACCCACTCATCTCACCACACTCACCCACTCATCTCACCACCTCATCTTACCACACTCACCCACGCACCCACCACACTCGCCCACGCACCCACCACACACGCTCACCACCCACCACGCTCACCACCCACCACACTCACCCACTCACCCACCCACATTCACTCACTCACCCACATTCACTGACTCACCCAAATTCACTCACTCACCCACACTCACTCACCACCCTCACCACCCTCACTCACCCACCCACACTCACTCACCCACCCACACTCATTCACCAACATTCAACTCACACACCAACATTCAACTCACACACCCACATTCAACTCATCCACCCATACTCAACCACTCACTCACCCACCACACTCACCCACCACACTCACCCACTCACCCACCACACTCACCCACCACACTCACCTACTCACCCACCACACTCACCCACCACACTCACCCACCACACTCACCCACTCACCCACCACACTCACCCACACTCAACCACTCACTCACCACCCACCTACACCCACCCACTCACCCCACTCGCTCACCCACTCGCTCACCACACTCGCTCACCCACTCGCTCACCACACACACCCACACTCACCCACCCACCCTCACTCACTTAACTCACACACCACACTCACTCAACTCACACACTCACCCTTTCACACACATAGCCACAAGTTTATTTGGCAACACCAAGAATGACCCCAGGCAGACCTCCCAACCATTCCGAATTACTCGGTTTTTACCGAGTTTTGGGGTCCAAATGAAGGGGTGCCACGATTCCCGAGTGGCACCCTTTCATTTTTGATTTTTCTTTGCTTTTTTAAAATGTTCACGCTGTCGGAGCTGATGTCATCACGTGCACAATGACGTCAGCTCTGTCAGGCTACCAGACAGTCAGAATTGAACTCAAGGAGCTCACATCATCATTTCCGGCTGGCTGAATTGCAGCTGGGGCCGCTGAAACGGCGGGAATGGGGAACAGAAGAGCTTGTGCAGGCCAGGAAGCTGAAACAGCAATTCGCCGAGCCAGGAACTACTCAGGGCAGGGATTAATGGCAGCAACATGGGGAACAGAAGAGCTTGTGCAGGCCAGGAAGCTGAAACAGCAGGTGACAACATGGGGAACAGAAGAGCTTGTGCAGGCCAGGAAGCTGAAACAGCAGTTCGCCGAGCCGGGAACTACTCAGGGCAGGGATTAATGGCAGTAACAACAGAGGAATAACTACTCAGAGTAAGGAACCAGTGTGTGTGTGTGTATATGTGTGTGAAAATGCCCCCATATAATACACTTGGTGACTAGAGGTATTCAGGCTCAAACCCTGTACCTTTGGTACAGGGTAAAAAGAGCCTACTATCCCTAGCCACCACCATTTCTGGGTGAGCTGAGAGCTATGATGAGAAGTGAGAACATTTTTTTTCTCTAACAGTTGAAAGTTATGCTCTGAACTTTGTCCAGATTTTTTTTGTACTAAGAGTTGAGAGAGCTATGATGAGAAGTAAGAACATTTTTTTTTGTGCTAAGAGTTAGAGCTATGATAAGAAGTGAGCACACAATTTGTATTCCCCCATTATTGTTTTTGTGCTAACAGTTCAGAGATATGGTGAGTGAGAAGTGAGAACTCAATTTGTATTCCCCCATTATTGGCTTTGTTGTTTGTCCATGTTTTTTGTGTTGAGGTTAAGAGCTATGTTGAGAAGTGAGAAATTAATTCACTAAATGATGGCTATTAAGTTTCAGTCTTCCTAATTTTTAGGCAGCTGCTGATTTGGCATAGTGGTATGTTGTTCTGACTGTAGTGCGTAGAGTCCTGGGTTCAAAACCTGCCAGTGAAATGCATGATGGTAGCACAACATTTTATTCTAGCAACTTTACAAAATTATACAAGCAATGTTTAAAATGTGTCCCTGATTTTTGACCTTTTGCCCCCACCCCCCAAAAATGAAATTGAAAATAAGTGCGAGACACTGTGCAAGATGCCTATGGCTTACACTACTGTCATTCTATTTATAGCGTGGGTGTAGAAGCAGACTTTTATTATGGAAAAGTTCTGAATTGGGCAGTTTTGTCATTATTGGTTCATGTGTTTTGTTTCATTGCCTACAGTACAGATTACTGGTAAAATGTTCAAACAATAAATTTAAAATGCACTCTAACATGTGTGTTGTATTATACAAGGAATATAATTTAATAAAGTCAGGAAGGTGTATAAAGAAAAGAACACATGTATGTTTCTTGTTTTGTGTGCAAGGGGCCAATGATTTGAAAACAGCCCAAAGGTAATCTTTATCCACCACTGGCCAGATGCATTTTCTTTGGATGTGGTGTGGGTTTCAATGTTGTTTCAATGAATGTGAGTTTCAAGGGCAAAGATTAATGCCAAGCCTATTTTCATTGTGAGACAGTATTGCTTTGTTTACCAGATGATGTCTTTTAGTGTTTCTACATTGTTGTGCTGCATTGTTGAACAGCTAGCATCCCTTTTGATTGATATGAAGATGCATCTGGCTTGCGGGCCATGTGCCCTGAATACATTTTCCTGCCATGTGGGCCCCCAGGCATAATCTGATGCATCCGTTGTTAGTGTCTGCCTGGCTGTGGGTAAAGTGAATGGCTGTCCCTTGTTGTGGTGACAGGCCTGTGCCCACCATCGAAACTCCTGTTGCAGGCAGGGAATGAGGGTAATTAACGTTTCCAGGCTGTGGAAATGTTGAGTCCAAACACTTTTTAGATACCATTGTAGTTTCTTCATATGCAGTCTGGCATATGGAATTAGCAGGATGCAGGATGCCATGAAGCCCAAAACCTGCAGAATTTTTCTGGGTCTTTGTTGCCAACATTTTGAAGTAAGAAGTCAGTTGCCTTTGTTTGTCTGGTGTGAGATAAGCCATCTGGGCAGTTGTATTTAAGCTTTCACCCAGGAATGTTATCTCTTGAGAGGGTACTAGTTTTGATTTATTTTAGTTTACTGTGTACCCTAGGCAAATTAGTAATCTTTTTACAAATGCCAGATGCTTTAGTAGAATGTCCTTGTTCTCTGCTTGAATAAAGCAGTCGTCCAAGTAAGGATATATTTGAATTCCTCTTTGTCTGCAAAATGCAATTACTGGTGCCAAGCATTTTGTGAAGACCCTGGGTGCAGTAGATAAAGCCAATGATTTGAAAACAGCCCAAAGGTAATCTTTATCCACCACTGGCCAGATGCATTTTCTTTGGATGTGATGTGGGTTTCAGTGTTGTTTCAGTGAATGTGAGTTTCAAGGGCAAAGTTTAATGTCAAGCCTATTTTCATTGTGAGACAGTATTGCTTTGTTTACCAGATGATGTAGAGAATTGGTAGTGTATTGAGCCAGCTATGAATCTGAGGTATCTTCTGCAAGATTGTCTGATTGGGACATGCAGGTATGCCTCTTTTAAGTCCAAAGTTACAAGCCAAGCCTTCTTGCCCAGCATGGGCAGAAGCTGCTGCAGAGTCAACATTTTGAATTTTGGAACGTCCAGAAAAGTATTTAGTATAGACAGGTCCAGAATTGGTCTCCAGGCTTTTTCCTTTCTGGGTACCAAGAAAATTCTCAAGTAAAATCCTTGTCCCTGCTCTTGCTGTGGTACTCGCTGAATGGCCCTCATGTCCATGAGGGATGAAACTTGCTTTTGTGCCTCTGCCCATTGATTGTATGACAGGTCTGACATACCTTTTGCCCTTGGCAGGGTGTGAAAGTGGAACCTGTAGCCCTGAGACACTATATTTAAGACCCATTTGTCCTGGGTGATCATGTGCCAATTTTGTGAAAAAAGTGCTAGGCTGCCAAAAGATAAGTGCTTGGTGCTGGCAGAGGAAAGTCATTGGGACTGTTTCCTGTATAGCTGTGATTTGTCTTCTCCGCTTTTGGAGGTAGAAGCACCCCATTGTTTAGGCCTGTATGAGCCTTGGGGCTGGGATCTAACTCTGGGGCGTCTGTATCTGCCTCTTTGCGGCCTGTCTGACACTGGAAAGGACCAATACTTTGTGGGCCAGTTCCTGCTAAATCTGGGTGGCTGCACCTGTAAGAAATCCTTAACTGTCTGCATAGATTTTGCTTTGTCCTCCATTTTCTTCAACACCTCCTCTGCTTTAACACCAAAGTATCATACTGTAATGGAGCATCTAATAATTTTCCTTTAACATGATCAGGCAGATTCTGTTCCTTTAACCAAGCATGCCTCCTAATGACAGAACCCCTAACAGCGGCCCTGCAAGAGGCCTCCAGAGAATCAAAACCACATTGCAAAGTATGTCTTCCCACTTGTTCAGTTGCATGCAATAAATCCTGCATTTCCTTGTTTTCTGCACATTCAGAATTTGTTAATATTTTCTATTTAAGCAGTGACATTAAGTATTGCTGATATTTAAGCATATGAAATTGACAATTTAAAGCCCTCTCAGCCAAGGTAGCAGAAGTGTAAACCTTTTTCCCCCCATCTGTCCAGTGCCCTTGAATCCCTATCAGAGGGGATAGGGTTTTTTGTAGTGGATGCCTTGACCCCTTTGGGACCCTGAGAAATAGTTTCTGGGTCAGCAGCAGGGTTTTTATAAAGAAATTTATGTGAATCTGGAACCCTGTAGTATCTGTCTGGCTTAACAGGTGCAGGGGGTAAAGAGTCAGGAGACAGGCCGGACTCTGAAAATACATCATCTACAATGTCTAAAAAGGGGGATAGCAAGAGGCCTGTGCTGAGGTAGTAAAGGAAAGTCTCTCTTAGATTCTGAGTAGTGT
Source organism: Protopterus annectens (assembly GCF_019279795.1). NCBI lineage: Eukaryota > Metazoa > Chordata > Ceratodontiformes > Protopteridae > Protopterus > Protopterus annectens. The sequence goes on from NC_056726.1 coordinate 1,000,784,606, forward strand.
TGGCTCTCCCAGTGGAAGTGCTCCCTCATGGTATGCAGGGTTTCCCCAAAAGAATAATCCTCAGGAGGAGAGGCTGAAGGGATAGATTCTTCAGCAGCAGAATCCTCATAGGGAGGAAAAGAGTATTCCTGTTCAGAAGAGAGTCATAAACTATATCAGGCAGCACAAAATAGGGCTAGAAGTGCATTCAAACAGGGGCTGTGTGTAGAATTACATTTTTAATTCACTAGGAAGATTTACCTTACCAATGAAGCAAGAAATGCAGACGAAGATGCAGGCAATCCAAACTTTTCAGTAGTCCCTCAAAGAAATGCAGTCGACAGGATATACGTACAATGAAAAGGAGTTCCACACACCACATGGATTTTATTAGGTTGAGTGGGCTGGGTAAGGCAGGTCTGACATCACAATGTGGGAGGAACACTGGCTCTTCTATACAGCATGCAAATCAGGCGGGGATTACATCACTTTGGGGGAGGAAACATCCCGATAGCTAGAGCAAGAGCAGATGGCAGATGTGACATCATAATTTCAGAGCCAGCTACAGGTTTTTCAAGTTTGTTTGCAAAGTGAAACAAAAACAGTATAGAAAGCTAGGAAGCAGAACAGGGAAAACAGTTGAGTGGGTTATTTTTTAAAGCTGCAAAGGTGATTTTTTTAAGCTTTATCAAAGAACAGGGACTGGAAGAGTCAGCAGGTTGGGGAATATGCTTTAATATCCTGTTGTTTTCCTTTAAGGGCCCATCAGTAACAGTGATGTTGACAGACTAACTATCCAGCGCCTCTATGTTACATAGTCATCAACAACACTGTAATCACACCCGTAAACCGAGACCATAAATGAAACTGCTACCTCAGTGTCAACAACCTCTTTATTGGCAAAACTATCTAGCAGATCATTACTGTCTTCATCACCTACACCGTAACTGTAAATTCCACTGTCAACTCTAGTCTTATGCACACATCATAATTTTCAGACTGCTCACAATTCCTATTGTCATTTGTAAGCAATGCTAACATGCACTAGCAACTCACATTTGTTATTTTTCTGTGATGTCATCCTTCTGGCTTGGAGTAGACATTAACAAATCCGGCTGTATGTCCTAATTTAGCTTTGTAGTCTTCAGAGTTGTCATCTACAAATGTACTTGTAAAAATTCTTCATTTGATTGTAGGAAAGAGCAATTTTTGTTCTTTGCAATGGTCACTGGCTCGAACACCATGACACATCACTGCAGATCAAACATGTAGGCCTGGTGCAGCATTATTCTCAATCACACTTCTAGTATGCTGACTACATGCAACAGTAATCAAGGATTGTGTGACTTACCAAATCGTGTTATATGCCTGGCAATTACTTCTGCTTTATCTGGTCTCTCACACTTGGCTATATGTTTGGCTACAGGTGTTACCTGAAAGCTCGGCACAGAAATTTTTCCGTTCTTCATCAAGAGGACATCCACAATCATATCAAAGATATAGTCATATTTTCTCTCTTCAAAAATTGGCTTTGCAACCCATTGCTGTTATGCCTTAGGATACACGATGCGATAACGCAGATCTCCCTTTTTTGCACAGTTAATCTTTGGGTAATGCACAACTGCTTGCTGATGATTCACATTGGCGTTATGATCAAAAATGGCGAGCATTGTCCGTACTTTCATTCCACTGTTTGAAAAATGCTCAAATTTGGGGCAATACTTGCACAGCAGAGCATGAAACACTTCCAAACTGCCTGTGTGACAGAACTGTGTTAAGTGCTTCAGATCGTTCACCAGTGTTGTGTTGCTCATAATCTTCACTAGTGCAGTGTGCGGAGCATCACCTACTTCCAACCACTGTTTTGTTTCCTGGTCTGGCAATGGAATGTCATGTTCACAGGCACAGAATTTCTCTCCCCAATCCCAGGTGTGCCTGACTGTTATGTGATGGATGACAGACTTCCACTTTTCAAGCAGTAGTGGTGCATCTCCATCACATGTTTCAGAACACCACCACAAGTGGTTTGAAATACTTTGGCACCACGGCATTAACTGCTCCATTTCCTTTTTTTTGGCAACTGATACAATCTTTTTTGTAATACTTTTTGACACATGCCACAGGTCAAATTGATGGTCAATTTCCGGAAACTCTGTCCTCATTGCACTTCCAATCCCTCGATGTCTGTCTGTTGCTACTACACTTATGTCCACATTGAGTCTACGCAAGTTCTGCATACATTTCAGGAATGCCTTTTTTTCCAAAGCTACTGAAGACGTTCCGTCACCAAGTTGCTCTATGGAAAAATCCAGGAGATATCCAGAGTCCATATCCATCAAACTGTAACAGCAGTACTTTGCTGAATAGCCCGGACTGTCACATCGGCCATCACCTGATAATCTCACTCTTTTACCTTGAATGTCTTGTAGCAGATATTGCTGATGCGTACTCCACTGTTTTTGAACTACTGGAAATAAGTACTCACACTGTAGGTCATAAAATGTTGTCTGGCTAATGAATTCCAGACCCACATATGCACAAAACCTTGCTATATTGCTGCACTTCCACTAAATAGTACAGCAGCTGCATTCAAAAGATTTCCCACAGGCATTCTACCCAACACTGGTTGGCTTTGCCAACTTACAATTTCATGTCCATTCAGACACATTACTTTGGTGGCAAACATGGATCCAACAACTCTTTTCTCATAGTCATCACATGCTGGTGCTTTACAGTCAGGACATATCATTCTTCTCAGCAGTTCATCCAGGCAGTCTTCAAATACAATAAATTTCCATTGCAACACCATCTGCTGCTCCACATTTTCATACTCCAGAGTCTCATCATTTTCAGATACGGACATGGTGGTCGATGGCTCACACCAGTCAGGGTCTTCTTCATGGCAGTCATTTATGTCTTCATACATTGTCTGGGCATCACTTGTCAGACTCCAGTTGATGGTTTCTTTACTTCTCACTGGGGTACTACAACACACCATGGCAGAAGGCATCTCTAATTCCAAACAATCATCATTCAATAGGTCCATATCTGTCATTTGTTCATCATCATTTAACATATCCACCTGGACTCCTTGTTCCATTGCATAGATGTCAGTACTACTGCTCGTTTCAACGTGTGGCTTACCCCACTTTACATAAGTGTGATCCTTAAGAAGTTGTGCCGGTGATACACCCATTTCTGGAAACTGTGTGCTAGCATCCATCCATGTTGAGGCCATACATTCAGCATCATGTACAGAAGGTTTTACAGTTGCAGTCTGTGTTGCTACACTTAACATAGTATGTGACACCTTAGTTTGACTACCCGTGCTCCGTGATCTCCTGTGGCCTCTCTTTCGTACATTTGATACTGTGCTGTGAGATGCTTTAATTTCTGTAATTTTTGTAACATTGTTTTTCCCATTTATATTATCAGCGGGAAATAATCCATTCATTCCAAGTGTGTAGTCATGTTGTGCTGCATTATCTCTTCCTGCCTCTCCATCGGCATACTCCATGCTGGAGATCACTACCTCTTCCGAAAATACAGCAGCCTGTTCCTAGAAAAGAATAAACAAACAATGTAAATTAAATATCACCTATCTGAACAGCTAATTAAACTGTCACAGACAGCTATGCTGTGATGCTTCAAACACACAAATTCTTACACTGATGTCCACTACGATGACTTCCTCATTTTCAATCAGTGGGTCTTCCAGCAGCATGCCTGTCTGTTCTTGCAGACTCTGTATTAACACACAAAAGAGTATAAAGGTGATGTCTTTGTTATGAAACAATGCACGAATGGCAAAGAATGCATCTTCCTCTTTGTGGAGAGTCACATCCCCTAAAATTATCACATTAATGACAAAGTCCTAAGCACTCAGCTGTGATGATTGATATCAACTTGACTTTTTATCACTATCTAGCTCAAGTGGTATAGAAAGCATTCTACGTGCCCCACCTCATAAGAGTATGTCTTCCAGTAGCAAAAATGGACGTAACATCACTGTATTCTTCCATTACAATGCCCATTACTGACTACAACACACCTCTCTGCATTTTATGCAGCTGTAAAGAACACACATCTTCCTTACAATGAGAAGCCAGGTCCAAAAACATCCTACCATACATTGATAGGCTAAAAGCCCTATCCCACTACTCAGTTTCATGCAGACTCCTCAGAGGCGACCTCTGTCTGGCATTCAAGGTAATCATGGACCCCACCTGGATGCGACTGCTGCATATCCGCAAATTAAGATCCACTCGAGTAACCCCCATGCATGATCTCACCCTGGTGTGTGACATGAACAGGGCTTGTTGGAAGGATAGATTTTTCTCCAAGAAAGTCAATCTTCTATGGAATCAACTCCCTCTCCACATCAAGTAGAGTACCTCTTTGTCCATCTTTGTATGCAACCTGGATAACTGGATGGCAAACAGAAAATATACCAGTGGTATTCCAAACATGTCCATGCTGGACAGGTTACTTAGGTGCTGATTTGTCTAAACATGTGCTAAAGTCTTGGCTATGTTGTTAAGGGGCACCGGGATAATAGCCTACTAACCTCCTATGGTCCAATGGCTGCTAAGTACATATTGCCAACTTTAACTTGCGTGTGTCTGCCTAGCTTCACTGAAGACATCTATAACCAAACTTGTACTGTACATTTGAAAACAAACCTTAAATACCGATTTATCAATGCAAACCTACTACCCCATTTAGATTCACAGAAGTTAAACAGCAGTGAATCATGGTATTTAACTGTCCACCCACATCTACACTGTCATCTACCTTGCACTTTATTATATCCCTGATAATGTATAATGGAAAAAATGTGCATTAACAATTAAAATGTATACATTTGTTCACACCAGAGTGAGTACTAAATACTCAATGCTGACAATGAACAATGTTCTATCCATACTGTTTTACACTATTACGGTGTATAACTACAACACCATAAGAACATCACATCAAATTGCTATCAATACTTAAAAATAACCATTACATTGCTTGTATACGTCTCTATCTCTGACAGCCCCTACCATCAACAGTCACATATTGATATGGTTCTTTGTGGTATGGTATGACTTAATTTAACAAGTCAATAGACATATAACCACTCACTGATTGGGAACCTACATTGTATGCACACATACATAACCACATTTTCAAAATGAACAACAGGCTTAAAATCAAATTACTTACATCACAGTTGTAGCGATGGTCAGTGGTTTGGATTTCATCAGTGTCCATTGGCTGTGTTACCTGTTCTGCTGATTCATGTGGTGACCTCAGCAACTCCTCCAGCACCTGTTAATGAAGAATAGTAGATTATTAGACATGCAAAGCACCCCATTTATAACAGTTCAACTTAAGCAACTAAATAATGCATTAACTGTTTTATGATTCAGCCACGTGACTTGTCCATTGCAGCAATGACAGCCTTTGGAATCATGAAAAAAAGCGCACCAAGACAATTATCATAATTTTGCCATAAGGGCATGGTTATCGAGCGGCCAAATATCAAATTATACCTGTACAATTACATTACGTACTACAGACAAAACAAGACTATCTACTGTACAATTTTGTACACTATATCATGAACTCCACTGCATGCAGTCCCACGTACTCTATTTAATAAAAAAAAATTTTACTTCTAGATTACCTTATGTCGATCCTGCTGTTCAATCCGTCGACATGATGACACTCGTGTCTTCACCTTTGAAAAACTAAAAATACTCTGTACTGCATTTTTCTTCAAGCGACGAAGAATTCTGCCTTTTCTAATATCAGTGGGCAGCAACTGTTTCATGAAGTTGACTTCATACATGCTCTCCTCAAAGTGGAGGGAGCAAAGATAATAACGTGGCTTCTTACAGTTTACTGCTTCAGCCACAAACTTGGGTATGCTACCTACATTTGTTCCACACCGTGTTGCCCACACAGTACATTGCTCCACATTGCGTGGAAAGCTATGTATAGAAACATTGTCTGGCAAACGGCCAGTGTGTGTTCCACAACCATATGCCATGCAGTGGGGCATCTTTCAATGAAGACTGATGTAGATACCTGTGAATAAAAGGAGAAGATGGTAAGTATCAACCGGCCACATTAGTAACTACTCTGCCATACAATTACTCTATTTTAAATGACAATACATTCAGTGTTCTACTGAGAAATGTGCCTCAAAGTGGCTATAAAATGATATGCATCAACAGCCATCGACAACTACCACCTGTTATAACACCTGCAAATAAGTTACGAATGACATCCATGAACAGCAACAAATATTACATTATGCACTAAAAAAACCCTTCACCTACAGCATAATGAAATCACCGCTCGTTGATGTACATACTACATCATATGGATGTCATACATTTATGACATGTAGTGAAATCTGTGTAAAAAAATAATGCCAATAAATATCTTCCATCGATGATCATACATCTCTCAGGGATGCTGTCCATGTACCTTAAGCTGTGTCATTTGGAATGACCACATGTAAGCCTTCAATACCTGTAAAACATTATTTACATATTACAACCATGCTGTGAAACTGATAAACCAATCTAACAAATGCATGTTGCATCATCTTCACGTATCAAAAATGCATGCATTTCTTTACATATCTGACTAGATCCCAACTTTATGTTCAGGTCTTCTCCTTTCATGCTGTGGCTGGACTTGGTGCATTGACATCATTGCACTCACCATGTTCTGCACAATTTAATAAAAATATTTATCCCCAATAGACTCTATCTGGACTCAGAGGACAATGCTTAGTCTTCATCTCCATGGTTAAACGCAAATGAGCTCCACAGGAGCATCAGTTGACATGCATGTATCCCTTGATGAGGTTGTTGTAATGCCTTAGACTGCATTTCAAGTAATGCTTCAAGTAATCCTTTTTCTATGATCAAAGTATAAATGTCAACAGGCTTGAGTCAGTGAATGGGAGAACATATTGGTCAGGACATGCCACCATGCACCAAGTGGAAATGGAAATGGCTTTCAGACTGTACTTGGTTGTGTCCAATGCAAACCAAACACAAAGTGTATGAGTGTAATGCACAACAATCTGCATATGTAGACCCTTTATGGAGGCTGAAACTCTTTTGTACCAGTGTGTAAAATACTGTAGTAAAAACCTAGCCTAACGAATGAACACCAGGCCGAGGCTGTGCAGTTTGCCAACAGCTATGCAGTTAAACCAAATACTCATGTACTTCATAATACAGAAACCATTGATCCACTTATAGTAAATCTTCACCGGATAGCAGTTCATTACCAATCTTTCAATAGGTCTATTCTATTAAATTTCTTATACATTCATGAAGAGTGCATAACCAAGCCCTTCATACTGCCACTACTGGTTACTTGATTAGTTATTTCTAAGTAGTGCAAACATAAACAGCAGTCAGTCTCTTGCATGCATTACTGCACTCAAAGTATAATCTGTAACTTGTACTTCACACTCCTTTCCATGGAAGTCTTCTATAAACTGACAAGGATAAAGGTTTACATCCAATTTATTAACACTATTTAAGTAAATATGTGACATACTAAAAAACAAATTTTCTATGTAAATTGTAAATTTTCATTCACAGTTATGGCATTTACATATGTAATTGTTTTATACATCAACCATTATGATCCACAACATAGTGTTATAGTTAATTCAGTTGGTTAATACATCAATAGAAATCCACCATGTACTACATAAATTGCACACTACACAATCCACACAATGCATAATTATTATTTTTTCCAGCTTCTGACAGCTTCAACAACTTGACAGTAATCTTCAAGTGCTACTCTGGAAACTCCCAAAAACCTTCAAAAGCCTGAAAGCCAACATAATCATTTTCCTCTGAGGGGAATCTTTGCCGTATACTGTTCACAACACATGAGGGGATGACCACTCGATGACCATAACCAAGTTTTTTATTATCGTACATCCATAGCACATATGCTCGGTAGGCAACGAATCTGTATACTCTGCATAACAGGAAAAGGTCACATTCACTATAATGTCTCGAATGTTAATGCATACAAAATGCTATAAATTGCAGTGCTACACATCCTCCACTCTAGTAATGCTAACATGCATAATTTTAACCAAAGCGAAAATTCAAATGCAAGCCAATGCAGATGACTCAGTGTGGTAGTAATATACTGCACACAACATTACGTGTCAACATGCACTCAACTGTCACCCACTTGGTAGTGCCAGTGCGTGCAACATGCAAGTAAACTAACCTCTGTTTCTGTACAGGGCAGATCAATAATTAGCAACTTAATATCAACTGTGAAATTACATCTGCAATGCTGTTTTTCAGTTATCAAATCTGACATCCCTAGAAAACATCACAGCATGAAAACTCTGCTGTCTGACAGCCACAATTTTGTCAAAGTTCAACAGTTTGAAGGTCTGTGTCAGTTCAGTGCAATAACATCATCCATACATGGACAACAGGTACTACAGGCCGTTCACATTCTGTAGCAGTCATAAGCATGTCATGCTACAGTTCCTTTTTAGTGAAATCAACCATATCAACTGTAACCCGCGAATTCAATAACACACAATTTAGTTAAGAGAATAATCATGACATGCAGACTGATAGACTATGACTGTTTTTACCTGTTTGTCCACTGTGTACGTTGAAAATGACCTTTGAAGTAGTACATGGCTCGCATAAGGATGTGTAGCATATGTGGCGTTAGGCAAGTACTTTCAAATAGTGGATGTGCAGTAATGCAATGTGGTGGTGACTGAATTTCAATGATTTTGGCTTTGGCATGGGTCGATGATGCACATCAGTAACATTCACGTGCAGTACTCATTGGTATGCAGAGCTGGCATGTGCACCATTTCATATATTCATCTGCTGTCACACAAGCATCATCCTCCTCACTGCTACTGCTGCATCTGCATGCTCGTTTAGGTGGACGCTGACCATCGGTATATACTGGCTCGAAGCTGTATGGCACAATGGTACGCGACTTCTGCTGGGAGGCCATCCTTTCTCAAAGTCCACGTTTGGCAACTGAAACAATGCAACACTACTGCAATGTTACCACTACAAACATTAGAAAGCTGTCATGCACTTGAACAGTATTAGGTCCTGTTTTAACTCAAGAAAACTTACAGGTGTTATGACACTGTTGAGACCAGGCAATCCTATGCCAACCCAAGGAACTCATTTTTATGAATCATACACCCCATATGCAAGTCCATAGCTTCTGCTGCAGTTATACTGTAACCGTTATAAACCCTCACACACAAATACTGTCTGCAACCTCTAGTTGTCTAATGATGTACTATGTTCATCTACAACTATGTTTGTAATTAATTGCTATGTTAACCAAATTGTTAGTCGCTATGTAAATCCAATGTAACTACTGTCTGTATGCTTTAACTGTGGAGTTTTTCTCCCCGGGCCTCCACTGAAAATGGACCTACATCCAGTTGCACACTCCCGGTCAACAAATGTATATTAAAAAATTCATAAATAAATAAAATTGTGCTGCCCAAACAATCCACAGAATTAGAGGCCTGAGGACTATCCGATGTATTATCCGGATAAATACTTCTCACTCCAAGGAGACTAATACTAGTACATTGCATGAAGATTACCTTCAGTCAGACATTGACCATACCAGTGGGAACAAACATGTTGCCGGAGTTAAAAAATAATGAGACGGATACTAGGCGTACGAGTCCTGGAAGTGCGGAATAATTAACACTGGACATTATTGGTGCATTTGCAAAGTCAGAGAGAGCCAGAGATACACCTATGTGCATGTGTATATAGATATATTTACAGAAATATATGTACGTGTAAGAATACACCTTCCAAAATAGGACATACAACCTTCAACGAAGGTACGCCCATTCACGCATGTCTCCACGCAGAAGACGCTCTAGCTGAGAATCGAATCAGACTGCGTGTGCGAAAATGCTACAGCATGCACCACCACCGTGATACACACACATATTACATATATATATATATATATATATATATATATATATATATATATATATATATATTAAAGCCAATACTCCACAAGCCACCTACATAAAATATGCAGATGATTCAACTTTAATCTGTTCTGCCAATTTCATTTCTTCACTCCAGACCCTCACTCAAACAGTATTTAATAATGTTGAAAATTGGTCTCTAACACTGCCTCCTCCCGAACCCAAAAATAATGAAATTGTTGCTTTTGACTCCTACCCAAAAGTCTCCACAATGTCACTTGACAGTAACCTCTAACAATGCAAATACCATATCGCCATACACTACAACTCGACTCTTAGGTATCACAATAGACCAGTACCTTAACTATGATGATCACATCAATATTACTCTAAAGTCAGTCAACAGAAAAGTAGGCACCCTTTATATAGACTCAAAACCTTCCTCACACCATTGCCCAAAACCACACTATGTCTAACATGTTGTATACCTGTGCCATTTATACCAACCTATCTAAAAGCAACCGGACCAAACTTGCAACCAGCTATAATAACATTGCCAGATTCGCCGCAGGCGCACCTTTTAGAACCCATCACTGTCCCAACCTTAAACAGCTGGGATGCTTAGAAATGCAGAATCAACCTCATTATGAACAACTTATCACCCAAAAGATTCTCTACAACACTATGGATACCCTGATCCTATGTAGTCTGATTACTTCATACAAGAATTTGGAAAAACTACGCCCAGCTAATAAGCTACTAGTTTCCACTACTAAACGTAATAACAAGGCTGGAGACTCAGTATTCTGTAACACAGTGGGAAAAACCTGGAAACAACTTCCTAATGAACTCTTCTCTTTCTTCTACATTGTTTGTAAAAAAATATCTCAAGGAATACCTCAACACACACTGGCTATGCCCCTGCTCTAACCCTGACTAACATATCATTCACTATCCCACACTCCCTTCATATTCATCCCCTCTATTCTGTCCTACTTCCTAGGGGACTTCCTCTCTGCTTACTCTAGAGTGACTTACTCTAGAATTACTCACCGTCTACTTCGCTGTAAGTAAGCATAAGTATGTATGCCTCTACCCAGGCCTCTGATGTAAATTAACTGATATTGCTTTTTTATTTATTTATTTATTTTTATCTTTTTCATAATCTATGTTATCTTTATTTGCTTCTCTTGCCGATTCTGTGCACTCTTATGTCTGTCACTTCCTGCTACAGCATATATTGTGTGTGACTGTGTGTATATGTGTGTATGTGTGTTTGTGTGTGTGTGTGTGTGTGTGTGTGTGTGTGTGTGTGTGTGTGTGTGTGTGTGTGTGTGTGTGTGTGTGTGTGTGTGTGTGTAAATACACACAGAAGACACACTCAGCATTAGTATACAAACAGTACAGTTGAAAAAAATAATGAAATAAGGATGACTGCTGTAAATCTCATAAGGCTACATTGAGCATGCTGTCTAGGACTCTTGTATTCTGCAAGTCACTACAAATTAGTATACAGACAAAGCTACAGGGAGTGACCACATGCATATGGAAATACAGTGGCATACTACAATGGAGAGTGTCCCGTGGAGATGAAAATGCTACTGATAGCACTTGAGCTATCCGCATTTGCATTAAAATGCAAAACAACAACATAGCACTAAGTGGAAGGCAAGATAGTTTAGCTAAATGTAAATAAAGGATAGCACAACACAACTACTTCAGTACTACAGTGTGTACCACAACAAAGACATGTTTAACAGAATGAATAACAATGACCATGATTGCTTTTGATCAGAAGGGAGATACATGCAAGGAAATGTGACTTATTTCTTATGAAATGCAAATGCAGAACTTGGGATTTTTGAAACAGACAATGGAAGAACAGGCTTGTCAAAGAGTAATGGGTAGGCAATTGTGAGTCCAGTAGCCATGACCCCCAACGGTGTCCTAAGAGTGCTTCCAGATCTCTTTGTATTCATCTTATATCAAAGGAAGAAAAATCATGATAAAAATGGGTAAACAGTAAGTGAAATAAGGAGAAACAGTAACCCCTAAAAGCTTCAGTAATAAGTACAACTAGGCCTGAACATCCAAAGGAGACATTACTCCCAAGTGAACCCTACTGTAATATGTCCAAGTATGCACAATTAACAAAATCAATCATTTTCCAAAATGATGGAATGACTATACATATTTATTAATCTGGCATGAAGGTGTACAAGGACATGTCAAAATAATGAAGGCAAATAATGGAGGTATTAAAAATCCATGTTTAGTGTTAAAATAAGCACACCCTTCAGTCAATGCCAAACACCACTGCTACACGTGGCGTCAGTAAACTGAATTAGAAAAATGTAATTAATTAATTTCAAGCAACAAACTGAATAAGTATTATGGCACAATTCCACACAGTCTAAGGGCAGTCTATTATAGACACAGCTTATGCGTGTATTTATCTTTATACACACACCCACACACTCACCCACACACTCACCCACAAAAGCTACTGTAGTGATATAGTTAATTATTTTGGCAGACATATCTTACCATATCAATTGTTGTATTTGTCAATGGTACTCTATATATTTATGAAAATGTAGATTTCTATATCCAAGTATATATTTATTTATTGTCCGACTGGATATATGTCCATTTCAGCTGAGTCCTGAAAAGCCCTACATATATAGTAACATTGCTACAGGGGGGCTTAATACATTATTGTAATACATAAAGGTAAACCAACAACATAACAACATAGACATCCATAGACAAGACATAGAAGATGGAAGATGGCACAGAGCAAAAATTTTATAGAGAATATAGTAGATACTCAGACTAGGGGGAAAGGAGTTAGGAAGTATGAGGCAGGTTGCAAGATTTATTAGGGATTATAGAGAAGATCGAGGAGGGGTCCGAGAAGAAGAGGGAAGGAGATTAGTTGATAGGATGAGAAAAGGTAGAAAAATAGGCAAAAAAAAAGTTAATCTGGCAATGAGCATTTCAGTGGTAGAAAGACTGGTGTGAGTGAGTTTTTTTTTTTTTGGTATTGGGGGGAAGGTGGTAATAATGTAATAGGTGGGTGGTAAGGAGTCCATAACTTACCAATGGAGCGCAGTAAATGCATCTCCTCCCAGAGTTGGAGGATTTGACTGTTTGAATGAGTGTTCTCTACCCGAAGGGACCAGAACTACGGATATGGTATTGGTATTTTTAATACCCAGTGCTGGGGCTTTTCTTTTTGTGTGAGAGTTTTTTATTGCCTCTCAATGTTGAGTTAGTGTTGGAGAAGTTGGGAGTTCTAACCTAGTTCCATATTTTTTTTTAATACAATGAATTCAAGGTTCTAATGAACCCTATCATGACATTGCTCTTCTGATTGCTGAGTTTGCCACTTACTAAAATCATTGTTGGCTTGCCCTTGTGGATGGTGATGAATGCTTAGATCCTCTATATCTATGCATGTATCTATATTTAGCTAAAAACACAATAAATAGGTATTTATTTCAGTTAATTTCTATATGCCTAACATACACACATGCACACCTGCCTTCAAATTACAAAAATACACTAAACCAGCCAGTGGCACTGTTTTTCCAAACTCCACAAATGCTCAGGCATATGAAACAATTAATGATAAAAAGAGCTCCTGGAATTTTGTCTGCGGTGGAGTAATGTCAGATACCCTTCTAGTCCAAAATTCCGTGAACAGCAACAATCCATATTTTCACTTATCTAGCTATTTATCTATCTGCAGCCTCTAAATGTCTCATGTACAAGTAGAGAAGGCATTAAGCAAGGTTGACATAAGTGGATTCTTGTGCCAGTCAACATTAGCTATTGAATACTGGCAGACTTGAAACTACAACTGTAAAACGCCATGACAAAGACATTCAAAATTACTTGCAAAACAGACTATATGTGATAAGAATAGAGGATCTAAGCATTCATCACCATCCACAAGGGCAAGCCAACAATGATTTTAGTAAGTGGCAAACTCAGCAATCAGAAGAGCAATGTCTATCATAGGTTCATACTAGGCTGTCTGCCCTAGGGCATATATAAGCCTACACAGAATGTGCTTGGCTTTCGCCACCCATTTCAAATTTATTTAGCTATGCCCTTTTTCGAGGTTAGTATACTGTGCCTCTGTCTAACAGTGACACAGATGTGATACCCAGGGTAAACCTACGATCTCCCATCCACTCATCAAGATTCCTCTTGGAGAGAGTCAATGCAGGACTCTGCCTAACCTGGACTGGGATTTTATTCCAGAGTGAATGGAGCCTCTGGGTTCTGAATCTGTCCCTCCAGCAAGTCCAATTTATTTCAGTGCTGAGGTTCAAGTCTCTCGAGCGCGTAGCTCGATGGGATTTGGATTTTCTGAGGTGCAGCATGTCCATTAATTCCGGGTTGGACATGGCTTTATACATCAGGCACAGATCGCCTCTGAACAGGCGGTATGCCACTGAGTAGAGCTGGAGTTTCTTTAACCGAGCAGCATATGGCATCTGTTTTAGCCCTTTGATCCTCTTGGTGAGCTACTTTTGGGGTCTTTCCAGTTGCTGTAGGTGTCTGTTAAGGTACATCCCAAAAGGGGCATTGTACTCAATTATGGGCCTGATGAGGGATGATTAGAGAGGCACGATGACCTCCCCTGATCTAGATGTGAATCCATTCATGATTAGGTGGGCTACATAAAATGTTTTTCTAACCACTTTGGCGACGTGGTTGTCAAATGAGAGATTGCTATCAACTTGTGTCCCCAGGTCCCTAATTACTTCTTCTGTAGTTAATGGATTACCAGCTATGTGGTAATTTGTGGGCACTTTGTTTTTGCCAAAGGGGATGACTATACACTTTTTGGCATTTAGCTTGAGGCCATGGCTCTGGCACCAGTTGTCTGTTTCTATGAGGCCCTTTTGGAGGATGCTTGTGTCGTCTGGAGAGTCGATTATGGCGCACAGTTTGCAGTCATCTGTGAACTTGTTCAGCCACAGTCCTTCCATGTTGGCCTGTACCTCCGAGAAATATATACCGAACAAGAGAGGTCCCAGGACTGAGCCTTGTGGGACACCACTTGTAACTGGTTTGGAGTATAACATGGCTCCAGCAATTCTAACCATGTGGGTTCTGTCCTTGAGCCAGTTTGCAATCCATCTAGTGACATAGTGGTTTATATTTAAGCTGGTGAGCTTATCTGTAATGCCCGAGTGGGGTATTGTATCGAAGGCTTTTGCAAGGTCCAGGTAGGTTGTGTGGACCACCTTCCCCTCGTCAATGGCCTTGGTGACTGTTTCAAAGAAATTAACCAGGTTTAAGAGGCAGGATCTGCCCTTAACAAAGCCAAACTGGGTAGGATCCAGTGTCTGTAGGTCCCCAATATCTTTATTTATGAGGTCCATGATGATCCTTTCCATAGCTTTGCAGACCAAGCTAGTCAGGCTTATGAGGCGATAGTTTCCAGGATCCGTTGAGGCACCACCTTTATGGAGAGGGACCACTGTTGCTGTACGCCACTCTTTGGGTACATATCCTGTAGTTAGGCTGAGACTGAACAGTAGTTTTATGTTTGTGTTTAGCTCTTCTTGGAGTTCATGTAGGATGCAGCCAGGGACACCGTCTGGTCCCATTGATGCTGTGTTTTTTGCTTTTGGAGAGGGCAGCTCTTACCTGAGCATCTGAGATGTCCGGGTGGCAGCACTCTGCTGGGATAGATATTTGCCCTATTGGTGGGTGTATTTTTGGCCAGTGCAGGTTTAGTAGGTCTATGTGAGGCTGGAGGTGTGGTGCAAGTATTAACCTTCTCCTCATGACTGTCTGTTCCAGTCTTAGCCAGAGTGACCTTAGCCTCCTCGTTGGCTGTATAATTGCATCTCTCGCATAGGTAAGTGTTTTGTGGTAGTAGCAGAGGGCTGTCTGTGTACATGAGCCACTTGTAACATTGCCTCAGGATACACAGATTCACCTGCTGGACTGGATAGTACATCTGAATTTGTCCTTTGGTCATGCATTTGTCCTTTGGTCATGCATGAATATTACGGACAGCTGCTTGGTTAGGGAGGGGTGGCTGAAGAGGCTTGACCTGCTCTGCAGTCAAGTCTCGGGGTATATTACTGCTTGCTTTTACGTCATGAGCAAGTGCTTGACTCTAGGATGCTTTTAGAGTGCTTAGGTTGAGAGTTAGACTAGTTTCAAGTGTACAACTGAAGCGGAGACTTAATGGAGCCATGAATAAATTAACCCTGGCTAACCGGTGCTGCACGGCACACAAAACCATGCAAACGCAGTTTTTAAACTACTAACTTCAAGGCTGGGACCACTCTTCCAGGGACAGTCTGATGCTCAAACTTACCCTCTCTCACAGGTGAACAGAGAAAGTTCCCTCTATCCAAGTAAGGCATGGGCAACTCAGACACTTGTAACACAGCCCTGAATTCAGCATTAGCCTGAAAAAGTTGAGTGAAAAGTACACTTAAAGCAGCTTGAAATGACTACAAGCGATCAGAAAAGGCTATCGCACTTTTTTGTGCAGCCTACAACAGTACCAAAATTTATATAAAAAAAAAAAATTTTTTTAAAAGTATGGGCAGTCAAATAAGTAAAACATATGTAAAAAAAAAAAAAAGCTTTTCAATCGCAAGTGCTGGGAAAATCAGCATTGAGGTGGAAAACAGTTAAATACAGCAAGAAAATACAGAAAACTGCTACTCAATCACTCCAAAGTCTCTCTTTTAAGCTAGAAGGCTTGTATCAAGTGCTTTCCATTTGGTTAGGTACAGGTAAAATGGGAAACAAGCACAGATGTGGTCTTTTAAAGCAGAAAGTTGAAATAGATGGGCAACTTTCCGAATGATCAATAAACTACAATTCCATTCAGTTTTGGCCCCAAACCTTGAGTGGGATGATAAAAAGCTGAAGCTGTAGATGAAGCGGAATTTCACCTTTCATCCCAACAATGACCCCAAGCTGACATCCAAATAAACAAAAGCATGGCTGGAAGAGATGAGAATTATACTTTTGCAATGGTCCAGCTAGAGGGCATACACAAATTCTATAAAAAATACTTGGCTGACCTGAATAAGACTGCGTACAAGAGATGGCCTTTTGCTAGGAAGAATGGGCAAGGCAAGATGTGCCATGATGATTGACTATGACCCAATCAGACTGAATGCTATTATAAAAAAATAAGGTGCCTCAACAAAGTATTAGTTTAAGGGTGTTGACACTTCTGCAACCTGCTTATTATTCTATGTTGCTGATTTATTATGTTTTTGACCCTTAACGAATTGTTTATATGTCAACTGAATTGTACAGATTAATGGTAAGACAAAAGTATTGAAATGAAGTTGTGTTCTCATTTGTTAGATCACAAACACCTGGCATTTTAACAGCATTGTGTAGACTATTATATGGACTGTACATAGATATGAAGTCAGGAGTACATACATTTAAAAATATGAGATAGAAAACTATTGATTGCACTGTGGCAACATGTGACTACATACAGCATGCTCAGCTGGACACATAGATCCTAAGTAAACAAGAAATGTCTACTATCAAAGATGACCCCATACATATGCAAAGGCAGTGGTGTAATACAGTGGAAAACTTTCTGTGGAGCTTCTATCAGCTGAGCTCTATACATTCAAATTAAAATGCAGTACAAAGCATAAGAATTAATGGCAATGGGTGGATGCAAAGACATTTACAGGAAAGCATAACACTAGTAACTACATATCTAGCAGTTGACATCTCATTACTTCAAAGGACAGCAGAAAAGACATGCACAGAAACAATTGAATAGCAAGGAAACTGATTACACTAGGAAAGGAGAGACTCAAAGAAATTGGGAGTCATTCCTTATGAAAGGCAAGTGCAGACATCAGGACTGCTATGTAAATACATTTGATTTCTGAAACAAAGGGAGTCATTCCTTATGAAAGGCAAGTGCAGACATCAGGACTGCTATGTAAATACATTTGATTTCTGAAACAAAGGGAGTCATTCCTTATGAAAGACAAGTGCAGACATTAGGACTGCTATGTAAATACATTTGATTTCTGAAACAAAGGGAGTCATTCCTTATGAAAGACAAATGCAGACATTGGGGCTGCTATGTAAATACAAATGTTTTGTGAAACAAAGGAAGACCAAGTTTGTAAAGACTAAAGTGTTGACAGTTCTGACACAGGTTGCCATGACACCCCATGGTGTCCTAATAGTGCTACAGGATGTCTTATGCAAGTAACATCTAAGAAAAGAAAGATCATGTTGTGAATGGCTGATGTGGAGGTTGAGAAATATGCCACATTTATCATGAAGGATCCTTCTATAATATGTTGCAATTTGTACAAACATAACAATTAACCGTGTTTCACATATGTTGTGGTATGTACAAGCAGTGAAATGCAACATTTCCCGAAATGACTAATTACATTATAAACTGTTTTTACTTGCATCAGTGTCTACAATGAAATGGCAGAAATGTGATGGTAATTAATGTGCATAATGCCAATTCAGGGGCAGCCAGCACTGCCAAGCAGTGCATCTTGACAGGGACACTTTATGCAGAAATAAAGAAGCGAAATGTACATATTTCATGTTATAAATAACTCTAACCAGACATATTAACAGGATAGTCTTGGATACAGGGTGCATATAGGCATTTTTCTTGATCCATATTCACAGCAACAGAGAAATTAATTGTGTGATTGTGGTAAATGTCTTGATTAAACATATCTTTCCATGTGTATTTCTATAATTTACTTTGTAATATACTTTATAAAACCAGTGTGCCACACAATATAACATACCCAACACACTAGAAATAGGTGCCTCTGTAGTCAGGCAGACTGACATCCCACTCACTATGCTGAACAAGGAGAATGTTCCAGTTAGCTGCCTGATGGGTACCATGATCTGCCACATAACACAAGCACTCAGGTCACTCCAGAAAAAGTACAAACTTGAGTCTGTCACTGTCCATGTTGGTGTGAATGACCTGAGCCATACCTCCATGGAATACATGAAAAGAGAAAGAGAATATGTCTGATGACGTAGCCCATGCTGGTATGACCCTGACCCTGAGTAGCATCCTTCACTCACCAAGAATGATAACACGGAATAGATAAAATAATATTAATTACAACAATTGGCTAAGCTTCTGGTGTCATTCAAAGGGGATTCAGAGTATGTCAGCTGTTCAACTATGCATAGACACTGGTAAATAGGTGACCCCATCTTACCCCATCTTTAAGATGTACAAGTAAGCACAAATGTCAATCTGAACCATATACTTAAACAACCCATCACTAATGTGTTGAGGGAAGCATGACTGGAATAATGACACATTAATCAAGTTAACCCCATGCCCCAGCATCCACAAAAAAAAAGTGAAACATAAGGATCCTGCAAGTATATGACCAGGTATGCACAAACACCAAATTACATTTTACGAAGTGAGCCCAGAAGTAATACGTTCAGCTATGTATGTGTACGGAAATGAAACATTTCACCAAGCAACCCCTAAAGTCAGATGTCCACTTATGCACAAACACTAGAAAAGAAACAATTACCCACAGTCTGTTGTCGATTTGTGTAGACGTCTGCAAGCATGCAAATGAACCGGTTACACTAGTCATACTATCAGTAATTAGTCGTACTATGCAGAGCCAGTAGAATGACTATTTTACCCATGGGAACCCCTTCATTAAAATGTAATAGTATGCTGAAACACTGAAATAAAGTGTACATCCCAGCAAGATCACCATTTATATGCCCAAGTACTGTATAGAAACACTTCCCTAAGCAAATCCCCTTAGTAATATGTCAAGCTTTGTACAAGTTCAAAAAATTAAATGGTTACATGAGTAATCTCTTCATTAGTATATTTTTGCATGTGCAACCTCGAGATTAACCATTTACCCAAGTGACACCTTAAATAATATGTTGCAGTATGCATACACATAAAAGTAAAATATTAACCACAGCAAACAATTTACTTATATATCCAGGTATGAGCAAATAAGCACAAACTGCAAGCGTGCACAAGCACAAATGTGAAACATTTACACAAGTTCACCCTTCATAAATAAGTCTCAGTATGCTGAAATACACAAACTAAATCTTTTACCCAAGCAGCCACTCGAGTGACCTGTTACAGTATGCAGAGGCACAATAAAACAGGTTACGCCTCCTGTAATATGTAGAAATAAGCCCAAATACAAATATGATGCAGGTAACCAAATGGCCCGGCGATATGTCCCAGTATGCATAACTACAGTAAGACACCCTCAGGACTATGGCCAAGCATTTGCAACAAAACCAGAAACACCACATTGAAATTGGTATCCAAGTTACCCCATCAATAGTATGTCCAAGTATCCACATGTACCATAATGAAAGGGACCTCCTCAGACCAATGCTAAAATATGCAAAAGCACTGCAAAAGAAACAATTAATGAATGTAGTTCGTCTAAAAATGTGTATACATGAACCAGTACATTAATGTTGGATGACCATCAAAGCAATCTATTTTCCTTACAGAGATGCAATGCTGATTGTCAAAGGTGCTAAAATTCTTGTTCCTGCTTCCTTACAACATGAATATATCCAGATTTAGCATCGTGGTTACACAGGTTTCACATCCAATAAGAGAAGAGTGAGAGAACTATCATTTTGGCATTCATTACTGAAAGACATTGATAAAGTACTTTCTTCTTGTTCAGTATGCAATAGTACTAAAGCACATTTGAACAGACAACCACTTCAGCTAAGTATAGTGCATGAACTGCCTTGATTAACAGTAGCCACTGATATCTTTGAGTGGGACAATAAACATTAATTAGTATTGGTAAACTCTTACTCAAGCTGGTTTAAGATTAATCTACTACCTAATCTAACTTCCACTACTGTTATTACTAATTTGAAATTTCATTTCTCAGTCCATGGTAGTCCACACAAAGTTAGTTCTGACAATGGTACTCAAATTACTATTATGTTATTTAAGAAATTTGTACATGTGAATAGCAGTCCAGAATATTCACAGTCAAATGGACTAGATGAACATGCAGTGCAGAGTGCAAAGCAATTACTGGAAAGTTCAAAGTGTGGCAATACTGACCTCTTTTAGAATTTACTTAATCTCAGTAACATACCCTGCGATAATATACTTGGCTCACCTGCTCAAAGACTTCGATCCAGGCAAACCGGAATGATGCTACAAATTAGTTCCAGTGTATTGAAGCCTAAAGCTATGAACAGCAGAACCATCAAGGCTCACTTGTTCAAGAAGCATGATATCCACCAGTTCAATTATGATAAATCCAGCAGATTTCTTCGTCTATTGAGGAAAGAGACAGTGAGGAAATAAATGCTGAAAGGTTTGGACTGGATTGGTCCGGTAGCAGGTATATGTACCAAGCTGAGATCCTACCTTGTAGAATCTGAGGGTGTGCAGTACAGGAGAAATTGCAGACATCTTCCTCCTGTACCAGAATCATCATCATTGCAACATTGTTCATGTGATACAGACTCTAGATCTCAGGGTGAAACGGGCATTGTTCCCATCCCAGGGTGTGCTTCAACCTGTACTTCCATTCCTGAGGATGTTCCAAATACTCTCAAGGTTGAACATTCTGTAGAGACAGCTCCAGTTGACAAACCTAATTCCCATTTGTATGTCACACGATATGGTCAAATTTGCTGGCTCTGTGTTAAATACACAGCAACATGGACATAACTGAATATATGTAGTCTTATATAATTGCATGACAAAACTACTTGTATTATGTGTATGCCAAATAGATTCACACTGTTAAATGATCTATTTTTCAAAGAGGGAGGATGTAGATCAGAGTGTGTGTGCATCAAGGACTGAACATGCACATATAAATACCAGGCACGTACCATTCCAAGTGCCATTTTAAGAGTGCAACCAGAGAGTGCGCATGTATGATTACAGTAGTTATTTTATATAAGTTACTTCAGTTACAGTCAGTAAACTACGATTGTCATGTGGTTGTATATAATAAAGCTGCTTGAACAGAACCCATGAAGACTGTTCTATTGTGTCCAAACTAGGAGACTGACAGTCCCCTAGCAATGAGCAGTAATACCTTTAGATTTTATTGGTTTTGCTTTGCTATGTTGTATGTATTGTTAGTTTGTAATTGCCTAAAAAAGGCACTCTGGGAGTGGGCACTATGGGAATATTTGGATGTGTATCCCATGGGTGGCCATTCCTTCAGGAGTTTTTGCTGCAGTATCAGTTCTTTCATTCTGAACTGTATGTGGACGGAAGTGTTAATGGCTCTTATATAGCTGACAAAAGCACAGGTGCAAGACTGGACATCTGTTCGCTGATGATGACTCTAATGAAATAAAATTAAGTGATTCAGTGGCAACCTCTTAAAATGTTGCAGGACAAATGATGTGTTTTCAATTGTCAATCTTGCACTGATGGATTCAAATTATAATATGGACACCCTCTCCCAGTGCAGGATGTTTATGTTTCATACATGTCCAGCATTTGGAGCCTTAAATAGGCAGTGTGGGTAGATTTATGATATATACAAATGCAGTGGGAGAAAGTATTAATAATCTGCATTTAAAAGACTCTCTTAAACCCATGTGAATTACTAAGTACAGTTTTTCTAAGTGTAGTGTTAGCTATTTGAAGTACAGAAAGTAGATGTTTAGGTTTTGATAGTGTGCAAAACAAACTTTCACCACTACTTTAACATTTAATTTTATCTGAGACTATAACCTCATCCTTGGTTTATATAAGATTGTAATATATATTTGTCTGAAGAAAAATCCATAACTTATGTCCCCAGGTGAAAGACTAGCTAGAATGCGTTATAATAAGTATTCTGTCTAGCGCATTATACCTATTACAGATACATACTATAGAATACAAGTATTGATTTACATTTATCAATCAATTTAGTCTCTCTGACAGGAAGTGAGCACATATGTGTATTACTAATATTTTCAGCTTCTACCTTATCTGTCATTGGATTCATATTCCACTGTGATAAAATTGAAATGGAAAGCCTGTGGAACAAATGACTTTGGATTCGGCAATCCACAGAGAAGAACACTGACTACTTCTTGTGCCTTATGATGAAAATATTTTATTTTAAACCATACATTTAACTCTCTTTTCCTTAATTCAAAGAGTCATATAGAAACTCATCAATGCCGGGTGAGTCAGTTAGCAAAAGGGACATTCACATAGCTAGACATAACTGACTTGATTTAAGTTGAAGCTCAAAGTGCCAAACTAAAACTGCCTGAATAAATCTAGCACATTTTAATTAAAACACAGGTAATGTTACTTTATGGACAATTGGGAAGCACAGAAAATATTCTTCTGTGTCTTCAAGAAATGCAGGTATCATTTATGTTAGGGTATGTGCTTTCCAAGATAAGCAGGCTATTATCAGTTCAGAGTCTATGTGCATTTACCTTATCAGATCTGCTGCATTTAATAGTTTCACCCCATCCCTGGATACCCTAGAGTGATACCTTCAATGATACTCAGATAATAGTAGTAAAACAGTTATTTCCTTTCCCTCTTCCTTTTAGTTTACGTGGTACTTGAAACTGTGGGTAAGGTCGATAACCTATAAGTATGACGTGGTACACAGGCAGTAATCTGTATTATTTATAAAAAACTAACCTAATATTCATGCAAACAGCATTTGCACAATATTAGTCTCTCTTTCTGTGTGCTGACTTGTATACTTAGCTCATGTTAACTCACTGGTATTGGATTAGTTCACAACAAAGCTGTGGTGGATGACATAGCACAGTAAAACCAATCACACTTTAATTGGATTGTGGCATGAAATTTCTACAAAATGTATAAGAAGATCAAAATGTTCAATAGTTTGGGTAAGAATCCTAATAACATTTACAAATGAACCACACCATTCACTATGACAGATTTATTGCCATTATTAACATTAGAATTTTGGAATGGCAAGCCATCTCCATATTCCAGAATGTCAGTCCCTCGTTTACTGAAAGTGCTAAGTATACCAAAATACTTCTTCCATGGGAACTAACACTATACATAGTCATTGAAATGCTAGTCTTACATATTTCTTTGCATATGCATTTTTTTAAACTGTTTAACATAAGTTTAATGACTGGCTTCATCCGTGATGAGTGATGCACTGCAATCTTTATGTCTCCTCCAGGGTGGCCTTAAAACTGAAGCGGTTAATAATAACTATAGACCTATTAGACTTGTACCCATCATCTGCAAAGCCATGGAACATATAATAACAGGCCTCATTACCTGTCATATCAAGAATATTATTCAATTTCAATTTCACCCCTGTGAAAGGTAGACCCTTACTACTGGATCTGCTTAACTTCTTTGCAAGGGTATCAGACAATGTGGGCAGTGGCCATGCAGTACTAATGGTATGCCTTGAACTGGCTGAAGCCTTCAACACCATTCCTCATGCTGTAATGACACACAAGCCAAATGCATTAAAATGAACCCAGATGTATTAAGATGGATAACAAGCTGACTGAAAAACAAAACGCACACAGGGAGAGTTGGTGGACGTCAGGGCTTGGTGCTAGGACCTCTCCGTTTTGGCCATTGATTCTCAGATCTCCAAGTCCTGTAGCAAAATTCACACAGTGAGAGCTGCAGGAATATCATCAACATGTCTGAAAGTTACAAGACGTTTACGCAGGGCTTAAGCCTAGGAACTGTCTTTTTTGGCCATTACTTCTCAGATCTCGAAGCACAGAGCCAAGTCCTATGACTATCAAAGTTTGCAGATGACTCCAAACTGAGTTTATATTGTTAAGGCACCCTCTGCCACTCAAACCCTCCAGCATGAAATTGCCCTGGTAAAGTTCAGGTAGTGTAAAACTGGATTCAAACTACATGTAAAAAAGTGTGATATGTTCATGTTTAACAGACAGCCTCTGACCTCATCACGCTATATAAACAACCCATACCTTCATAATTAAACTGTATTTATGACCTTTACATTTGGATCGATAACTCCTTCTCTTTTGACCATTATGAGACAATAGTTGTCAGGAAATACTTTTTAATACACCTAATTGCAAAAGGAATACTTTTAAGATCTAAAGAGGCAGTCATTCCTTTATAGTCAGCATTGATCATTGTTGTTATTAAGTACAATGCTGCCTGTGAGATGTATCTCACTGAATTTTTCAAACAACTAGAAAAATCCGAACGTTTCTTAACTGTAAAGACCACAGGCCTACAGTCCCTGAGCTACCAAGAGAGGTTGGAATCTATATATCTCTATTCAGTGTCTTCTAGGTATTTGAGAGAGCATACTGGTTTAATCGTGCCATAAAAGACCTGATTGTCTTGGACCTCCTGTATAACTGCATGTCTAGGGCTCCAAAAATACTCTAACCAATGCCATCAAGTTTTACCTAGAGATGATGAAAATATGGTAGATGGGCGAGCAGCTTCCAAATCATCTGGAATAAACCACCTCTAGATAGTAATCAACCCAGCTTGCTATCTTTTTTCAGGCATAACCTAAATGACTGGGTGGATATTCAAACATTTACTCTGGGAGGGACTGGTATGGTTGCCCTATAGTAAGGAGATGCAGTCTGAGGGAAGGCAGTGTCAAAGTGTAAATTGTCATGACACTAAATGGCCTAAGAATATCTATGAAAGCTATGAAAGTCATCACCAAATTTAACTACCCACAACCCCAGACAGTGAATGAGGATTTCTGGGGAGTATATCTTTCTGGTATTATAATAAATAAATTAAATACAATCAACTAAACAATTTAAAATGCCATTCAGCCAAAAAAAATCTAACTATGAACTGTTGCAGATAAACCATATAACAACAAATCCCAGAACATATCAATTCAGAAAATAGATAAATTATTTTTTAAAAAGTGTATGCCTGGCTACGTCATGGTCAAGAAAAAACTGTGATGCCACCAAAAGACATGCAGAAGAACTTTTTCGTCTGTCATTTAAAAAAATGATATGTGTTTCTAAGACATTACCTTATTTTTTCATGCAAGAACAAAGAACTTGTATTTCTGACTGCAAGTTAGAGAACAAATCGGGTAATGGCTACTTAGCAGAATAGCACAGCCTTGAATACCAAATTTAAAAAGCAGTATTGAATTCCACATATTAAAAATCCCAGAAATGCACCAAAAGGCACAATAAAATACAGAAACAAAATTTCTTGTGGGGGCATAAACCCCAGAAGTCTCTGCTTGTAGCTTTGTCTTCCTCATCTCCCTCTTTAAACCCCCTATACTTCACTTGTCTCCTGCATACCCTACGTAAACCCACTAAAAGTCTATGCTGGGGGCTGTATCTCCTGCATCCCCTACTTAAACCTCCTATATGACTGCACTGGGCTGTGCCACCTGCATCACCCTGCTTAAAATCAGGTCTGAAGTTGCCATATCATGACCCAAAGAGATGGCTTTCCCTGATCATTACCTACCTTAAAGACGCACACACTCACTATAATACCAAGATATCAACAGCAAGGCATTACTTATCAATGAATGATAATATGCAAATAATTCAGTTAAGCTAACATTTTTAAATCAAATATGTGTGAAGTTCAGGTTTATTAGCATGTTTAAGATTGTTAATGTTAGACACATATTTTGGAGGAGAAAATACCGAATAAATAAAAAATCTTTGGAAAATATGGCTAACAACATAACAAGAGAACATCATATTCCTGACTCCATTTTAACTAATATAGAAACTACATCGATCATCCCTCCAGTTTCACCATCTGTAGTCAAGTATGACAATAAACATAACTTTCTTTTTCAAAATCTCAAAATTCTTTACAATAAACTCTATGATGAACTATTCCAATTTACTTCTAACATCACCAGACCTGGTAATGATACAACTGATGACTAGACATATAACCATAAGGGGGTCATTAAAGCCCTTTGTATAAGTGTTTTAGTATTGTTTCTAGCACGGAAGCCAGAAAAAATATCATTGATATAGTTTTTCCAACTGTAGATGCAGTTGGTCATAATTCATATGACTAATAGCTTGAACTACAACTCTATTTGCATGCTTAAGATTAAGCATCACTATATAACTACCATCAAAGTATGGGATTTAATAGAATATAAACATTACAGTATGGTGCTTAATTGCAGATGTTTTAAAATAAGCAAGCATTGTGAAATGATAAAAACTAAAACAATTAATGTAAATGCAAACAATGACAATGTCTAAATAGTCTTCTGTGAGAAAAGTACTTGCAAAATCACCATAGGAAGTGTAATTTAGCTAACAATTAACCAGATGTATGGCAGTATTCTTGTCAGTCAGGTGCTGGACCCTGCCATGAATCTCATTTCTACAGCTGCATGTAGTATTACCATTTCCACACACTGATCGCTCAGAAAAACAAACATAAGAACATGAAAACATAAATAAATAAAGTCTTAATCTGTTGTAGCATGAGTACGTTAACGGTAGCATTAAACGCTGTCAAAATGCACCTTGCACAGACAATACGAGGTGAAGTTACAGCATTATCCGAGCACAAGCTTAGATGTAAAGTTTTAGCAGCAAATCAAGAACCAAAACGCCAACAGCACATTAGTTAACAACTGCAAAACCCACAGCACAATAATTTCTCACAATAATGACACATTGCAATAATCTTGGGAGTACTCACGAGGTAAGAGAAGGCAGGACAATCCAGAAGTTCTCACAGATTTATTTCAATAAAACGGCAGCGCTTTTCTGTAAATCCTGTAGCAGCTCTTAGCTGTAAAGCCCGAAGCAGCAAAATGATCCGATGCAGAAACAAAGACGTGCAGGAACAAATTGATAAGAAAGAAGTTCCTGCCTGATTTTCATGCTTGTTTTATGCACTTAGATGGGCGCGAGTGACGCCAAGGTCATGAATATTTAGCAAGTGGGTGTGTACCGGGCGAAAATACTGAACAGTGGGCGTGTAGAAGAAAAAAACAAGAAAAGTACTTGCTTTGTGATGGGCGATTTGTCGTGGAAAACTACAGGCGCGAGAGCAACTTACAATTTAAAATGGACTGCAGTACCGGTAAACGATCACCGGTAAGATCAAAAACAGTAGAAAATATATATATAGGGATACCAAATTATATTTTACTGCAACTGGAAGACTAGTAAGGGAGAGAAATAACCTTAATGAACAGAATTTATAGGCAGTTTCCCGTAGTTGTCCTTTAATGTTCTGTATGTCCAGAGATGGTGTCCTCTGAAAAAGTGAAAAGTTAGAGTTTTTGGCTATATGACTGGCTATGAAGCCCTTTGGTTGTCTTATAGGACTCTCTGCACCATCTCCAAATGCAGTAGACACTGTATTAGTAGGGTATAGGTATTTTATATCTGGTCTGGAGCAATTATTTGTCTGGTACGGCTCTCTCAGTATCATCTTTGCATGGCAATGGCTGTATGGATGATTACATAAAAGCACATCTGGAAGGACTGGGATGTCTGTCAACTTTTTTATGAAGTTTTAGTTGTTGTCAATCAGTAGTGTAAAAACCTATTATTTTTGCCTTGCCAAATGCCAAAATGCTGCATTTTTAGATTAAAGGCAAGGTGATATTATTACACTCTTGTGTGTAATGGTAAGTGCTGTTTGAATGGAGATTGTATCAACAGGATGATGGAAAAAATGCTCCCACAAATGCATTTGTTTGCACATTTTGTGGAATTACTCGACACATGGCGTGGGAGTTGGATTAATGGTTAAGGTGCTTACCTCAGAGATGTGAGGTACCTGGTAGGATGTTTCCCTTAGGGTAGCATGGCTAGGCTTAAAAAGGCCCTCTTGAATTGTTAAGCTAGTAATAACCTATGAAGAAAAGAAGTCCAAAAAGGAGAGGCCCCTTGCGTGATGATGATAGGCGTTCTCTTATTCTTACCTGTTGTATGCACCCATGTAGCCAGTTGTGAACTCAGCATATATGGCTTTGTTTGCTTTCACAGAAACAGTTTAATATAGTTTGCAGGGGTGATGGTCCCTTACCTGTACACTGGCTGATCTTGCTGGGCTGTAGCCCCCATTTACAAGGGCACACACAGTCCTACCCCATATGCAGAGGTGCAGTACCCATGTAATTTATACTCACTCTTTTTAAATGCAAGTCTCAAATGCAGACTGAATTTTTTGTATGGTTGAAATTTCTCGATGGGCAAAATAATACATTCATAAATCCAAGTCCAAATCTGGAAAAAGAAATGAGTAAACAGTGGTCAAAGAGTCATCCTTGTAATTGTACTGCAAAACAATGAAATGATGTACTTAAGTAGCAAAAATGTAGGAGTCTGACATGTAATACATAGAGAAAGATTAGAAACAAAGATGTGTGATTTGAATATCCCAGCAGTGGGGTGGAGTGATAACAGTAGAGTTACTGACATGCTGGATGTAATACTGTGCCTTACTCTAAAATAAGGCTCTACAAAGAACTGTAGGTCCATGAATTTTAGAGGTCTGTCTTAGGAAAGGCATAGACTGCCCACACCAGAAAGGCCATCGGCAGTCATACAACCATGTCAGATTTCAAATGAGAAAGGTGAAAGAGAAATGAACACATGCAGCCTAAAAATCACACTTTTGTACATAGTGAAAGAAATGGTAATATAGGACAAAAGTCTATTTGTTAGAAGACGGGCAGTTCAGGACAGATATGGAGTGATATTTGCCAACTCTTTCAAAAGAAAAATGGAGGACAAATACAAAACTGTATTAAAAAAAAACAGTTTAGAGGCAAGCAGAAATAAACTGAAAATAACTATACAGAGTAAAAGCCTATACTCTTTAAAGGGCCAACAGTTTACATAGGGTGAGAAAAATGCTAATTACCATATTTATTAGTTCTAATTCTCCTAGTTCTAATGAGAAGAGAAAAAAATGAAAAATACCAGTGTGTTACAGTGTTTTAAATGTTAACATCTCATAAGCTGTCAGTCTGCACTTGTGTACACATAATTCTCCATGACTGTAATTAGTACTATGTGGGATGCCCCAAGGGAATGAATAGTTTAGTAACACAATCAAGCTTTTAGTAATCCAACTCCACAGAAACTGTTTTTTGAACACTTTGAGAATTTTTACAGTCATTACATTTTTTATTTGCTGGAACTAATCATATACAGAGTCTGGAATGGTAATGACATGACAGGAAAATAAACTTTTTTTTTTTGAAAGCAGAAATTATTTAACAGCCTGAATGCTTAATATCCCAGTGTCTTAAATACAGTTAACTCATGTTCAGAGAGCCAGGGAGAAAACTTTCATTGTAAATACTTATAATATTATTAACAGTTTCATACTACAGAAAAGTGAATGTGCAGTATCAGTGGGAGACCTAAATATGACAAACTCAAGTTGCAGATTCATGGAAGCTCAAGATAATGCAAATTGTTTGTAAATATAAGTAAAGAGTCTCTTTTGGGTTAGCGGTGGTGGTGCTGCGGTAGCATTGCCGCCTCACAGTAAGACGCTGTCCGGTTCGATTCTCAGCTAGAGCATTTTCTGCGTGGAGACATGCGTGAATGGGCGTACCTTCGTTGAAGGTTGTGCGTCAGGGCTGGTAACTTGGCATGTAAAACTCAACTACCAATCATTAGCGGACCGGACTTCCGCTGTGGCGACCCCTAACCGGGAAAAGCTGAAAGACACAAACAAACCTGACAGCTCCCAGTAACCTACATTTTGCAGACCAGCTTATCACTGGCCGATAACCCTTCACAGTATCCTTAAAGGATGAACGATTCTAACAGATTTTCTCAGGGTCCCTTCAATCATGTAGTATAATACCTCCAAGGTCACACCACATCAGAGCAGAGGTTTATACTATTATTCCCTTTTATCTGAGTTTCTGCAACCTCAGAGGTAATATATTTAGAGAGAAGATATGCAATGTGTCAAAAAGACAACCTGATGAATTGGGAAAAAAAGTCGGTACACCAAAATCAACTTATCACAGGTACTGACTTTTATTTTGTGTTTGAGATAGCAGTACATTGGGGATCAGGGAATTTTCCCTTCCCATCTTGGAGTTGGTATATATATATATATATATATATATATATATATATATATATATATATATATATATATATATATATATATATATATATATATATATATACATATATAAAATATTGTTGTTGTGTCTTTCGGCTTTTCCCGGTTAGGGGTCGCCACAGCGGAACTCCACTCTGCTAATGATTGGCAGTAGAGTTTTACCTGCCGAGTTGCTGGCCCTGACGCACAACCTTCAACGAAGGTGCGCCCATTCACACATGTCTCCACACAGAAGACACTCCAGCTGAGAATCAAACAGGACAACGTCTTACTGTGAGGCGACAACGCTACCGCACCACCACCACCACGGTACACATGTATATAGTATGTGTATGTGTGTATGTATATATATATATATATATATATATATATATATATATATATATATATATATATATATATATATATATATATATATATATATATATATATATATATATATATATATATATATATATATATATATATAGGTTCATAGGTTAACTGCCCTTGCAAGCCAAGCCATTTATCCCTTGTGAGACTCGAACCCTGCACTTTGTGTTTGTAAGGCAAACACCATAACCATTAAGCCACCCTCCCAACTGAAATTCTAATGATGCTACAGTTTGTTAGGCAAACCACATAATTGTAATATATTATCACAAGAAGCAAGAGAGCCTTGAATAGATTAGTACTAAGCTAAATGCCTTTGCGAGCCATTTTAAGCTTGGCCAGTTATCTCTTGTGAGACTCAAACCCTGTATCTTGTGTTTGTAAGGCAAACACCTTAACCATTAGGCCACCCTCCCAATCCCCATAATTCACCGAACACACTTTGAAAGTGCTTTTACCAAAAAAGCACTTTTGCTAAAGTGCATTAAGAAAAAAAACAATAAAAAAAAGTTTATGCAGGGGGGCAAGCCCTCCTGCACCCCTACTTTAATATTCTCACTCCGAGATCGCACTACAGTGGGGAAAAGGAAAAAATTCCATCATGCGCACCATAGTACGATCTGTGTAACAGTCATTCCCCCACGACTCCCACTACCTGCAGGCATACTTCCACAAAAGTGCTTCTTCGGTGAAAAGTACTTTCGCGGAAGTATGCCCGGCCGTTTGAGTTTCAGTGAAAAGTTCCTTCAGGGATCAGTATGGATCCCATAGAGATATATATATATCTATATATCATTATCATCATCAGTCCCCTTTTTCCCATTTTTCCACATGCGGTTGGGGTATCATGTTAACTGTCGCAAGCCCTCTTGATTCAGTGCCACACTCCTGCTTTGTTCAACACTCATGCCTGACTGTCGCAGATCTTCTTTTACACAATCCATCCACCCACCTCTTTGCTGGACATCCTCGCTTCCTCTTACCTTCTTCCTGTCTGTCCCAAATCTTCCTCACCAGATTGTCTTCTGCTTTTCTACACTTGTGCCCAAACAACCATAATCTGTTCTCTTTGATCTTTTCTGCAATTCGAGCTACTTTGGCTTCTGCTGTTACATCCTCATTTCTTTGTCTGTCCAACAGTGTGCTTCCCACCTCTCTTCTCAAGCACTTCATTTCCATCACCTCTAGCTTCTTCAACAGTTCTGCCTTTAGTGCCCAGGTTTCTGTACCATACAGTAGTACTGGTCGTACCACTGTCTTGTATACCTTACTTTTCAGCTTCTGTGGCATTATTCTGTCATATACTACACCTGATTCTCTATGCCAGTTGGCTGCAGCCCCTCTGATTCTAGCTTTGACCTCTTCATTCAGACTACCCTTCTCCTCAATTACCCCTCCCTGATACTTGAAGCTGTTTACCTGTTCCACTATCTTCTCTTCTATCTCTATTCTAGGCTTCTTCTGATTTCCCCAATTTGCTGCCATTACCACGGTCTTATCTGTGCTTAGTTTTATCCCATGTGCCTTCAGATTTGCATTCCATTCTCCTATCCTTTGCTGAAGTTCTAGCTCAGAGTCTGCCTGTACTGCCACATCATCTGCATACAGCAGATTTGTTTCCCTCCCCTCCGACCTGTTTCCTAATGTAGTCCATCACCAGTATGAACAGCAGTGGTCTCAGAGCTGAACCCTGATGTACACCAACTCCCACTGGGAACCCCTCTGTGAGGCTGAACACTGTTCATGCTTAAGTCATTGGGTCCTTGTACATAGTGTGCACTAATTCTATCATTGTTTCTGGGACTTCAAAACACCGCAGTACTGCCCAGATCAGCTTTTTTGGGACCTTGTCATGCTTTCTCCAAGTTTAGGAATGCCCAGCTGGACTCTCTCCACATCTCTAGCTTCTTCACAAGTATCTGTCTCAGTGTAAACATTGGGTCAATTGTGCTGCATCCTGATCTGAATCCAAACTGCTCATCTCCCATCTTACATTCTACTACTCTGCGTATCTGTATATCAATCACCCTCTCCAGAACTTTCATGCAATGTGATAGGAGTTTAATACATTTATACTGCCCACAGCTGTTGATGTCCCCTTTGTTCTTGTACACTGGCATGAGTATGCTTGTTCTCGAGTCATCTGGGATATGCCTTTCTCTCCACACTGCTATTTGTACCCTCAGGAGCCATTTTTTCCCTGTCTCACCCAGCATCTTTATCATATCTGCTGTGACCTCATCTGAACCCGCTGCTTTCCCTGACTTCATCTTCCTTAGTGCTGTTCTTACTTCGTCTAGGATGGGCTCCTCTTCTTCTCTCATTGTAGGCTGTTTCTGGGGCAGTACAGCTTCTGTGTTTTTTTTTTTTTCATTCAGAAGCTGCTGGACATACTCCTTCCATCTGCCTTTGATGTCCTGTGGACTGCTGAACAGGTTGGTGCTGGGATCCCTTATGAAGGGTGTCTGACTATCTTCTTTATCTTTCTGTCTTTGCCTTGCAACCTGATATAGTTTCTTTGTACTACCTACTGAGTCACTTTCCAGACATTGGTAGAGTGCTTCTGATGGCCCTATTCTTTGCTATTGCAACTTCTCTCTTAGCCTCTTGGCTACCCAACCAGTAGTCCTTCCTAGCCTGGTCACTCTTTTCTATCTCCCACTTCTTCCTGCACTCCTTCTTTCTTTTGATGACTTCTTAGACTTCTGCATTACACCACAAGCTTTCCGTATGTATCTTATTTCTATACCTGGCTCTGACACACATCTTTTCCGTAGTCCTAACACATGCTGTTTTTAGGCTCTGCCATTCTTGTTCAACTCCACCTATTTCCTCCTCTTCTTGGGGTGCTATAGCCCTGAGTAATTCCTTGAACTGTTGTAGTTTCTCTTCAGTCAACTTTCAGTTCTTCAGCATGGTCTCAGTTGACCTTAGAGTCTTCTCTGACCACTGCTTGCAGCTGATTGTGGCAACTAGTGGTTTATGCTGTGAGCCGACTGTTTCACCAGGGATGACTTTGCAATCATGGATTCTACCCCAGTGCCTTTTCCTTACTAGGAGGAAGTCTACCTGCATTGCATGTTGGCTGCTCTTGTATGTGATCTTGTGACTGTCTCTCTTTGTGAACCATGTGTTGGCTACTATCAAGCCATTTGCCAGACAGAAGTCTAGAATGGCTTCTCCTTCTTTATTCCTGTTGCCCCACCCATGTGGACCCAGGCAGTCCTCCTATCCTGTTATGTCTGTCCTGATATGTGCATTCAAGCCACCCATTATCAACAGCTTTATGTCTGAATATTATGTCTGAATGCACTCTCTTCCTCACTATCACAACCTTGCTGTGGGCATAGGAGTATGGATATTGCCCTATCATTACACTGGAGTCTGACTACCATGAGTCTGTCATTAATTCTGATGATATCCCTTACTGCATTCTGAAGCCTCTCTCTCAGCACAATTCCTACACCATTTCTAGCCTGCCCTCCACCTGAATTGTAGACTCTGGATCCCAAGCCAAGTGGCTTTGCTGCTCTGCCCTTCCATCTCATCTCTTGGATACATAGGATGTCCAGCCTCCTCCACTGTATCATCATGTCATCCACTTCCAAGCTGCATCCTGTCAGTACACCTACATTAAGCATAGCAATTCTCAGTTCATGTTTGGCAGGTTGGTTGGTTTTACATCCAGCCTTCGCTCAACAGAGCTATCCCAGGTAACTCAGGCTGGGCAGCTAGACACCGGCCAGCCAGTAGTTTATTGACCCAGGGCTGCTGGGGCGAGCACACACTGGCCAATAGGAGCACATATACCTCTCCCACCATTAGCAAGGGTCCCTGGCGTGGGTCAGAGTAGACCGGGTCCTCAACCCACTTATCACCGTTAGCTACCCATGCCCAGTGACATTAGTCAACATGACTGAATCATCTAGAGCCATATTTTACACCATTGAGTGGCTAACACTGCCATGGCAAGCAGTCTGTGTCCATGTTCTCCTGTCTTGAGCATACTCCATTCATTGGTGAGTTTAAGATGGAAACACTCAGCATGTTTTTTGGCTATGGGAGAAACCCCACGGAGACACAGGGAGAACATGCAGACTCCAAACAAGCGTTGGTCTGAGGTCAGGATCGAACCTTGAACTCTATATATATATATATATATATATATATATATATATATATATATATATATATATATATATATAATTTAGAGGATATATAAATAGCAGGGGGAAGATAGTTTTGGTATACAGAAGTCGCTGATTGTGAATGCAGACTCAGTTTGATCCAGTTTGATTTCGATATGTTGCCTTTTTTCATGAGCCAGCATATTCCCATTTAAAGATTGAGGATACGAGGCAGAACCTCTCCACTTTAGGGGATGCAAGCCTCTTGACCAGCATTTCATTGTTGGTCTAATGTGCTGCTTTTTGCAGTAGTTTTCTGAGTAGGAGGAGAGTGTTACCAATATATTGTGCATTGGGACATGGTGGTTTGGAAGAACAAAATATATCCAAAGTTAATAACATTTACAAACTTAAAAAAAAAGAGTTTTCAGTAACTATATCCTCTGGTAAAGATGCATTATACATAAAGTATTAAACACCATATTTAAAATGTGAACAATATCATAAAGTGAAAATTATGTCCTCACATTTCAAACAAATGTTCATATCTCTGGAACCATAGCAGTTACGAAAAAAGTATAAAAAGCAAACTCTTCAGCACAAACTATTTTACACTGGTAGTATTTGTTAGGTTCTAGCTCTTAAACCAAACTTTATAAGTCACAATATATCTGCAACCACTGGCGTTACACACTACCGTCAGCGACATTTTATTCATCTGTCTGAGAGCTTTCCTGTGAGACCAAGAAGTTCTATCTGTGTTACTTGGTTATTGAGATGTTTAGAGAAAAATGATATCCATGTAAATTAATATTGTAAAAACAACAGTTAATATCTATTTACCTGCACTAGGCAGAGGTCAAATATTAATGCAGCTGAGTTTGCCACTGTGTAAGCTTTAAGATGAAATCTTTTAAAACCTTGTGCATAGCATGGTTTTACAATTATTGATGCAAATATGAACAAGCAATATTTGACACCTGGAGGCATCAGTAGGAGTTAACTGCAGATGCACCTGGAAGCGTCACTTGGATGCAATCAGTTAAGGTAACAATTTCACCAGTGTGGTTTGTTTTTGGTACCAGATCTGGGCTTACTTATAGCAGGTACGGCAGCCTCAGTGCAGCCATTTACATGTTTGTACAGGGTTTCTATAAATAATTCCACATAGGTAGATGTGTTCTTGCAGTCTGGGGGAGCCATGAATTTAATAACTGTTGTTTAATAGGATGTAGTCTGCTTTAGAATAATTCCTAACTGTAGCTTTGTGGTCCAACAGCACCAATGAAGATGTGACATGGGGGGGTGGGGGGTGCAACACTTTTTTGCATGTTGGTGACTACTAGATCCAATATATTTAATCCTCTGGTTGGAGAGTGAACTATCTGGTCCAGAGTGTTTGTGTTGATAAAGTCCAGGAAATATTGCGCCTTTGAGTTAGAGACAGTGTACATTTCCCAGTCTATAGAGTGTTTGTTAAAGTCTCCTATGAATAGGGTATTTGGTTGGATGGTGAGTACCTTTAATTGGTCTAGGTAAGAGCTGTGAGCTTTGTGGGAGACCTGCTGGCCAGAACATGGTAGGGAACCTTGTCTATGGGGACTTGGACAGGGATGAACTCCAGGGTATCATGCTGTTTAACCAACCTAGAGTTGTATTTGCTGCTAACATAGATTGAGACACCTCCACCTTTAGCCCTCTTCATTTACAGATGCAGCTGAGTATAGCAAGGCCGATTTGTCAGCATATGGATAAGAGGGGACGGGGTGTGCATCTTAAGGCAAGGTGTTAAATATGGTAAAAAGTAAGTCTTAGAATAGACTCTAGTGATACTCCAGTAGCAATGGGATTAGTTGTAAATAGGGCATCTAATGGATAGATTGAGATAATTTCAAAAGATGACATACAGAGAATATGCATTACATATAAAGAATTCTGTATTTAATGGAATTATTTGCTTATGGCATTGCACGTTTTAGTTTGCAGTTTTGCATGGTCCATGACTTAGCAATCACACATTTTTTGATGATAGGAAGATGTCAGAAATATTAGAAGCCTGTGGGTTATAGGTCCACACCATGTACTTATATTCATGTTTCAGTAATGACAACATAATGCAACACCAAATGTGAAGGTGGGAGGGGATGGTGCTGCACTTCGAGGTACTGTGTTTCAGACTGAATATTAAAATGAGGTTGCGTCTGTCTAAATGAATGATATCTAAGTTGATGTAAAAAATACCATGCAATTTAATAATAAAAAAAAATCCAATGGCACTTATTGAAAAAAGACAAATTGCCTCTAGTCCACATAATGCCAGTTTGTTTTTCACTAAAAGCAAACCAGATCTAATGGATCTAACCTGCTCAACAACATTAAATGAAAAGATCAGCAGTTCATGTTACACAGAGACATGGCAGACAAGGACTTCTTGTCCACCTAATATACCAGTTATTTCTTGGATACACTGTCAGTCCTGCTTATGTAATAGCTTATTCCTCTCCCCCAAGTGCACCCATGCACTCACACACTGTGCACACCCCATATTCACCAATATACATATACACATGCACACATATTGGACACCATCTGTAGACGTTGTCTTAGGTTTTTCCTATGCACTCAGCGTCGATGACTGCAAACTGGGCGCCATAATTGATTCTCCAGCAGACACAAGCATCCTACAAAAAGGTCTCATAGAAATGGATAACTGGTGCCAGAGCCATGGCCTTAAACTAAACGCCAAAAAACGTATAGTCATACCCTTTGGGAAGAACAAAGCACCCACAAATTACCACATAGGTGGTAATCCATTAAGTACGGAAGAAGTAATCAGGGACCTAGGGACCCAAGTTGACAGTAACCTCTCATTTGACACTCACATTGCCAAAGTGGTTAGAAAGACCTTCTATATTGCCCACCTTATCATGAAAGGATTCACATCTAGATCAAGAGAGGTCATTGTGCCCCTTTACTCCTCCCTTATCAGGCCCATAATTGAGTACAATGCCCCATTTGGGATGTACCTTACCCGACACCTGCAGCAGTTAGAAATACCCCAAAAGTACCTCACCAAGAGGATCAAGGGTCTCAAACATATGCCATATGCTGCCTGGCTAAAGAAACTCCAGCTCTATTCAGTAGCATACCGCCTACTCCGAGCTGATCTATGCCTGATGTACAAGGCCATGTCCAATCCGGAATTAATGGACATGCTCCACCTCAGAAAATCCAAATCCACCAGAGCCACGAGAGCGAGTGATTTGAACCTCAACACAGAAATAAATAGCACGTGCTGGAGGGACAGATTCATAACCCAGAGGCTCCCCTCACTCTGGAACAGAATCCCAGTCCATGTTAGGCAGAGCCCCTCACTGACTCTCTTCAAGAGAAATCTTGACGAGTGGATGGGAGATTGTAGGTTTACCCCGGGGGTCATCTCTGTGTCACTGCTAGACAGAGGCACAGTAAACTAAACCTTGAAAGGGCACAGTATCCTCATTTCAAGGGGTGGCGAAAGCCAAACGCACTCTGGCTAGGCTTATAAATGCCCTAGGGCAGATAGCCTAGTATGAACCTATGAACCTATGAACAAATCCATACATAAGGATAAAGGGATAAAGGTCCAAAAAATTAAGGATAGCTAATCCTCTTATAAATTTGATAGAATGACAGGTTTTTCATTCACATGTATTTTCAGAAGGATCTGAAATCTGAAACTGTAATGTCTATCATTATTTAGTGATTTCAGTCCTCAATTTGTCAGCTGTAAATCAGTTTAATGCCTCCTACAAATGTACTGGTCATATACTGCTCAGCATATAAAGCTGTGGGGGGAATCATGAATGTTTTCACCACAGGGTGTGAATATTACAGAAATTTAATGTGGTGTGGTAATAAACTCGTATTTTGGGTGCAGTTTAAGTCAGACTATTGCTACTTTCACTGTCCCAGCAATACTGATTATCTTTAAATAGCTCTAAGTATGGTACGATCCTTTACCACCCTCTCTGAGTCTCTAAGTATGGTACGATCCTTTACCACCCTTTCTGAGTGCAGGGAACATTGTTTGGGCATACAAAGGCTTCATCCGATGCCAACACTATCTCGCTTTTACATAATGTCATCTTCAAATTATTGTATTTGGAATATTTCCTAACACTTGCACACCAGCTGACAAAACCAACTTATTACTACCCACTGATATGTATTACCCAAGGTGCACTTAGTTTAAAGTAGACTCGCATTCTCTCTGGCTCTAAGAAAGATGGTATATTGGAAGGTTGCAGCCACTAGCTGGAGTAATCTATCTGTTAATATTATGAATGAATTTAATCTACTTTTAAGAGCAAAGTTTAGTGGATCACCTGATGCATACAAATATTAATGTTTCAAAGATCTCTTTTCAAAGATTATATAAGCATGATAACTATTTTACACAATAATTGCATCATTTTTAATGCACTTATTTATTTTTTAATTGTATACATTTGTTAACTAGGTAAGCCTACTGGACATGTATCTTATTTCAGGGATAACCTGGGAACACTATATGGTCAAGTGACTTGCTCAGAGTCACCCAGTATTCTAATGGAGGTGGAAAGACTTAAACCTCGTACATCTGATTGCAGGAAGGAACTCCTTAATAACTCAGAGCCTTAATGAGAGTCATTAGTTTGATTTCACCTTCACGTTATTGTATGAAATGCTCTACAATGTATTTCACAAGCAGACATAAGATGTTTGTGCGCTACTGTGAAAACTAGCATGCTGTTACTTACCCACTGACCACAACACATTTGCTTGGATAAAAATGTTAGCAGCCATGCATTTATTGTGCCAATCAAATGAACTAGATCAACTGAAAATCAAAGCCAAATGCTTGAATCAAATGTCAATGGACTGTTAATCATTGAATATCCAGATATGCACAAAGGGTAGAACTTGGAAGGAGAACCAGTGAGGCCGTCAAACACATCACTGAACCTGATTGGTCCTTTAATATTCAAACTCCAATGGCTGAAATGATCTACAAATCAACCACTCAAACACTCCCCTGACACCACTCAGCCAACAACAGTGGTCAAAGGGGATCTGCAACACAAAGACCCCAGACTGTGGCCTCCTGGCCTGTTTGTGATAACAGTGGACCAAGCTTCCTTTGCCTATGCCTCCCAGACTCCCATAAAATTTAGCCTAGCAAGTCTGCCCTTCTGCCACAGGAAGGTGGTGTGTCACCTCTCCCCTCAAGCACATCTGGTAAAACTACATAAGCCCTCATCCCAGGATATTCATAAACTGCTGATGTTGAAAGGTTAGCTCCCATACTTCTCATACAGTTTGGGTGACTTTACCCTAGTATCTGCATGTCTGCATTACCCACCCTCCAAGTGTTCTCCCTACTGTCTGATAAATCAGTTTGAGGATTCTACCCATCTCAGTTGCTTTACATTTTTAACTCCCACCAGGTGTTTCTCTCTGGTAATATCTAACCAAATTAACTTGATGTCCGGACACTTCTGCCCCATCTGCCAAAACAATCCTGCCTCTCCAATTCTCACAACCTAAGAAAGACCGAATTAGCCAAACTTGAATCTTGCTACAACAAAATAGCTAAGTTCACCACAGACTCTCCTTATAGGTTTCACCACTATACTGCTCTTAAACAACTTAAATGGCTGTAACTTCCACACCTCTTGCTATAGAATCAGTTAACCATAGCCCATAAAATCCTATACCAGCCAGAGAAAACCCCTGCACTCAAAAATCTATTATTTCCTTATTTTAGCAGCAGGTCTCTTCACTCCAGCAACAAATTACTTCTTGAGGTAACTAAATCAAGAAACATGGCAGGTGATTCCCCCTTCTCTAACCTCATTTCAGAAATATGGAATATACTGCCCTCCCACATCTCATCTAATTCCTCCTTGGCACAGTTCAAAAAGTATCTAAAAATGTACCTAATACATGTCTCTGTTCCTGTACTAAGCCTGACTTAACTCCTACCCACTACTCTAACCCTTATTGTCAGCACAAATAACTCTGATACTGACTTACTACAATCTCTTCCCCTGAGGATTTACTAATAGAAAACACCTGAATAATCTCTAAATATTCTCTAAATCACAAGTATTTTGATGAGTTGGCTGTCTGTATTTATACAATATATACCTATCTACCATATACCAATGAATACCTATCTGGAATTCATTAATTCCAATGCCCTGGACTAGGTTGTTCTTATCCCTACTAGAGGTATCAACATCCTTGACCTGGTCATTACTAACATGGGCGACCATTGCCCTATACCATTAGTCAACTCCTCCCTGGTTAGGTCCGACCACAAACTAATCACCTTGGAAATCCACTTGGAATTGCCAATATACTGGCCAAAAGATTCAGTACTAACTTTATCCCTCCCTCCCCAAAGGTCCAATCACAATACCAGTAGATTGCCAGGCACCCAGTATTACTGCTGAACAGGTTAAAACAGCACTGTCCAAGGCCAAGAATACAGTTTCTATGGGACCTGACAATATCCCTGGCTGTGTTCTACATGAGCTACAGAGTGAACTGGCACCTCACCTGTGTGCTCTGTTCAATCACAGCCTCACCGCAGGCTTTGTCTCTACCAAATGGTGAACTGCTACAGTCATCCCTTTCCACAAAGGAGGAGAGACTACAGACTCTGGGAACTATTGCTCCATTAGCCTGACGAGTCTGATATGCAAAGCTATGGAACGTGTCATCATGGACCTAATAAACAAGGATATAGGGAATCTCCAAACTCCGGATCCCACACAGTTTGGTTTTGTGAGGCATAGATCATGCCTGCTCAATTTGATTGAATTCTTTGAGTCGGTCACCAGAGCTGTGGATGAAAGCAAGGTGGTTCATACGGCCTACCTTGATCTCGCCAAGGCCTTTGATATCATTCCCCACTCAGGAATTGTAGAAAAACTCACTAAGCTAGGCATCAACCCCTATATCACTAGGTGGGTTGCAAACTGGCTCACAGATAGAACCCACAGTGTGAAAGTAGCTGACTCCAAGTCAGACTGCTGACCAGTCAAGAGTGGAGTCCCGTAGGGTTAGGTCCTGGGTCCTCTTCTGTTTGGTATCTACTTCTCTGAAGTCCAGGCCAACATGATGGGACTCTGGCTGACAAAGTTCTCAGACAGTTGCAAGTTGGGAGCTGTTATTAACTCCCCAAGTGATGTTGACATCCTACAGAAAGGCCTCAATGAGACCAATGACTGGTGTCAGAACAATGGCCTTAAGCTCAATGCCAAAAAAATGTGTTGTCATCCCCTTTGGGAAAAACCCGGTTCCCATGAATTACCACAGCGATGGTTGTCCACTGAACACAGAAGGCATTATAAGATATCTGTGAACACAGGCTGACAGCAGCCTCTCTTTTGACCACCACATTGCCACTGTGGTCAGAAAGTCCTTCTATGTGGCACATCTCATTACTAAGGGTTTTGCATCCAGGAAGAAAGTGGTCATTGTCTCCCTCTACTCTTCCCTCATTAGGCTAATCAAGTACAATGCCCCATTTGGCATGTACCTCACTAGACACCTGCAACAACTGGAGAGGCTGCAAAAGTACCTCACAAAGAGGATCATAAGCCTTAAATACTTGTCCTATATGGACAGACTAATAAAACTCCAACTATTCTGTCTCATATTGCCTACTTAGAGGTGATCTCTGCTTGACTTACAAAGCCATGTCTGACCTAGCTCTGTTAGAAATGCTACATCTAAAGAAATCCCAATCCCTCACCACCACATGCTCCAGAGACCTCAACCTCATTACCACAATCAACAGAATGTGCTGGGAGGACAGGTTCATAACACAGAGGCTGCCCATGCTATGGAATAGACTTCTCATACATGTCAAATAGAGCACCTCACTGGCCCTCTTCAAGAGAAACCTTGATGAGTGGATGGGAAATAGAAAATTCACCCTGGGCATCATTCCAGTGGGTCTACTCGACTGAGGCACTGGGAACTAAGGTCAGGTGGCACGATGCCAGGGTAATCCTATGGGCTAGGTTTGCAAAGGCTCTAGGGCCATTAGCCTATTACACACCTATGAACCTATGAACCTATATTGATTGTAAAGTGAAAATTCCTAACTCCCCAAAACTGAACATTTGGGTGTTTTCTTAAATTACTATATAGGTTTATCATTTTGTATTGGATGCATTTTTCTGTATTTTATGCATGTTATGTATGCAGTTATGGTAAGTGAAGCTTTTCTGCCCAGGCCTCTGCTGAAAAAGGACGTATGTCCCATTAGACTTTCCTGGTAAAGAAATGTAAAATAAATAAATAATGAATAAAATAAAATAAATAACAAGTAGATAATCTCTTCTTTAAATGATAGCAGTATATTGTTAGTAGCTTCATTCCTCTCTTAATGTTACACAATAACATCTGGTTCTGGTAATTTATCAGAATGTCCCATCAGAGATTATAGCAGGTATTAATATTTCATCTCACTCCTTCACAGCCACTGGACCCGTATGCCTTTTGTTATAAATCTTGAGTTGTTCCTCTGTGTTATGCCATGCTCTTGACCTGCAGGATAAACATAAGAATGAATGAGTACCCAAATCTCCGGTGCCACCTTCTTGCTATATATTGAAGAGGATATGCATTACAATGATTGCAGCCTGGCATATAGGTTCATAGGTTCATACTAGGCTAGGTTCATACTAGGCTATCTGCCCTAGGGCATTTATAAGCCTAGCCAGAGTGTGTTTGGATTTCGCCACCCATTTTAAATTAATTTTGTTATGGCCTTTTTCGAGGTTAGTATACTGTGCCTCTGTCTAACAGAGACACAGAAGTGATACCTGGGGTAAACCTATGATCTCCCATCCACTCATCAAGATTCCTCTTGAAGAGAGTCAATGAGGGACTCTGCCTAACCTGGACTGGGATTTTATTCCAGAGTGAAGGGAGCATCTGGGTTATGAATCTGTCCCTCCAGCATGTCCTATTTATTTCAGTGCTGGGGTTCAAGTCTCTCGAGCGCGTAGCTCGATGGGATTTGGATTTTCTGAGGTGCAGCATGTCCATTAATTCCGGGTTGGACATGGCTTTATATGTCAGGCACAGATCGCCTCTGAGCAGGCGGTATGCCACTGAGTAGAGCTGGAGGTTCTTTAACCGGGCAGCATATGGCATCTGTTTGAGCCCTTTGATCCTCTTGGTGAGGTACTTTTGGGGTCTTTCCAGTTGCTGCAGGTGTCTGGTAAGGTACATCCCAAAAGGGGCATTGTACTCAATTATGGGCCTGATGAGGGATGAGTAAAGAGGCACGATG
Organism: Protopterus annectens; assembly: GCF_019279795.1. Lineage (NCBI taxonomy): Eukaryota > Metazoa > Chordata > Ceratodontiformes > Protopteridae > Protopterus > Protopterus annectens. The sequence goes on from NC_056726.1 coordinate 1,000,829,536, forward strand.
ACCTCCCCTGATCTAGATGTGAATCCCTTCATGATTAGGTGGGCTATATAAAATGTTTTTCTAACCACTTTGGCCATGTGGTTGTCAAATGAGAGATTGCTATCAACTTGGATCCCCAGGTCCCTAATTACTTTTTCTGTACTTAATGGATTACCACCTATGTGGTAATTTGTGGGCACTTTGGTTTTGCCAGAGGGGATGACTATACACTTTTTGGCGTTTAGCTTGAGGCCATGGCTCTGGCACCAGTTGTCTGTTTCTATGAGGCCCTTTTGGAGGATGCTTGTGTCGGCTGGAGAGTCGATTATGGTGCCCAGTTTGCAGTCATCTGCGAACTTGGTCAGCCACAGTCCTTCCATGTTGGCCTGTACCTCCGAGAAATATATACCGAACAAGAGAGGTCCCAGGACTGAGCCTTGTGGGATGCCACTTGTAACTGATTTGGAGTCTGACATGGCTGCAACAATTCTAACCATGTGGGTTCTGTCCTTGAGCCAGTTTGCAACCCATCTAGTGACACAGGGGTTTATATTTAAGCTGGTGAGCTTATCTAACTGGGGTATTGTATCGAAGGCTTTTGCAAGGTCCAGGTAGGCTGTGTGGACCACCTTCCCCTCGTCAATGGCCTTGGTGACTGTTTCAAAGAAATCGACCAGGTTTAAGAGGCAGGATCTGCCCTTAACAAAGCCGAACTGGGTAGGATCCAGTGTCTGTAGGTCCCCAATATCTTTATTTATGAGGTCCATGATGATCCTTTCCATAGCTTTGCAGACCAAGCTAGTCAAACTTATGGGGCGATAGTTTCCAGGATCCATTGAGGCACCACCTTTGTGGAGAGGGACCACTGTTGCTGTATGCCACTCTTTGGGTACATATCCTGTAGTAAGGCTGAGATTGAACAGTAGTTTTATGTTTGGGTTTAGCTCTTCTTGGAGTTCATGTAGGACTCAGCCTGGGACACTGTCTGGTCCCATTGATGCTGTGTTTTTTTGCTTTGGAGAGGGCAGCTCTTACCTGAGCATCTGAGATGTCAGGGGGGCAGCAATCTGCTGGACAGATATTTGCCCTTTTCGTGGGGGGGGGTTGCACTGAACCTGTCAGCTAGGATGTTGGCAATGTCTGTGGGTTTGGTGTATTTTTTGTCATTTTGGACTAATTCTGAGCATATCTGGGAATTCCCACCCAGGTTCCTAACATAACTAAAGGAAGCCTTGTGATTATCCTTAGTGTCCTATGCAATTTTTCTCTCGAAGCTGGCCTTAGACGATTTTATGAGTGCCCATAGTTTTTTGCTAATACTGATCAGAGATGCCTTCCCTTTTTGGGATTTTGCTCTATCATGTAGTAGCTTCCTCCTTCTATTGTATAGTTTGTTTATGGCTGGGGTCCACCAGACAGGACGTCTGCCTTTGGAGGATTTGGGTCTTGGTTTTATCTGGGATTGCATGATCCATGCATTCCTGAAGGTGTTCATAGAATGCGTTTATAAAGGATTCTGCGGTCTGGGCTGTATTTTCCACAGGCCCGGGGGCTTTGAAGGATTCCACCTCGAATTTGAGGAGTGTGAAATTTGCTTTAGAGAAGTTTTTTCACTGTGGTTTTCTGGGCAGGGGTTGGGGTCAGGATGTGAATATCCAGTGAGATTAGTTTATGGTTTGATCTTACCAGTGAGGGATACACTTCTGGTCTGGAGCATAGAGTCCCCATGTTGGTGATGATCAGGTCCAGTATGTTTTCCCCTCTTGTGGGAGTGGTAACAAGTTGTTCCATAGCATTTGAGTTTATAAATTCTAGGAACCTTTGGGCTGGGGTGTTGGAGCTAGAGTAATGCTCCCAGTCTATGTTTGGGTAGTTGAAGTCGCCTAATATAATGGTGTTTGGAGAGACCTTCATATTTTCCAGTGTTTTCAGGAAGGCCGAGTGGGGTTCCTGGGTTTGGGAGGGTGGTCTGTAGCAGGCTATAAACTGGAAGGCAGTTTTACCCACTGTTAGTTGCACATGGATAGTCTCTGATGCTTCGTGCTGTTCCACCAACCTGGAGGTGTGGGTATCTTTGACGAATATAGATACTCCCCCTCCTTTTGTGGTTCGGTCCAAGTTTTGAGGCCAAAAAGCATGGTATGAGGTATAACCTGGTAGTGCTGGGGTGCTCTCGGGAGCCTTGAACCAGGTTTCTGTTACTGCACAGATATCGATGTTCTCCATGCTAAGGAGAGTTTCGAGTGCATGCATCTTGAGGTTTAGACTTCTGGCGTTGAGTAGCATTACTCTTAGTTTCTTATCCCTTGTGATACCTATGGAGGTGGGTTTGTCTTTTGAGCCTTGCCTAAAAAAGGCACTATAGGCGTAGCAAGAGCCTTTGCCAATATCCAAAAGCCTAGGGGTGACAGGTGCAAGCCGTCCCTAGAGAAGCATTGTGGCTTGTCAAGCATGTCATCCCAGGCTGATAGGCATTGGATCCCCTTTGAATGACACCAATACTTAAGCCAATTGTTGAAATTGATCATCTTGTCTTCATATTGTGGCATCATTCTTGGTGAGGGTAAGATGCTACTTAAGGTCAGGGTCATACTGGCCTGGACTACATGCTCAGAGAGCTCCTCTATGTCTCTTTTCATGTAGTCCAGGGAGGTACATCTCAGATCATTCACACCAGCATGGACAATGACCGAGTCATATTTGTACTTGCCTTGGAGTGACCTGAGTGCTTGTGTTATGTGGCAGATCCTAGCGCCCAACAGGCAGCTCACCATGACCTTCTCCTTGTTCAGCCTGGTGAGCGGGACGTCAGTGTGCCTGACGATAGTCACCTATTACAAGTGTATATCTTCTTCATGTCTGCAGTTGCTCCCAGCCGAAATGCTGTTCTTCCTTTAACACTCCGTGTGTGTGTGTGTGTGTGTGTGTGTGTGTGTGTGTGTGTGTGTCTGTGTGTGTATATATACAATGCTGCCTTCATCTTTCTACAGTCTACCCAGAGCTTTCCAACATCTCTCAACACCACGCTGACCTGAAATTTCTGTACAGATGAGCCATCCTTGTTGCACACAATAGGAGCCTCCTGATTCAGCAGTATGGCCTTATACTTCGCAGTCCAACCTACTACCGACTAGCCAGTACTCAGTGGAGTTGGGAGCTGTCATCAAACTCTACTCTCCTTTGGTCCAACATACTTTTCCTACCATGAATCACAATGCCATCTCTGCCCATCCAAACATCACTGGGCCCTCTCATACAGGGAGGAGTGTTACACTTGCCATGTTCCTCTATCTCTGATACACAACAGGCCTTCTGTAAGGCTAGTGATTACCTGCTTATAATAACCATGATTTATATAGTGAGCTGTGTACCCCTTTCAAACCCCCCCAGGTGTGCACCCAGATTGTTTGGCCCCAGTACCCAGTGGTCATTAATCAGCTCTTGGCTCCATTCCTAATCAATCCTGGCACACGTTTGTCACTGCAATGCTTGTGCTGTGTCTTGCCACCCATGGGCCCTCTCATAACAGCTAAGTAATGCAGCATGGCCCCTATGCACTGCTCCTAGATACTGCACTATCTCAGTCATGCTATTGGCACAAGCCATGTCACTTCTCATCCCTTTGTAGCTCTGACTTTGATAACTTGCACCATATAGTTTTTGTATCACACCCTTCTCCTTGGGTGCAGTACCCTCGCTATAATGCTGCAGAAAATATCTTCAGGTTCTAGAGCTAGTCCAGAAGCCTGGATGGTTTTGATTCTGTCATTTGTACCAGTTTCCTAAATATGTCCCAATCAGGGCATGAATCAGCAGTGGCATTATGTACACTTTGCTTGTGCTGAATTTTGAAAGTTATGTTGTATTGTGTACAATTCAGCACAGATTCCCTCATCATTCCCTTTGTGTTGCCAGACCTCCAGATGCTTTTGTAGCTAGTTGACTACTACCATATTTTGTTCCTAAAGAAACCGATTGACCAGTAGCCCCCCCTTCCAATGTGTACTGCCATTACCAGTAGGAAGAGTTCCACCTCTATGATGAATGTCAGCCTCTACAACTGTTAATATCCCTCATATCATCACTTTGCAAACCATTTTCTGTTCGAATACCTTCAAACTGATGCTACCTGCTGCACCTGTGTACAAGTGAATCATTAATTCTACATGACAAAAGGATGTTAGGTGCTTACTAGGCTATTGATCTGTGAGGATCTTCAGAGGCCTCACCTTATATTCCTGTGGTAGTGTTTAACCCTTATATATTGCATATGAATAACCCAGTGATGAGCCAAGCAAGGATATGTTGGGATATTTACAAGTTGCTCCTATTGTTGAGGGACAAAAGTGCTAAACTGGGAGTGAATTTGTGGTTAAACATCCATTTATCTAAATGACATTTGAACAGAGTAGAAGTACTTTGCTTTTTGTGGAGCAGAAGACATTTCAATAAATGTGATGTTCTCCGTGATACAAACCTATCCCTCCAGCATGTAGTGTTTATTTTGTAAAAGAGATTGAGACCTCTTGAGTTGGATATTCATGATATGATTGGACTTACGAATTTGTAATATGTCTGACAGAACAGGGTCTGTTGAAGCTGTATACACAAGACAACAATCAAATCTCAGTAGCCTGCATGCCACTGAAAAGGACAAGGCTTTGTGAAGGTCTGCACAGTTTTTATAATGTATTCTCTTAGCTTTTTAATGAGAAAGTGTTGTGGTCATTCCAGGTGTGATATGTGTTTGGACCAGTACAAAAAAAAGAACATTATACTCAATGATCATCCTAATGTGTATCAGACACACTGAAACGATTACATCCCTGGATATGGATGTAATACCTGTAGATATAAGCTGTGTGATAAAAAAGGACTGCCTTATAACAGCAGATATGTGGTGATCAAAGGACAGCTGGCTTGAAATAGGGATCTGGGATCCTAACTACAGGATCACTTTCTAGGGATGCATTCTCAAAGTGATAGTTACAAGGGAGTCATGTTTGCAGGACGATGTGATTATACATTTCCTGACATTTAGTTTAGTCCATGGTTATGACACCAGCTATTTGTTTGGGACAGGCCCTCTTGGAGAATTCTGACATCTTCTGGTGAGTTTATGATGGCACGAAATTTGCCGACACAATGAATTCATATTATAAAACAGTTTATTTGATCCAGAGGGTGAGCTGTACTTACCATCTAAGACTTTTAAATCTTCTTAGCTGCCACTGAAGACCATAGCACATAATTGCAGGAGAGCGGGAAGCAAAGTTCCCTTTCTCACAACTCTCTTTTTATCTTGAAAACAATAACTTATTATTGGTTACACAGGCTTCATGAAAGTAGAATCCTCAGCTACAAGGACTTTATTGCAAAACTTTCTGTGGTAATAGTTATGCTGGAATCCTCTGTTGCTACAACAGCAGTCAGTTTAACTCTTCAAATTACTCCTGCCAAACAGTAAGTTAGACACCTTTATGCTACTCCTTCAGTAGTTTATCAAATGGCCATTGAGGAAGCAGGAGTACCATTCCCTTTATCAGTGGTTCCCACTACCACTTTTATATTAGGAGATTCCAAAACATTGCTTCTCCCTAGCACTGGTCCTCAGTGTATAGCTTTAAGCAGTATGTACTTTGGACTAAGGTTTTACCTTCCATGAACTCTTATTAATATTGCATATTGTCCCCACCCAAGCCTGCACGTGGCCTCTAGTATGACAGACCTCAACCGTTCATGATGTACTTTTCTTCCTGCCTCAGACTGCCCTTATTTTTTTACATGCAATTATTCATGCCTGCATTTTTTTTTTGTGATTGATATTTGTGATTCGGTGATTCGGTCATGTTGACTGTCGCCAAAAAATGGGTATGGGTAGTTACCGGTGATGAGTGGGTTGAGGATCCGGTCTACTCTCTGACCCACACCAGGGACCCATGCTAATGGTGGGAGGGGTATATGTGCCCCTATTGGCCAGTGTGTGCCCGCCATAAAAAAGCCCAGCAGCCCTGGGTTAATAGGCTACTGGCTGGCTGGTGTCTAGTTGCTCAGCCCGGGTTACCTGGGATAGCTCTGTTGAATGAAAGCTGGACATAAAACCAACCAACCAGCCAAACATGAACTAAGAATTGCTATGCTTAATGTAGGTTTACTGACAGGATGCAGAAGTGGATGACATGATGATACGGAGGAGGCTGGACATCCTATGTATCCAAGAGACGAGATGGAAGGGCAGTGCAACAAAGCCACTTGGCTTGGGATCCAGACTCTACTACTCAGGTGGTGGACAGGCTAGAAATGGTGTAGGAATTGTGGTGAGACCGAGGCTTCAGAAGTCAGTGAGGGATATCATCAGAATTAATGACAGACTCATGGCAATCAGACTCCAGTGTAATGATAGGACAGTATTCATAATCTCAGCCTATGCTCCACAGCAGGGTTGTGATAGTGAGGAAAATAGTGCATTCAGACAGCAGTTGCAGGACCTACTAGATAAAGCAGGACAACATGAATTGGTGTTGATAATGGGTGACTTAAATGCACATATTGGGACAGACAGAACAGGATATGAGGACTGCCTGGGTCCACATGGGTGGAGCAATAGGAATAAAGAAAGAAAAGACATTCTAGACTTCTGTCTGGCAAATGGCTGGATAGTAGCCAACACATGGTTCACAAAGAGAGACAGTCACAAGATCACATACAAGAGTAGCCAACATGCAACTCAGGTAGACTTCCTCCTCGTGAGGAAAAGGCACTGGGGTAGAATCCATGATTGCAAAGTCATCCCCAGTGAAACAGTCAGTTCACAGCATAAATCAGTAGTTGCCACAATCAGCTGCAAGCAGTGGTCAGAGAAGGCTCTAAGGCCAACAGAGACCAGGCTGAAGACCTGGAAGTTGACTGGAGAGAAAGCACAGCAGTTCAAGGAACTACTCAGGGCTCTAACACCCCAAGAAGAGGAGGAAATAGGTGGAGCTGAAGAAGAGTGGCAGTGCCTAAAAACAGCATGTGTTAGGACTACAGAAAAGATATGTGGCCGAGCCAGGTATGGAAATAAGGTACATAAGGAAAGCTGGTGGTGGAATGCAGAAGTGCAGGAAGTAATCAAAAGAAAGAAGGAGTGCAGGAAGAAGTGGGAGATTGAAAAGACTGACCAAGCTAGGAAGGACTACTGGTTGGCTAACAAAGAAACTAAGAAAGAAGTTGCAATAGCAAAGAATAGGGCATCAGCGGCACTCTATCAGCTTCTGGAAAGTGACTCAGTAAGGGGCACAAAGAAACTATACCAGGTTGCAAGGCAAAGACAGAAAGATAAAGAAGATAGTCAGACACCCTTCATAAGGGATTCCAGCAACAACCTGCTTACCAGCCCACAGGACATCAAGGCAGATGGAAGGAGTATTTCCAGCAGCTTCTGAATGAAGTAAACCCCACAGAAGCAGTACTGCCCCAGAAACAGCCTACAATGAGAGTAGAAGAGGAGCCCAGCTTAGAAGAAGTAAGAGCAGCACTAAGGAAAATGAAGTCAGGGAAAGCAGCAGGATCAGATGAGGTCACAGCCCATATGATAAAGATGCTGGGTGAGCTAGGGGAGAAATGGCTCCTGAGGGTACTAATTGCAGTGTGGAGAGAAAGGTGTATTCCAGATGACTGGAGAATAAGCATACTCGTGCCAGTGTACAAGAAAAAAGGGGACATCCACAACTGTGGACAGCACAGAGGCATCAAACTCCTACCACATTGTATGAAAGTTCTGGAGAGGGTGATTGATAAATGGATAGGCAGAATAGTAGAATGTAAGATGGGAGATGAACAATTAGGATTCAGATCAGGATGCAGCACAATTGACCTGATGTTTGCATTGAGACAGATACATGAGAAGAAACTAGAGAAGAGGAGAGAGTCAAACTGGGCTTTCCTAGACTTGGAGAAAGCATATGACAAGCTCCCAAGAAAGCTGATCTGGGCAGTACTGTGGTGGTTTGAAGTCCGAGAAACATTGGTAGAATTAGTACAGGCTATGTACAAGGACCCAGTGACTCAAGTACGAACAGTGTTTGGCCTCATTGAGGGGTTCCCAGTGGGAGTGGGTGTGCACCAGGGTTCAGCTCTGAGCCCACTGCTGTTCATACTGGTAATGGACTACATCAGCAAACAGGTTGGAGGGGTCAGAGTAACAAAGCTGCTGTATGCAGACGATGTGGCAGTACAGGCAGACTCTGACCTGGAACTTCAGCAAAGGATAGGAGAATGGAATGCAAATCTGAAGGCTCATGGGATGAAACTAAGCACAGATAAAACAGTGGTAATAGCAGCAGATTGGGGAAATCAGAAGAAGCTGAGAATAGAGATAGATGGGAAGATAGTGGAACAGGTAAACAGCTTCAAGTATCTGGGAGGGGTGGTTGAGGAGAAGGGTAGTCTGAATGAAGAGGTCAAAGCTAGAATCAGAAGGGCTGCAGTCAACTGGCATAGAGTATCAGGTGTAGTGTATGACAGAATAATGCCAAAGAAGCTGAAAAGTAAGGTGTATAAGACAGTGGTAAGACCAGTACTACTGTATGGTACAGAAACCTGGGCAGTAAAGGCAGAACAGTTGAAGAAGCTAGAGGTGATGGAAATTAAGTGCCTGATAAAGGTGGTAGGATGCACACTGTGGGACAAATGAAGAAATGAGGGCATAAACATGGGGACAAAATGCTCCACACCGGAAGTATATCCCTCATTGGTGAGATCTGATCATAAACTAATCTCACTGGAAATCCACATCCCGCCCCCACCCCAAACAAAAAAGACCATAGTGAAGAACTTCTCTAAAGCAAACTTCACACTACTCAAGACTGGTGTGGTATCCTTCAAGGCCCCTGAGCCAGTGGAAACCACAACCCAAGCTGCGGAAGCCCTTACAAATGCCTTCTATGAACACTTCCAGGACTGCATGGATCAGGCAATCCCAAATAAAACCAAGACTCTTTCCACAAAGGGCAAACGTCCAGTCTGGTGGACCCCAGCCATTAACAAACTTTACAATAAGAGGAGAAAGCTATTACATGATAGAACAAAATCCATAAAAGGGAAGTCACCCTGATCATTATTAGTAAAAAATATGAGCACTCATAAAATCAACTAAGGCCAATTTTGAGAGAAAAATTGCCATGGATTCAAAGGACAATCATAAGGCCTTTTTCAGCTATGTTAGGAACCTGGGTGGAAACTCCCAGATATGCTCAGAATTAGTCCAAAATGATACAAAAATCACTGAACCCACAGACATTGCCAACATACTGGCAGACAGGTTCAGTGCAAACTTCACCCCCCTCTCCCCCCCTAAAGGAGAGATAACTATCCCAGCCGAGTGTAGCCTCCCGGACATCTCAAATGCGCAGGTGAAAGCTGTTCTCTCTAAAGCTAAAAACACAGCATCAATGGGACCGGATGTTGTCCCCGGCTGTGTGCTACACGAGCTAAATGAGGAATTAAACCCGCACATAAGGCAGCTGTTTAATCTCAGCCTTACCACAGGATACGTGCCCAAGGAGTGGCATACGGCAACTGTGGTCCCACTCCACAAAGGCGGCCTCACGGACCCTGGTAATTACCGCCCCATAAGCTTAACAAGTCTAGTCTGCAAAGCTATGGAGAGGATCATAATGGAGCTCATAAACAAAGATATAGGGGACTTGCAGACATTGGACCCGACCCAGTTTGGCTTTGTCAAGGGAAGATCATGCCTTTTGAACTTGGTCGACTTCTTGAAACAGTCACCAAGGCTATTGATGAGGAAAGGCAGTCCATACAGCCTACCTTGACCTTGCAAGGCTTTCGACACAATACCCCACTCGGGTATTGTAGAAAAACTTACCAGCTTAAATGTAAACCCATATGTCACAAGATGGGTTGCAAACTGGCTTAAGGACAGAACCCACAGGGTTAGAGTTGCTGGCGCTGTGTCAGACTCCAAGCCGGTCACAAGTGGTGTCCCACAGGGCTCGGTCCTTGGCCCCTATTGTTTGGCATCTACTTCTCAGAAGTACAGGCCAACATGGGAGGACTTTGGCTGACAAAGTTTGCAGATGACTGCAAACTGGGCCATAGTGGAAAGTGCATCGGACACGGATATCCTTCAGAAGGGACTCACGGAAACAGATAGCTGGTGCCAGAGCCATGGCCTGAAGTTAAACGCCAAAAATGTATAGTCATACCCTTCGGGAAAAACAAGGTAACCCCAAGCTACCATATAGGTGGCAATCCACTAAGCACAGAAGAGGTTATCAGGGACTTGGGGACCCAGGTTGACAGTGGCCTTTCTTTTGACACTCACATTGCTAAAGTGGTTAGAAAGACCTTCTACATTGCCCACCTGATCATGAAGGGATTCACATCCAGATCTAGTGAGGTCATTGTTCCCCTGTACTCTTCACTTATCAGACCAATGATCGAGTACAATGCCCCATTCGGGATGTATCTCACCCGACATCTGCAGCAATTGGAGAGACCCCAAAGTTCCTCACCAAAAGGATAAAGGGACTCCAAAATCTGTCATATGCTGCCAGATTGAAGAAACTCCAGCTCTATTCAGTCGCATACCGTCTGCTCAGAGGTGACATGTGCCTGACATACAAGGCCATGTCCAACCCGGAATTAATGGACATGCTCCACCTCAAAAAGTCCAAATCCACCAAAACCACTAGAGCAAGCGACTTAAACCTTAGCACGGATATAAATAGGACGTGCTGGAGGGATAGATTTATCACTCAGAGACTCCCTATGCTGTGGAATAAAATCCCGGTCCATGTGAGGCAGAGCACCTCGCTGACTCTGTTCAAGAGAAATCTAGACCTGTGGATGGGAGATCGTAGGTTTACCCCGGGAATCATCTCTGTGTCACTGCTGGACAGAGGCACAACAAACTAATGGGCACAGTATTTTTTCATATAAGGGGTGGCGTAAGCCACAAAAATTTGGGCTAGGCTTATAAATGCCTTAGGGCAGATAGCCTAGTATAAACCTATGAACCTATGAACCTATAAGAGCAGAAGGCAAAGTAGCTCCAATTGCAGAAAAGATCAAAGAAAACAGATTACAATGGTATGGGCACATGTGTAGAAAAGCAGAAGACAATCTGGTGAGGGAGATTTGGGACAGACAGGAAGAAGGTAAGAGGAAGCAAGAGTGTCCAGCAAAGAGGTGGATGGATTGTGTGAAAGAAGATCTGCGACAGTCAGGCATGAGTGTTGAAGAAGGCAGGAGAGTGGCACTGAATCGAGAGAGTTGGCGACAGTTAATACGATACCCTGACCCCATGTAAATGGGAAAAAGGGGATGATGATGATGATGATGATATGTGTACCTGCAAAAGAAGATGGAACTTATTCCAGGAACCTTTCCTCTGCAGTTATCCACTCACAAGGACAGTTGAGTTGAACCTTCATCTGTAAGTGAGCCAATAACTATTCATTAGATAGTCAGCTTCCAATCCCAAGTGTTTATTTTATTTATTTATTTTTTGTGGTAATGCACTCTTTCATCATCACCTATTAACCTAGTTGATTGTACCCTAGTTCATAGGTTCATAGGAGGTTAATAAGCTAATAGCCCTAGGACCTTTACATGGCTGGCCATGTAAAAAACCCATATACCCTAACTGATCATAGTTAGATGATCGTTGTTAGCAGAGTGATTCATTGATCAACACTGACTATCCATGCCCATGAGGGACGTAGGTCATAGTAACCCACCACGTTCACTAAGTTACTGTTCCACTGATGCTCATACCTTACTTGTATCAGCTTGACAGTTTTGCTGTTGATTTATTCCCAAGATTCCCTGAAAACTGTTTATACTCCAAAAACTTATGATGTTATCTACATTTCTGTGATGTAGCATGTAGTCCCTGATAGTCTGTGAAAATGAACCATTTCCTTCCTAGGCCTAGGTTCACCCAGGGACAAATAGGTCTGTGCCTGTCAATCAAGCCTCAATTAATTGCATTTTATGGCTAAACCTAAAGCCTGCTGATCCTCCAAGCTATTATCTACTAAGTTTGACTTTAATAAAATAATTTTGCTACTCATTACTGGTTTCCTTCAGTTAAATATTTCCATCTTGTTTAACTCATCCGGCACCCTTGCCCCACAAATCATCAATGAGGCCTCAGCAATGTGTCTGCAGAAATGACACCCCCAAACTTACTGCAAAATACTGATTATTGCCTTACCAAACCTCCCTTTATACACATCTAGCTATTTTCTCTGTCTGGTTCAATGTATTTATTCATCTTTGTTTACTGGGAAAGTCTGACTGGGTAATACCCATTTTCAGCAGAGGCCCGGGGCGAAAAGCTCCATTTGTTTATATTGCATTATACTTAGCTCCAGTTAAACACAGAGAAGTTACATTTCTATTTACATTTGTACACATACAGTAGTTACATTGTATTATACTTGGTTCCGGTTAAACACAAAGTAGTTACATTTCTATTTACATTTAAACACACGCAATAGTTACATTTATACATTCTAAGATTTTACAGAGGTAGAAATTAAAGAGAAAGCCCACATGCATCTTAATGGATTGTACAGGCAGCAGTTATATATAAAAATTGTTTTGTCATTTCGGTGAGAGGTTGAGAGTATTCTGTTTAAGGAGAGTATTTGGAGAGTATTGTACAGTGAACACAAAGTCTTAACCTTGTGACGAGCATGTGCAGGACCAGGACTGGTTAAGATGTTGTTTAAGCAGTGGTTTAAAACTATTGAGCTTGTCAGAGAGCTTTATTTGTGTGGGGATACCATTCCAGAGTTTAGGAATGTACTGGGAGTAGAGGAAGTCTCCCGCAACATTATTTGACTTACTTGTGAGTATAAGAATTTACTAGAACAGATGTCCCTTGTTGGACAGTAGGGCAGTAGTAAGTTTTGTAGTGCAGGGCATTTTTCTGGATGATTGAGTTTGTGTGCTGTAGTTAGTTGTGAACAAGCCAGGTAATTGTACAGTTCAAGCTAGTTTACTTGCTTTCAGCTATGATGATGTGGGTCCTATGAGGGAGACTGGTGGCAAATTTAGCTATTTTATTGTAGCAGAAGGTGTTTCTTTCTTTGAGTATTGTTTAAGTCTGTTATAAAAGGTGCTTCATATAAGAGAGTTGGCAGTAAGAAGCTGTTGGCTAAAGTTTTTTTTTTTTTTTTTTTTTTTTTTTTTGGCAGTATTTGTGAGGACTCCCTTGTTCCTGTAAAGGGAGCTTAATTTCTGATGTCTAGATTTAATGGTGTGCAGTATATGCAGGTCGTTATTTGAGATGGTCATCTATTGTAACACCTAGAAGTTTAATGTGAGTTACAGTTTCAATGACAGTATTATTTGCTGACCTTATATGAAAGACTGCTTTTGATTTTGGCAACTTTTTGAGGTAAAAAGTATTAACTTAGTTTTCTTAGGGTTGAGTATCAGGTTAGAGTCTTTGAGCCAGGTTTCTACAAAGGAGAAAGTTTTTTTTGGGGTAATGTCTTGGAGCTTATTTATTGTTGAGACTGCACATATTAACATTGAGTCATCTGCATACTGAACTAAACTAGCATTGTGAATAGAGCTGCGGAGGGTATTAATAAATATGTTAAATAGGAGAGGACCAAGATAGAGCCCTGAGGGACACCTATAGTAACTGGTTGAAAGGATGAGTAGGTTTGCTGCCATTTAATGGCTGTTTGCCTTTCAGATGGCTAACTAAGTAACCACAACAAGGAGAGTTGTGAAAGCCCTATTGAGGAGAGCTGAAACAGTAGTTGTTGGTGCGAGGCAGTATTAAATGTCTTTGACAATTCTAAGAGCATGGTGAACACAAGCAGATCATTGTTTCTGTGTTGGTTAATTACATTGGTAAAATGTAGTGGAGCAGTAGTGGTCCTGTGCTGTGGTCTAAAACCGTGTTGTATTTCTGAGAGTTATTTGAGGTTAGGTATTGCATCAGCTGTATATGGATGCATTTCTCAAATATTTTGGAGAGGACTGGTCTATAGTTATTACACTCTGTAGATCTGCCACATTTGTGCAGTGGTATGATGTTGGATTTTTTCCAAAGTGATGCAATTTATCTTTCTGCTATGGACCTATTAATTAGTATGGACACAAGGAAGCTTATGACTTCTGCAGCCATTTCTAGGTAGTTTGTCTACAGCTACGGAGGTAGTTTTTAGTTTAATGAGCAACTTCACTATGAATGAGGTAGGTACTGTACTAAAATTGAAAAGCTGTGAGTTATTTTGATTAGACAGGTAAAGAGAAGGGGCAGATGTATTTGTGTCTGAGATAATATTGATTATATAAATAGGAATTAAACTGTGTGGGGATAGAGTCTATTGTTTTGTCTGTTTTTGGAGAGGTAGTGGTGCTGTTGCTAGGCTGGAGTAGTTTATTTAGCCACAACCAAAAATATTTTCAGTTGTTTTGTTGTCTTTTCGGCTGGTTTAGTTTGTTGCTTGTCCTGTTTGACATGGAGTTTTGAAAGCTTTTTAAGATGTCTAAATTGCTGGAAGGCATTTTGAGTTCTATTTTTACACCAATTTTTCCAGGCTTTATCCCTTTTTATCATGAGTTTTTTTTTGTTTCTTTTGTTAGCCATGATGCAGGGCTAGACTTTACTCTTATTATATACTGATGATAGATTATTTAAGGTCTGCAAGAATACATTACTAAAGTGTTCTACTGCAATGCTTTAAATATATAGAAATGTTTCATTGTACATGATGCAATAAATGATGTGCACTAAGGTGCTTTGAAGTCAATTACATGACACTACATGAATGTAACTGTTTTATAAAGCTCACAATTTAAAGATGCAAAGTCTATATTTGGGGATTCCTGTATTGTTTTGTAATATTTATTTAAAATAAATGGGGGATAAATGGTGGGGCAACATCGTTTATGACATTCATGAAGTGTTGCGAGTAGTGCAGAATTTAAAGGTACATAACCTATGTTAAGGGACTTCTGTATTACATTGAGGAGGTTAAGAGGCAGCACCCCTCCATAAAGCATGTACAAAGTGTAATGATTATTACTGCGCTGTTATTTTTAATCACCTTCACAAAATACTTTTTTTCCATTTTCTTTAACTTATTGAAGAAAAATGAATGGCGTTTATTTTAGACTATATATTGCTGCCATCTTTTCTTTTCATTTTCTGCAACTCTCTAAAAAATAATTAAAATAAGTGATTCTTTCCGCATATGTCTGAAATATAATTAATGGATTCTACAAGCATATGCATACAGCAGTGCACTGATGATGTGGTGTTAGAAAAATATGTATTTGAGCATATGTGAAGTGCTAGTTAAAAAGCAAAGTAGTATGTAATGCATTTTATTCTATTAATGACATGACAAGAAAAATTAATTCATATGAAATTGCAAGAAGCCTTTGGAAACTGCAGTGTGCCTTTTTGCAAGTTGGCCTCTGACCCCAGCAGCTGCTAGCTTAGCAAGTTTTAATGTTTATGCTTCTCACAAGTGATTATCTGCTGGGTCAGGAAATTAAACGTGTGAAATAATGAAAATCTTCTGCTCCTTCCTGCTGGAACGATTGGCCTTGTATATGTTTTTAGATAACGCACAGCTGTGGGAAGAAATGTTACATGAGAACAAAGAGGTGGTTAGAGAAATGTATTAAAAGACTGAATCTGCTATTGTATTCAAACCAACTTGGACACCTTGAATAGTAACTTCTACAGAAAGACATTATAATTGACCAGGTGGTTAGCAAGGCCGTATTGTTACCAGAGGAAAACTTTTTTTAAAATATAGCATCAGCATCTTTTATGAATAGAATATTGTAAGCTAAAGTGATGTAGATGTCCTGTGACTGACCACGTCAGTCAGGTGGGCTTAGACTAAATGTGAATGACTATAAAAATTGTGTACTTCCTGCTTCATGTCAGACAAAATTCTGTACTTGTATGTTTTTTGCCTCCTGGTGTACACTAGTAAAAACCTGAACCTGAACCTCCTGTGTATTGATCTTTTGTTACAGAACTTTTTTCATTTAACAGATTGGTCCTTCGGACCGGAAATCCCTCAAAAGCTGCAGATCAGAACTTAGTGGTGGTTAAAAACTGCATGCAGGAGAAGACACTGAAATAGTTCTTCTTGAGTGAAAAGACCTCTGACTGAATTGTCATTTAAAGAGGCTGGCCACTTTCTGATCTGTGGCCGAAGAGCAGATCGAATCGTGACTGTTCAATACCGGAGGCTCAGGTAGGGAGACTTTTTGCCTTTTTTCTGTTTTAGATCAGGGACTAGGTTGCAGTAAATATTGTGTTTTTTGTCAGATTTGTTATACAGATCAGGGACAAGAAAAAGTTACTGTTTATTTGGTCATAGATCAGGGTAACAGAATAAGGTAGGCAGTTATTCTAGATAAACTGTGAAAGGAACTGAAACTGTGGTACCATGTGATAAGAAGGGTTACGTAACATTTTTTAGCAGTTAAAATAACATGGGAAATCAGTGCACTAAAACATCATGAGACCCGCCACTAACCGAAGATACAAAATATATGCAATCACAACGTGCTGATAATGTTAGATATTACACGAAATGGGTTAACAAATATGAATTTGATGGTAAATTAGATAAACCTTCACTGGTTAAACTCCTTAAACAACTTAAATCAGATGCGAAAGGTCAGGCAAAAAAACAACGGCAATTAGGTATTCCTCAGGCACACAGGTGGATTGAGGAAGCAAACCGTAGGGAACAAAAGAGTAATAATTCAAAAGCATTGTTCTTAGACAAAGAAGATAATAACATAGTAATAGCAACGGCTCCTCCTCCTCCTCCCCCTCCGCTACCTTTTTCAGGATATGAAGCGGGTGGACAAGCTGGCCCACCTCCGCGATATCCTGATGTCTCAGTGAATCCAAAATCATTTGTTAGAGATCCCATTGAAACTAGGTCCCGAACATGCAAAACACAGAGGGACATAGAATCATATCAAATGGAGAGAAATCTACAAGATGAGAGCGAGGAAGAAATATGCCCGCTTATAGAGGTCCCAAATCCTCAGGCAGGACAGGTAGGGCAGGACCCAACCCTCTTAGTATATAGGCCGTGGACACCGGAGGATATCCGGAAGGCTACAGAGGGAATTCCCCATCCAAAAGTTAATTTTACGAAATTTTTAGAAGATTTACAAGGTATGAGGCTGAGTTACCACTTGAATGGGGAAGAAGTAGAAAAAGTAGTTAGACAAATTGTAGGTCCAGATCCTCGTAATGCAGAGTTCAAGCCACACCCACATAATGATGCAGAACTAGACAATAGGGTGCAAGGACTTAAAGACCGAATCTCTGAAAAATGGAAACCTAGAGCAGACTGGACTTGTATTAACCAATACATACAGCAAGAAAATGAAACGGTAGATCGTTACTATGCCAGATTATTGGAATGTTTTAATAACCATAGCGGTATGACTGTTCCTGAAAATCAAACAAATTATTCCCCATATGAACAACAATTGAAAAATGCATTTTTAAAAGGTTGCATTGCACCTATCAGTAGCTTCATTACAAAGCATATGATAGATCATTGAACTAGTAGGTTACAAGCCTTACTTGAATATGCTAGGCATGCTGAAAGACATTTTAATAGTAAGAAGAAAAAAAAAGCGCAAGTCTTCACTGCTGAAGATGGAGCTGAAGTTTATGTATTGCAGTCTGGTAGAAAGGGTAAGAAAAATGCCCAGGGCAATAAACAATCTGACAAGCAGTCAGAGGACTTTGAAGAAAGGAAAATGAGAGGTGAATGCTTTAAGTGTGGGAAGAAGGGACATCTAGCAAGGGATTGTAAACAGAATAAGAAGGTAACCACAGAGGATAAGGGAGATGAGGACTGACTATATGATGGTGAAGATACACCATATGAAAGTCAGAAATCATCAGGAAAAGACAATAAAGAAAGGACAAATGTAAATGTAATAGAAGGAATAGAGGAAGTGCAAGTAGATATGGAAGATGAAGAAAATGAGATTTTAGATTTAGCATTATTGAGCCTAGAGCTCTACCTAGCAGACACGAAACCGGAAGTTACACTTCTGGTGGAGGGGAGGGAAATTAAATTCCTGTGTGATTCAGGAGCATCACGGACCCTGATACACCCTTCCAAGTTACCACAACATTCCAAATCACCTGATTACATATTAGTGAAAGCTGCAAATGGACAGCTATACCGGGAACCACTTTCCCATGATATAGCAATAACTGACCCTGTTTCAGGTATGACTCAAAGAAGTAAGATTGTTGTTTCTGCAAAGTGTCCAGTAAACCTATTGGGCAGGGACCTTATGCAGATATTTGGCATAGCAGTAGTCCCAACTATGCAGGGTATGGAGGCACAGCGACAAATGGATACTTTTGTGGTGCGACCGGAGGGTGAGACTTTTTACTGGTACAGCCAGGACTTAGTTACAACTGGTCCACGGGCAGTGACCGAGAAACTGATGAATGTAGCCATCAGTAAATCCCCCTCCCTTGACACCGACAGACCGCATTTGTTACATTGTACTCTGTACTACTGTAGCACACCAGGACCTGATAAGGAGTATGAGCAAGAATTGTTCAGAAATCGTGCAAACAGATTAGTATTGCGTAATCTGTATTGGGATACTGAGGGAAACAGTGTTGTTAGCTGTTCATTACCTCAAGAATTCCTCGCACTATACAAATCTAATCGATTACCACATGTTAGTTTAACTAAAAACAAAAATGTAAAATGGGCAGACCTAGGAGAAAAGGTAACGAGATGGGAGAAACAAACTGATTTACAATTATCAGGGCAGGGAATACAGAAACAAAAACTGAATTGGTTAACGCAGACACACCCAGCTGTACACTTGCAGTCTAGCGAGGACAACTGATTAGCATTCTTACTAGAAGAAGAAGAGAAAGCCTTACGTGACATACCAAAGATTCTTTGGTCAACTGGCAAGTCAGATGTAGGGCTTATTTGAACAGCAGGACCAGTTACTATTACACTGAAGTCAGCATTTAGACCAAAAAAGAGACAATATCCTTTGAGAAAGGATGCAGAGATAGGAATCAAACCTATAATAGCAGCATTACTTAAAGAAGGAGAACTGGTAGAATCTCCTGATTCACCATGTAATACACCAGTATTTCCTGTTAAAAAGGCAAAAGGGGAATGGCGAATGGTTCAAGATTTACAAGCTGTAAATAATACAGTAATACCTAGAGCACCCATGGTGCCAGATCCACACACCTTGTTAAACGATTTGAAACCACATCAGAAATATTTCTCTGTGGTAGATATCAGCAATGCTTTCTTTTCAATACCTATACATCCTGATAGCCAATACTGGTTTGCCTTTACATTTTAGGGGAGGAGGTATACCTATACTCGACTACCACAGGGATATTGTGAAAGTCCGACAATATTCGCACAAGAAATGGCTAGTAATTTGGCGGGATTTACCCCACCGGGGGGTAGTCAAATTCTACTTTATGTAGATGACATCTTGCTAGCAGCCCCTACCCAGCAGCAATGCAGGGAGGATACTATAGCGCTGTTGCAATTCTTAGCAACACAGGGACACAAGGTAAACAAAAGAAAATTACAGCTCTGGCAAGATCAAGTTAGATACCTAGGATATGTAATATCCAGAGAAGGTAGAATACTGGATGAGGATAGAAAAACAGCAATTCTGCAGGCACCCAAATCAGCGACCAAGAAGGAAATGATGTCCTTCCTGGGAACAACTAATTTCTGCCGGAGTTGGATACCAAACTATGCTTTGGAATCTGCTCCACTAACTGACCTGATATACAAAAAGCCGATGGCAGCACAGGATCTATTACAATGGACACCTAAAGCAGAAATAGCTTTCTGCAGGTTGAAGCAATTGATAGCTTCTTCATTGGTCTTAGGACTACCAAACTATCATAAACGTTTCTTTCAAACCATAGACTGTAAGCAGGGATATATGACATCAGTATTGACACAACAACATGGGGATAAGCAATGCCCCATGGCTTACTATTCATCACAGTTAGACCCAGTGGTGTATCCTTGCCCCACTGTGTACCATACCTCTCAACCTGGAAACATCAGAAATCTGGACAAAGCCCATGAAAAATAGGTACAAATCTGTATGCTGATTAACATAAAATTTGCATACATGATTACACAACCCCACCCACTCCAGCAGAATTATGGGATACCAAGTGTCAAACGCAAACTGAAGAACAGAACCAAAATATAACACCAGAGTCCCTCTGCGGCCATTCCAATGCCCCATTACCTGGCTATTCCACCCCATTTACCATAAACACTAATATGTGCATAGTGCATACTGCTTTTTATTTTTTTTTACATTCTACAGCACAATGCACAAACACCAATAGCTATCTACTAAACAAAACAATACTGTCTCACAATGAAAATCGACTGGGCTATAATGGACAGCAGCTTGTAATTATTATTTTAGCTTTGCTCCCATTTAACTGCACTTAGTGCATGTTAATGTCTTTTATAAGCCCTATTTTTCCACATGCTTTTCTGAACTTAGAAACCTTGCCCAAATCTTGTATTCCTTTAACAGTGACCTGACCACAAACCACAGGATCACTTTTAGCAAGTGATAAACATTCAGAACTATTATAAAAGGGTATAGACAGATCAAAGAAGCAACAACCACTTTTATTTGGTCTGCCTTCCTACGATCAAAAAAGTGCTTGTGCATTTTACTCTAAGGAAAATGAATATTGTTATAACCCCTTTCCATAATGAGTACATACATACAATTTGCTTCAGCACTTAGCCACCAATCTATAATTAGGTCAGAAAGACATAACGATTACTTTGAGTACTGATTTATTATCTTTGCCCATTCTGTCAGTGCTTCCAACACTAAGCATTTTGAAAGTACAATTATTTTGTCTTTTGGCAGTGTAAGTTGCTGACTGCTATGCTACTGTATGTGATTAATTCCATCAGGGGCAACACATTCCAGTAATTATGAAGAGATAGCATGACCTGATTAGTTAAGGTGCTTCAACAGTTTACAGAACTGTAAGGCAATCAGGTAACACCTTAAATGAAAGTACATTAACAATACACATGTCCATGTATAATCTACAACTTAACCTAAAAAATAACCTTCATGATTCAAACTAGCTAGCGTCAATAATGTGCTATAGTTTAATGAATATGCACCACAGTATGCTACAGAACCAGTTTGCAGCTGCCATTTTATGAGCTAATCCAAGCAAATTACACACAGTAAGGCAGGTATAGCTTGATAAAGCAAAAATAAATAAATAAATAAAATATGCTTGTCTGTACTAGCACCACATTAGTATGAATAGTGTTCATAATTTATATTCAAAATGTTTTCAAAATATCTGAAGGAAATATAATCATACCTTAAACCTTACACAAAGGCAGGCTAGTATATTATTTTCTTAAAGGAGTACATATACATTTATCACATATGCAGAAAAATTCAATAAGAATTTGAAAGACCTTCAGTTATTTATTTTTCTTCTCTGTGAAATGTTAGCTATTAAATTCTTACTTCCATGCTGCTTCAAAAGAAAACGGATTTCTCATCACAGAGAGCAAGAGCAGTTCCTTTTACATAAAGAAGTGCATGTTACCTTAAAGAAGCTCTCGACGCTCACTGCTGGGTGCTGGCATTTGTATTTCTGTCATTGGCTCCAGTCCGGACTCACACATTCAGACCAGGTAAAGCTGCTTTGAGACTCCATTCGCGACCCCTTTTTAAATAAAGCTAAAAATGTATTAGAGCATAATTTTTGAAAAGTAAAATGTATTAGGTAGACATGCCGCCAGCAGCCGGAAAGCTTCTTCCAGCTCAATTCACTGGCTGGACGGCCTGATGGTGCTGACGCCATCGCGTCGCCGATGACGCCAGCACCAACAGCACAAAAATTTAAAAATTCAAAAAGAAAAAAAAAGGAAAATGAAGAAGGGGTGCCACCGGGAATCGTGACACCCCTTCATATGGATCCCAAATGGTTGGGAGGTCTGCTGTGTACAAGCAATGGTCGCAGCTGCAATGGTAGTGCAAGCTTCAGCTTCAGTGGTGTTATTCCACCCTCTCACATTGAGAGTGCCTCATGCAGTTGCGATAATTTTACTGCAAGAAAAAGTAGCATATCTCTCTCCTGCTAGACATCTTTCTTGTATGACTATACTGTTGAGCCAACCTCATATGACAATTGAACGATGTACGACATTAAATCCATCAACTTTGCTCCCAACTCCTGCGGATGGCACACCACACAGTTGCCTGCAGGAAATTGAGCAAAAAACCCTACTCAGACCAGATCTCATGGATATTCCCATGGACAATGCCGAGGTGACATATTACGTGGACGGGTCATGCAGAAGGGGCCCTGCAGGGAAAAATCTAGTGGGGTATGCAATGGTTACAGACACTGAAACCTTAGAAGCCCAATCCTTACCACATAACTTGTCTGCACAAGCAGCAGAATTGATTGCCTTAACACGAGCTTGTACCTTAGCGAAAGACAAATGTGTAAACATATATACTGACAGTCAGTATGCTTTCTCTACTGTACATGTTTTTGTGCAGCAGTGAAAAAATAGATGGATGATAACATCTAGTGGTAAATGAATTAATCATGCGCAATTGATTTTAGAATTGTTGAAATCTATTCAGTTACCTACTAAAGTAGCTATTTGCAAATGCATAGCTCATACGAAACAGCAGGACAGAATTTCAAAAGGAAATGCGAGAGCTGATACAGCTGCGAAAAAAGCAGCTTCAGACTCGGAAACTTTACTTTTAGACGAAGAATTACAACCCTCTGAAATTTTAGATCTAGAAATGTTAAAAACGATGCAGATGCTTGCCACAAAAGCAGAGAAACAAAAGTGGGAAAAACGAGGAGCAATCCTTGAAAATGGACTGCACATCTCCAAAGACAAAAAAAACAATTTTGCCGTCTAATTTATTTAGATATGCAGCTTTGTTGAGCCATGGGCAGTGCCATGTCTCAACAGGGGGGATGGTACAGTTAGTAAATCGAATATTCCAAACATATGGATTCACAAATTATACAAAAAAATTTTGTGCGGCATGTCATACTTGTAACAAACATCATGCACAAGGGGCATTTAAACCCAAGCAAGGAAATTTTCCTATACCGCCATATCCGTTCCATACCATTTGCATGGATTTTATAGAATTGAATAAATGTGAGAATAAGAAATACCACCTAGTTATTGTAGATATGTTTTCTAAATGAGTAGAAGCTTTTCCAGCCAAAAATTTGGATGCAGCGACAGTGGCAAAAGCCCTTATAAAGGAAATAATTCCTAGGTTTGGCATACCGAAAAGAATTTATAGTGACAATGGAACACATTTCGTGAATTAAACCGTACAACAGTTGGGGTGGTTCTTCGGCATTTCTTTGAAGAACCATTGTGCTTATCACCCTCAGTCTGCAGGACTGGTGGAGAGGTACAATGGAGTTCTTAAAAGCAAACTTAGGAAGTTGGTAGAAGAGACACAGAAGAGTTGGGTGCACTGTTTGCCTTTGGCACTGCTGAGCATAAGAACAGTTCCAAATGCAAAGGGTTTGACTCCCTCTGAAATGGTGTTTGGGAGGGCATATTATGTACCTCAGTGGAAAGCTCTCATGCCTGCAAATCAGGAGGCTGACAGTTCACTAGCTAGTTATATGAGGAAATTGTTAACAAATAAATCTCTTTTGCAGTTTAACTCTTTTTCAGATAAAGGACAAACCAGACCATTGGAAGAAGTCCTAGCCCCAGGAACCTGTATCTGGGTGAAGGTGATGAAGAGGAAGAATTGGGTGAGTCTGATGTGGGAAGGACCATACCAGGTACTGTTGGCAACGCCTACTGCAGTCAGAGTAGCTGAGAGGCCATCCTGGGTCCATTTGATGCATTGCAAACCGGTAAAGAACTTTCAACTTGATAAAAACATTGTGACTGTCACACATCAGGGACAAAATGGCCAAGAACAAAACAAATAGAAATACAGACCAACCTCAAAAGTATTGCATAATCATTTTATTGAGCGTGCATTTATTAACTGTACTTGTGACAATTTTCTTTTTATTGTGGGTTTTTCTTCACACAACCACGCAAGTGAAATTGGAAAAACGTGATGAATCACCCATAGACTGGCATCCAAATTTTAACACATACCTAGCAATGAAGCATGTATATGCTGAGACTATGAACATTTCAAACTGCTGGGTTTGTACAGCTATACCAACAGCATATGGAGGACTATTAATGTCCGCTGTCCCTTTAGGGATCAATGAGACTTGGGAAAATCTGCTTTTTGACACTGGAACTGTGAGATCACAAGACAAAATAGCATTGTATTTACCTATTGCACAGAAAGGGATTGTGTGTTTTTATAAAAATGACACTCTACAAGTGGGCTGGAGTAATTGTAATATAACCATATCTTATAAATGTTACATTAAGGTCAGAGGTGGGGGTACTGTTTGTAATACTAATTATGATTCATATTTGAGTTCAATGAAAACAACATTGAATGAGATACAAAGAAATCCTGTTTTAATTAAGCAATTGTCTATTATAGATAAAAAAATGTTTCATGCAGGGTTAGCTCGTATCAGCACTAAAGAAGAGAACTGTTACTTTGTATGTGGGGGAAAAAAGCATACAAATAGATACCTGAGAATTGGTCCGGCAGTTGTTTTTTGGGTTACCTGGTTCCGGCCATAAGACACACTGCAGAATTGCCTCTGGGTAAAATACGGAACATGAGAGATGTTGTCTGGAAACCTGAAAATCCAGTCGAGAAACCTGTGAATCCAGTAGGGCGGATTGAAGCAGGATGGAAAGACCATAATTCCGTGAAGGATAAAGACAAATTGACTCATATGGACTTGAGTGACAGTGTTATATCTTGGGCAGGTATACTCCCAGTGTATGGTGCAGTCAAATCAATCTGGGAGCTGAGAAAGCTGTCAAAACTTCTCGAAGTAATGAGCAATGCAACTTTTTCTGCTCTTGAATTAGTGACTGATGAACTGAATGCCATGAGAACTGTTGTGTTGCAAAATCGAATGGCTCTTGACTTCACCCTAGCGGCGAGAAGTGGTACGTGCGCGCTTATCAAAGAAGAATGCTGTGCGTTCATACCAGATAACAGACATGAGATCAACAACCACCTGGAGGTAATTCAGCAAGTGTCGGCCATGACTCAACCAGGCCCAAACCCACTGATGAACTTTTTCCAGAATCTGTTTGGGGGGTGGGGTTCCTTCCTAATGAATATCCTGATTGCCATTTGTGTAGGTTTACTCCAATTGGGAGCATGTGTTTGCTGTGGAATTCCCTGCATGAAAAGGTTAATCAAAGATTTTATTGATGTATCTGTTACTGAGACATTATATCAAGATGTTGATTTAGAAAAATTGATTACAGAAGAAATTCTTTCTGAAGTATAAACTAAATGACTCTCTTAGCTGCAAATCCTAAGTGGAAGAGGTTAGGAGAAGAAATGACATCATTTGTACTTCAAAACAGAATAAAAAGTATTAACAGGGGGGAAAATGTTAGAAAAATATGTATTTGAGCATATGTGAAGTGCTAGTTAAAAAGCAAAGTAGTATGTAATGCATTTTATTCTATTAATGACATGACAAGAAAAATGAATTCATATGAAATTGCAAGAAGCCTTTGGAAACTGCAGTGTGCCTTTTTGCAAGCTGGCCTCTGACCCCAGCAGCTGCTAGCTTAGCAAGTTTTAATGTTTATGCTTCTCACAAGTGATTATCTGCTGGGCCAGGAAATTAAACATGTGAAATAATGAAAATCTTCTGCTCCTTCCTGCTGGAACGATTGGCCTTGTATATGTTTTTAGATAACGCACAGCTGTGGGAAGAAATGTTACATGAGAACAAAGAGGTGGTTAGAGAAATGTATTAAACGACTGAATCTGCTATTGTATTCGAACCAACTTGGAACCTTGAATAGTAACTTCTACAGAAATACATTATAATTGACCAGGTGGTTAGCAAGGCCGTATTGTTACCAGAGGAAAACTTTTTTTAAAATATAGCATCAGCATCTTTTATGAATAGAATATTGTAAGCTAAAGTGATGTAGATGTCCTGTGACTGACCATGTCAGTCAGGTGGGCTTAGACTAAATGTGACTGACTATAAAAATTGTGTACTTCCTGCTTCATGTCAGACAAAATTCTGTACTTGTACATTTTTTGCCTCCTGGTGTACACTAGTAAAAACCTGAACCTGAACCTCCTGTGTATTGATCTTTTGTTAAAGAACTTTTTTCATTTAACATGTAGCCAAGCCATATCATAAATATAACACAGGTGAACCTTGGGTGGGGTTTGTTACTGTACATCCAACGTGGAGCATTTTGAGGTATAGCCAAATACTTTTTTGCTTTCCTTAAAAAATAAAGTTAGAAATTTGAAGAAGACCATGGGGTCATGAACTGCAAGGCATGTTCCTTTGATTGTGTGGGACTGGGGGAAGGGCTGTTGCACAACCTCCATCTCAGCTACATCTGTCATGTGAAAAAAAGAAAACTTGGTAGGAAAAACCAGTTTAATACAGAGCAAAGCTTTCGGGCAGAACCCTTCTTCAATACTAATACATTCAAATCTAAAAACTGAAAGCTTAAATACAGGTCTAAAATCACATGACCAGCAGCCAAGTGGAATCATGTGACAACAAAACACAAAAAAAAAAAAAAAAACATAATACAAATATATACACATAAAATATGAATAAAAATAAATATAAAATACAGAAGCAGAAATTCATCCTATCCTGCTATGACGTACCTTCACTAATATAGGTTTTAAACTAACCGTGCTGTTCAAACCAGGGGGTGAATCAGCAGCCAGTCTCAAAATCCACTCAAACTCCTTAACCTCAAGGTAGTTATTAATGTCACCACCCCTTGCATTTGGACATACTACATCAATCACCCTAAACTTAAAAGTATGTTCATGGCCATAAGTACCTATGTGTTTATATAATGCATTTTTATCACAACATCTCCTGATCTCAGAGTTGTGATCAATAATGCATTCTTTCAGCTTACGTGTGGTTTTTCCCACATAATATGAGGCACATGAAACACAAGTAGCCAAATAAACAACAAATGGGGTGTTGCACGTAGCTGAGGTTTTGAAATTAAATATTTTACCATTGGTGGGATGTGTAAACGTATCACACGTATCACTGCCATTACCAAGAATATAAGTGCAAATGGCACAGTTAAAACATTGAAATGTACCATGCTTAACAGCAATGGGTACATAAACAGGTCTATAAAAATCCTTATAGCATAGTAAACTCTTAATCGTCTTCATATTTCTGTAAGTAAAATGTGGTCTGTCACCCAGTAGTGCCTTCAGCTCATCCAGTGCCATTAGAATAACCCAATTCCTAGAAATAATTTGTCTGATAGAGTTAGACCTTCTGTTATAAGTTGTGATATATCTGGTCAAAGATGGTTGATTATTCATATTATTGTTTAAGGTATTTGGGGGGCTAGCCATACCCTCCAGAAAAGTGGGTCTCAAAGAAATCTGCCTGGCTTCCATCGTGTCTAATTTAAATTGAGAAAGTAATTGTGCATCATATCCACTAGATAAGAAGTCATCTACCACTTCTTCCAGCTGTGAAACAAACTGTGTGTCATCCGTAGTCAGCCTACTAACTCTAGTAAATTGCGATTTCACTACACCCTTAAAGATATGTGGTGCATGCATACTACTGTAATGTGTGTATCTACCACAGCTTACATCCTTTCTATATACACTGGTATTCAAAAGCCCTTCTTGCAACTGAAGTTTAACATCTAGAAAAACTATCGTACTATCAGACACTTCCATTTTGAACTTCAAAAAATTAGTCGTGGAATTTAGATAGTCGACAAAGCCATTCAAGTCATTCAGTGTGCCATTCCACACCAAAAAACAGTCATCCACGAACCGTTGGTAAAAACTAATGCTGTGGACAAACATATTCCTATCATTAAATAGATGATTCCGTTCCCACTGATAGAGAACTAAATTGGCATAGGTGTTTGCAACCGAGGTACCCATGGCTACCCCTGTGAGTTGAAGAAATAGGGAGTCATTAAACATAAAGACATTGTTTTTCAGGACTACGTCCATGAGACAGCAGATATTATCAATAAGTCTATAGTCGGGGTTAGGTTGAGATAGCAGAAAATCTCTCAGAAGTTCTAAGCCAACATCATTAGGGATGACTGTAAAGAGGGATACAATATCAAGAGTTACCAGGCAGTGTGTCTTAGTACTTAAATCTATTCTTACATTGTTGTACCATACATGTAACTTAGATAACAAGTCATACATATCCTTTAAAATAGTACTACACCCAAGCAGGTAGGGCTGCAGCTGTCTATGCAAGTATACAGATATCGGTTCTGTAACCCAACCTCCCCCGGACACAATAGGTCTCATCGGTGGATTCTCTAAAGATTTATGAATTTTAGGGATGCCATATAGGTGTGGAATCAAAGGGCATGGTACAGTAAAAAAATGAAAGAGATCTAAATCAATATCACCGTTCAGCTGTAGATCATAAATTACCATATTCACATAGCTTACACACTTTTTCACATCTGCTGGTGTAATAACTTTAAAAGCAGTGTCATCCTCAAGTAACAGAGAAACAGCTGATAGATATTTATCACGGTCCATTATAACAACCATGCCACCTTTGTCCGCTTGCTTAATAACAATGTCATTGCAATGCTGTAAACTTTTAAGTGCTTTATACTCAGAAAAATTCAAGTTATAAATCTTATTCTTCAGGGGTTTAGAGTAAAGTTCTCTAATCTGGGACTCACAAATGTCATGAAAGGCCCTTACAACCGGAACACTAACAGGAATAAAGATACTACATTGTTTACATTGTTCTCCAAGTGAACCAGAGTCCCCAAATAAAAGTCTCAAATTCAAATTTCGAACAAATACTTTAAGGTCAGTCAGAGCGGAGACGACATCATCACAGCAGGAGGGTATATACTTAAATCCCTTACTAAGAAGGGAGAAATGGGCTGTTTGTAGCTCAAAAGTAGATAAATTTAAAACAACATTTACTTGCGAATTACTTTGTTGAGTCCTAAAGGGCTCTCATTCTTCTGTTTACCTACATGTGGAATCTGTGCAGCTGGCGGTCCTCTAGATTTCGGGGACCTATTAGACACCGTTTCTGGATGCTCTAATTGAAAACGCTTATGCGCAAAATTTAAAGTAAGTTGCTGTGATTTCTTTCCAGCTCCATTCACGGCGTTGTCACTGCCATCATGTTTGTTTCTAGCTTCAGTAGGTGCGCATGCGCTACTAGTTGTAGACGTTGACGTCAGCTGGGTCGTCTCACTTGCTGCCAGAGCTGAGGGAGCCTCCTTCATCAGCGGTGTACATGGGGCGTCCATAGCCGTTGCATTGTTCTGAAAAGTATCTAGAGTATCTAACGCCTCTCTCTGAGCAGTTTTCTGATAATTAACATTAGGGAAATTCTCCAATTTGGGCCAAGAAAAGATATGGCCTCTCTGGAAATCCCCAATGTCTCGTAACAGCTTCCGTTTTTTGGTAGCTTCCATTTGTGTATCAAAGGCTTGTAGTCCGTCAAGCATTTGCTGGTAAGTATGAGTAACCTTTGAAAACACTGACATTTCCATGATAGTGTTCTCCAGAACAAAAATTTCACTTTTATAGTCCTCTTCTATTTTAACAAAAAAGTCATTCATTAGGCACATATAATCCAATGACAGCTTAATATTAAGTTGTTGCCATGATTTCAGTAACTCAGGAAAAGTGTTACCATACGAAGGCATTTTGAGAATTCTGAGTCCACGTGGAACAATGCCTCTTTCCACATAGGCTAAGAAGCTGAAACGTTGCCATTGTAAACCCTTGAAAGCAGTCACTTTTCTTTCAAGTAGTTGTAAAGTCCTATGAAACTCAGCAAGACTTTCAGAGTCAGGAGCAGTGTTGATCACAGTAACAGAGTTCACTGAGTCAGTGTAGTTCAACAATGGGTTGGTCTCAATGTTAATAAGAGACCTAAGAGAACTCAAACCCATTTGAACTGCCATTACAAGGCTAAAGGCTGCGAGATAGACCTATGCAGGAATTCCCAATTACAGCAATGAAAACAAGTAAAGACACTGACTGCAAAAAGTGGAGCGAAAAAAGAAAACTTGGTAGGAAAAAACAGTTTAATACAGAGCAAAGCTTTCAGGCAGAACCCTTCTTCAATACTAATACATTCAAATCTAAAAACTGAAAGCTTAAATACAGGTCTAAAATCACATGACCAGCAGCCAAGTGGAATCATGTGACAACAAAACACACACAAAAAAAAAAAAATAAAACAACATAATACAAATATATACACATAAAATATGAATAAAAATAAATATAAAATACAAAAGCAGAAATTCATCCTATCCTGCTATTATGTAACTTCACTAATATAGGTTTTAAACTAACCGTGCTGTTCAAACCAGGGGGTGAATCAGCAGCCAGTCTCAAAATCCACTCAAACTCCTTAACCTCAAGGTAGTTATTAATGTCACCACCCCTTGCATTTGGACATACTACATCAATCACCCTAAACTTAAAAGTATGTTCATGGCCATAAGTACCTATGTGTTTATATAAAGCATTTTTATCACAACATCTCCTGATCTCAGAGTTGTGATCAATAATGTGGTTTTACCCACATAAAATGAGGCACATGAAACACAAGTAGCCAGATAAACAACAAATGGGGTGTTGCGTTTTGAAATTAAATATTTTACCATTGGTGGGATGTGTAAACGTATCACTGCCATTACCAAGAATATAAGTGCAAATTACACAGTTAAAACAGTGAAATGTACCATGCTTAACAGCAATGGGTACATAAACAGGTCTATAAAAATCCTTATAGCATAGTAAACTCTTAATCGTCTTCATATTTCTGTAAGTAAAATGTGGTCTGTCACCCAGCAGTGCCTTCAGCTCATCCAGTGCCATTAGAATAACCCAATTCCTAGAAATAATTTGTTTGATAGAATTAGACCTTCTGTTATAAGTTGTGATATATCTGGTCAAAGATGGTTGATTATTCATATTATTGTTTAAGGTATTTGGGGGACTAGCCATACCCTCCAGAAAAGTGGGTCTCAAAGAAATCTTACTGTACCATGCCCTTTGATTCCACACCTATATGGCATCCCTAAAATTCATAAATCTTTAGAGAATCCACCGATGAGACCTATTGTGTCTGGGGGAGGTTGGGTTACAGAACCGATATCTGTATACTTGCATAGACAGCTGCAGCCCTACCTGCTTGGGTGTAGTACTATTTTAAAAGATATGTATGACTTGTTATCTAAGTTACATGTATGGTACAACAATGTAAGAATAGATTTAAGTACTAAGACACACTACCTGGTAACTCTTGATATTGTATCCCTCTTCACAGTCATCCATAATGATGTTGGCTTAGAACGTTTGAGAGATTTTCTGCTATCTCAACCTAACCCCGACTATAGACTTATTGATAATATCTGCTGTCTCATGGATGTAGTCCTGAAAAACAATGTCTTTATGTTTAATGACTCCCTATTTCTTCAACTCACAGGGGTAGGGGGAACGGAATCATCTATTTAATGATAGGAATATGTTTGTCCACAGCATTAGTTTTTACCAACAGTTCGTGGATGACTGTTTTTTGGTGTGGAATGGCACACTGAATGACTTGAATGGCTTTGTCGACTATCTAAATTCCACGACTAATTTTTTGAAGTTCAAAATGGAAGTGTCTGATAGTACGATAGTTTTTCTAGATGTCAAACTTCAGTTGCAAGAAGGGGTTTTAAATACCAGTGTATATAGAAAGGATGTAAGCTGTGGTAGATGCACACATTACAGTAGTATGCATGCACCACATATCTTTAAGGGTGTAGTGAAATCGCAATTTACTAGAGTTAGTAGGCTGACTACGGATGACACACAGTTCGTTTCATGGCTGGAAGAAGTGGTAGATGAGTTAGTAGGCTGACTACGGATGACACACAGTTGGTTTCACGGCTGGAAGAAGTGGTAGATGAGTTAGTAGGCTGACTACGGATGACACACAGTTGGTTTCACAGCTGGAGGAAGTGGTAGATGAGTTAGTAGGCTGACTACGGATGACACACAGTTGGTTTCACAGCTGGAAGAAGTGGTAGATGAGTTAGTAGGCTGACTACGGATGACACACAGTTTGTTTCACAGCTGGAAGAAGTGGTAGATGAGTTAGTAGGCTGACTACGGATGACACACAGTTGGTTTCACAGCTGGAAGAAGTGGTAGATGAGTTAGTAGGCTGACTACGGATGACACACAGTTGGTTTCACAGCTGGAAGAAGTGGTAGATGAGTTAGTAGGCTGACTACGGATGACACACAGTTTGTTTCACAGCTGGAAGAAGTGGTAGATGAGTTAGTAGGCTGACTACGGATGACACACAGTTTGTTTCACAGCTGGAAGAAGTGGTAGATGAGTTAGTAGGCTGACTACGGATGACACACAGTTTGTTTCACAGCTGGAAGAAGTGGTAGATGAGTTAGTAGGCTGACTACGGATGACACAAAGTTTGTTTCACAGCTGGAAGAAGTGGTAGATGAGTTAGTAGGCTGACTACGGATGACACACAGTTTGTTTCACAGCTGGAAGAAGTGGTAGATGAGTTAGTAGGCTGACTATGGATGACACACAGTTGGTTTCACAGCTGGAAGAAGTGGTAGATGAGTTAGTAGGCTGACTACGGATGACACACAGTTGGTTTCACAGCTGGAAGAAGTGGTAGATGAGTTAGTAGGCTGACTACGGATGACACACAGTTGGTTTCACAGCTGGAAGAAGTGGTAGATGAGTTAGTAGGCTGACTGCAGATGACACACAGTTGGTTTCACAGCTGGAAGAACTGGTAGATGAGTTAGTAGGCTGACTACAGATGACACACAGTTGGATTCACAGCTGGAAGAAGTGGTAGATGAGTTAGTAGGCTGACTACGGATGACACACAGTTGGTTTCACAGCTGGAAGAAGTGGTAGTTGAGTTAGTAGGCAGACTACGGATGACACACAGTTGGTTTCACAGCTGGAAGAAGTGGTAGATGAGTTAGTAGGCCGACTACGGATGACACACAGTTTGTTTCACAGCTGGAAGAAGTGGTAGATGAGTTAGTAGGCTGACTACGGATGACACACAGTTGGTTTCACAGCTGAAAGAAGTGGTAGATGAGTTAGTAGGCTGACTTCAGATGACACACAGTTGGTTTCACAGCTGGAAGAAGTGGTAGATGAGTTAGTAGGCTGACTACGGATGACACACAGTTGGTTTCACAGCTGGAAGAAGTGGTAGATGAGTTAGTAGGCTGACTACGGCTGGCACACAGTTGGTTTCACAGCTGGAAGAAGTGGTAGATGAGTTAGGCTGACTACGGCTGACACACAGTTGGTTTCACAGCTGGAAGAAGTGGTAGATGAGTTAGTAGGCTGACTACGGCTGACACACAGTTGGTTTCACGGCTGGAAGAAGTGGTAGATGAGTTAGTAGGCTGACTACGGATGACACACAGTTGGTTTCACAGCTGGAAGAAGTGGTAGATGAGTTAGTAGGCTGACTACGGATGACACACAGTTGGTTTCACGGCTGGAAGAAGTGGTAGATGAGTTAGTAGGCTGACTACGGATGACACACAGTTGGTTTCACGGCTGGAAGAAGTGGTAGATGAGTTAGTAGGCTGACTACGGATGACACACAGTTTGTTTCACAGCTGGAAGAAGTGGTAGATGAGTTAGTAGGCTGACTACGGATGACACACAGTTGGTTTCACGGCTGGAAGAAGTGGTAGATGAGTTAGTAGGCTGACGGATGACACACAGTTGGTTTCACAGCTGGAAGAAGTGGTAGATGAGTTAGTAGGCTGACTACGGATGACACACAGTTTGTTTCACAGCTGGAAGAAGTGGTAGATGAGTTAGTAGGCTGACTACGGATGCCACACAGTTTGTTTCATGGCTGGAAGAAGTGGTAGATGAGTTAGTAGACAGTGGGTTTCACAGCTGGAAGAAGTGGTAGATGAGTTAGTAGGCTGACTACGGATGACACACAGTTTGTTTCACAGCTGGAAGAAGTGGTAGATGAGTTAGTAGGCTGACTACGGATGACACACAGTTGGTTTCACAGCTGGAAGAAGTGGTAGATGAGTTAGTAGGCTGACTACGGATGACACACAGTTGGTTTCATGGCTGGAAGAAGTGGTAGATGAGTTAGTAGGCTGCCTACGGATGACACACAGTTGGTTTCACAGCTGGAAGAAGTGGTAGATGAGTTAGTAGGCTGACTACGGATGACACACAGTTGGTTTCACAGCTGGAAGAAGTGGATATGATGCACAATTACTTTCTCAATTTAAATTAGACACGATGGAAGCCAGGCAGATTTCTTTGAGACCCACTTTTCTGGAGGGTATGGCTAGCCCCCCAAATACCTTAAACAATAATATGAATAATCAACCATCTTTGACCAGATATATCATAACTTATAACAGAAGGTCTAATTCTATCAGACAAATTATTTCTAGGAATTGGGTTATTCTAATGGCACTGGATGAGCTGAAGGCACTACTGGGTGACAGACCACATTTTACTTACAGAAATATGAAGACGATTAAGAGTTTACTATGCTATAAGGATTTTTATAGACCTGTTTATGTACCCATTGCTGTTAAGCATGGTACATTTCAATGTTTTAACTGTGTCATTTGCACTTATATTCTTGGTAATGGCAGTGATACGTTTACACATCCCACCAATGGTAAAATATTTAATTTCAAAACCTCAGCTACGTGCAACACCCCATTTGTTGTTTATTTGGCTACTTGTGTTTCATGTGCCTCATTTTATGTGGGTAAAACCACACGTAAGCTGAAAGAACGCATTATTGATCACAACTCTGAGATCAGGAGATGTTGTGATAAAAATGCATTATATAAACACATAGGTACTTATGGCCATGAACATACTTTTAAGTTTAGGGTGATTGATGTAGTATGTCCAAATGCAAGGGGTGGTGACATTAATAACTACCTTGAGGTTAAGGAGTTTGAGTGGATTTTGAGACTGGCTGCTGATTCACCCCCTGGTTTGAACAGCACGGTTAGTTTAAAACCTATATTAGTGAAGTTACGTAATAGCAGGATAGGATGAATTTCTGCTTTTGTATTTTATATTTATTTTTATTCATATTTTATGTGTATATATTTGTATTATGTTTTTTTTTTTGTGTGTTTTGTTGTCACATGATTCCACTTGGCTGCTGGTCATGTGATTTTAGACCTGTATTTAAGCTTTCAGTTTTTAGATTTGACTGTATTAGTATTGAAGAAGGGTTCTGCCCGAAAGCTTTGCTCTGTATTAAACTGGTTTTTCCTACCAAGTTTTCTTTTTTTGCTCAACTTTTTGCAGTCAGTGTCTTTACATCTGTCATGTGAGCCTGAACAAGTCCCAGAGTGGCATCCTAAAACTTCTTAGAGTACCTTTGCACTGTTCAATTACAATTAATACCCATTTATTTATTTACCCCCTCCAACTGTCTACAAGGCCTAGCGTATTTATTTCTGCAGCAAAACCCAACTTAGATTTATTGTAGCAACAAGTCCATTTTTGACTTAAAAGCTTTAAAAAGTACAAATTTGTGGCAGTCGTTAGCATTGTTGCCCAACAGCTGGAGGTTCTCTGGTTTGATTCTAGGCTGGGGTGCCTTCTGTGTGGAGACTTCATGTCCTCCCTATGTTTGCATGGATTTCCTCTGGGTGCTACAGTTTCCTCCTACATTCCAAAGACATGCGTCCAGAGCATATCTCCCCAGGACTCTGCTGCAAATGGACTCTGTCCCAGTCAGACTTTCCTGTAAACAAATGTTACATAAATTGTTCTGTTTGTGTAAATATTTAAACAAACATAGTTTACCTTGCATTAAGCAATGAATAAGTAATACAGATTTTTATAGGCTCATAGGTGTGTTCTACGCTAATGGCTGTGGAGCCTTTACAAGCCTAGCCCATAGGATTACCCTGGCATCGAGCCACCCAACCTTAGTTCCCAGTGCCTCTGTCGAGTAAAGCCACTGGAGTGATCCCTGGGGTGATTTTTTTATTTCCCATCCACTCATCAAGATTTCTCTTGAAGATGGCCAGTGTGGTGCTCTGTTTGACATGTATAGGAAGGGGTCTACTTTGTTTGCCCGAGATTTCATTTGCCCGACACCCATTTGCCCGACCCCATTTGACTGACACTTCATTTGACCGACACTTCATTTGACCGACAAGCATTATTAGCAAGAAAATGGGATATGCCCCCTTCCCCACTGCAGTGCAACCCTGGAGTTAGAATATATAGTTAGGGGTGTGTGGGAGGCACATTTCTGTTACTAAAGAATATTAAAGCAAAACTAAACATTATAATATGTGCCCCACGCACACCCCTAACTATATATTCTAACTCCTGGGTCGCACTGCAGTGGGGAAGAGGGCATATCCCATTTTCTTGCCAATAATGCTTGTCGGTCAAATGAACTGTCGGGCAAATTAAGTGTTGGTCAAATGATCTTTCGGTCATTTGGTCTCTGGAAAATGGTTGTCGGGCAAATGAAAGTTCAGGCAAACAAAGTAGACCCATAGGAAGTCTATGCCATAGCATGGAAAGTCTCTGTGTTATGAACCTGCCCCTCCAGCACGTTCTGTTGATTGCGGTAATGAGGCTGAGATCTCTGGAGCATGTAGTGCAGATGGACTGTGATTTGTTTAGATGTAGCATTTCTAACAGAGCTGGGTCAGACATGGCTTTGTAAGTCAAGCAGGGATCACCTCTAAGTAGGCGATATGAAACAGAGAATAGTTGGAGTTTTTTAAGTCTATCCATATAGGACAAGTGTTTAAGGCCTAGGGCGCTCTTTGTGAGGTACTTTTGCGGCCTCTCCAGTTGTTGCAGGTGTCTAGTAAGGTACATGCCAAATGGGGCATTGTACTCGATGACTGGCCTAATGAGGAAAGAGTAGAGGGAGACAATGACCTCTTTCTTCCTGGATGCAAAACCAGTAGTAATGAGATGTGCTACATAGAAGGGCTTTCTGACCAAAGTGGCAATGTGGTGGTCAAAAGAGAGGTTGCTGTCAGCCTGTGTTCCCAGATCTCTTATAATGCCTTCTGTTTTCAGTGGACTACCAGTGATGTGGTCATTCATGGAAACTGGGTTTTTCCCAAAGGGGATGATGACACTTTATTTGGCATTGAGCTTAAGGCCATGGTTCTGACACCAGTTGTTGGTCTCAGTGAGGTCTTTCTGTAGGATGTCAGCATCACTTGGGGAGTTAATAATAGCTCCCAACTTGCAATCCTCTGGGAACTTTGTCAGCCAGTCCCTTCATGTTGGCCTGGACTTCAGAGAAGTAGATACCAAACAGGAGTGGACCCAGGACCTATCCCTGTGGGACTCCACTCGTGACTGGTCGACAGTCTGACTTGGAGTCAGCTACTTTCACATTGTGGGTTCTATCTGTGAACCAGTTTGCAACCCACCTAGTGATACAGGGGTTGATGCCTAGTGTAGTCAGTTTTTCTATGATTCTTGAGTGGGGAATGGTATCAAAGGCCTTGGCCAGATCAAGGTAAGTTGTGCAAACCACCTTGCCTTCATCCACACCTCTGGTGACTAACTCAAAGAAGTTGACCAAGTTGAGCAGGCATGATCTACCCTTCGCAAAACCAAACTGTGCGGGATCCAGAGTTTGGAGATTCCCTATATCCTTGTTTATTAGATCCATGATGATGCGTTCCATAGCTTTGCATATCAGACTCTTCAGGCTAATGGGGCAATAGTTCCCAGGGTCTGTAGTCGCACCTCCTTTGTGGAGAGGGATGACTGTAGCAGTGTGCCATTTGATAGGGACAAAGCATGAGGAGAGGCTGTGATTGAACAGGTCACACAGGTGAGGTGCCAGTTCACTCTGTAGTTCATGTAGAACACAGCCAGGGATATTGTCAGGTCCTATAGAAGCTGTATTTTTGGCCTTAGACAGTGCTGGTTTTAACCTGTGCAGCAGTAATACTGGGTGCCTGGCAATCTACTGGTATTGTGATTGGTCCTTTGGGGGGAGAGGGGTAAAGTTGGCACTGAATCTGTCAGCCAGTATATTGGCAATATCTGTTGGCTTGCTATAGGAAGTACCATTGTGCAGTAGCTCAGAGCAAATCTGGGTATTGCCATGGAGATTCTTTATATAACTATAGAAGGCATTGTGGTTGTCTTTACTATCTGCTGCAATTCTGTTTTCATAGCTAGCTTTAGAGGATTTGATGAAGGATCTCAACTTTTTGTTGAGTCTGACAAGGGAGTTTTTCCAGTCTTGGGAATTCACCTTATTCTGCATCAGTTTCCTCCTTCTGTTGTAGAGTTTGTTTATGAGAGGGGGTGACCAGAATGGCTTCCTTTTTTTGGAGGAGAGCGTCTTGGTTCGATTGGGTATGGTGGGTACATGCATTTGTGTATGTGCTCGTACAGTGCATTGGTGTATGATTCGGCGGTCATGCAGCTATTCTCCATTTGCATGGATGCCATGAAGTTAGCCACCTCTGTTTTTTTGGAGTCCAAAATTAGCTTTGGAGAAGTTTTTCATGGTGGTTACCTTTGGGGGGGGGGGGGTTAGGGATGTAGGGATGTGGATTTCCAAGGTGATTAGATTGTAGTCAGATCTAACCAGGGAGGAGTTGACTATTGGGGTAGAGCAATGGTCACCCATGTTAGTAATGACCAGGTCAAGGATGTTGCTACCTCTAGTGTGGGTAAAAACAAGTTGGTCCAGGGCATTGGAATTAATGAATTCCAGGAAATGTTGGGCAAGTGTATTGGTACATGAGTAGTTTTCCCAGTTAATGGAGGGATAGTTGAAGTCGCCCAGTATGAGAGTGTTAGTTTGGACCCTAATATCCTCTAGAGTGCTTAGGAACATGGAGTGTTAAGTCTTGGGATGTGGTTGGAGGCATATAGCAGGTTATGACCTGAATCGCTGTCTTACCCAATGTTAGCTGCACCTGAAGTATCTCTTAAGCATTACGTTGGGCCACCAGTCCGGAGGTGTGCACATTCTTTATGAATATAGAAACACTACCACCTTTGGAGCTTCGGTCCAAGTTCTGGGGCTGAAAGGTGTGGAATGAGTTATAGCCTGGTAGTGCAGGGGTGCTTTATGCTGCCTTGAACCAGGTCTCTGTTACAACACAAATGTCAATGTTCTCCATTTTAAGGAGTGCTTCGAGTGAGTGCATTTTATGATTTACACTTCTAGCACTGAGCAGCATGACCCTCAGATTGCATTTGTTTGTAGCTGTTATAGTGGTAATTTGGTCTTTGGAACATCACCTAATAAAGGCACTATAGGGGTGGCAAGAGCCTTGGCTATTGTCCGGAAGCCCAGGGGTGACAGATGCAGGCCACCTCTGGTAAAGCATTGAGGTCTGTCAATCATGTCATCCCAGGCAGACGCATACTGGATCCCCTTAGAATGATACCAGAAACTTAGCCAATTGTTGAAATCAATAATTTTCTGCTTGCACTGTGATATCATTATGGGTGATGGTAGGATGCTGCTCAGGGCTAGGTTCATACCCGCCAGGGCTACATAATCCAAGATCTCTTCCATGTCTCTTTTCATATAGTCCAGAGAGGTATGTCTCAGGTCATTCACACCCACAAGTACAATGACAGTCATATTTCTACCTGTTGTTGAGGGACCTGAGTGCATGTGTTATGTGGCAGATCCCAGCACCTGACAGGCAGCTGGCTGTTACTTTCTCTTTATTCAACCTAGTGAGTGGGACATCGGTGTGCCTCACTATTGAGTCACCTATGACTACTGTGTTGGGCATGCTCTTTTGCCTTAGAGGCTTTGGTTGAGTGGCACACTGTTTAGGAGAGTTATGTGTCTCATGATTAGTGTTGTGTTCTGGTGAGTGAATGCATTTCTGCCTTGGAGGCCTCTGCTGTTCGGGTAGATTTTTATTGACAGCCTCTGCGAAGGTGGGTGTGTGGTTTGTGTTTTTATGTGAAGGCAGTGCTGGTGTGTGTTCTGGAGGGCTATGTGTTCCTTGTGATGTGGTGCAAGTGTTGACCTTCTGGTCTTGACTAGAGAGTGCCTGGCTTCCAATATGGATATACAATGGGAGGGGTGGCCTAATGGTTAAGGTGTTTGCCTTACAAACACAAGGTGCAGAGTTTAAGTCTCACAAGGGATAATTGGCTAGACTTACAATGACTCACAAGGGCAGTTAGTTTAGTACTAACCTATGAACCTATGAACAAGTGCATCTCTCACAAGTCAGAATGTTGGTAGGTAAGAGGTGAGCATTGTCGG
The DNA here is from genome assembly GCF_019279795.1 of Protopterus annectens. Lineage (NCBI taxonomy): Eukaryota > Metazoa > Chordata > Ceratodontiformes > Protopteridae > Protopterus > Protopterus annectens. Next base: position 1,000,870,046 of record NC_056726.1, read on the forward strand.
TGTACATGAGGCAGTTGCTACATTGCCTCAAGATTCCCAAGTTCACCAGGTTAATAGGACAAAGCAGAGGGAGCTGACCTTTAGACATGCCTGGAGGGGTGGGCAATAATAATAAGTACAGGAGCTGTTTTCTTGTACAGTATTTAGTGCTGGTAGTACCTTTGTGTGCTACAATAATTGCTACAAGAAGTCTGGTAAAGTGCTAGACTAATAAGTTAGTAAAAGTGCAGGAGATGCGAGAACTAGCAGATCTAAGGGAAAATTTGAAGAGCAGACTTTGGCACCACTCAGAAGCTTACAAACAGTCCTGGATACAGCAAATCTGTATCTGGACTAGACTAGTTACAGGAAAGGTGGGAAACAAGCACAAATGTGAGCTTTTAAACCAGAAAGTTGAGAGAGATGGAAAAACTGTCCAAACGGCCACTCCTCTTGTGGTAGATAGGCTACCTAGTGCTTACCACTGCCACTGATAAGCTAGTAAGCTTCCCTCCAACACAGAAAGGCTTGAGGGGCTCAGAAACTTTACAAACAGTCCTCAATACGGCAAATCTGTATCTGGACTAGACTAGTTACAGGAAAGGGAGGAAACGAGTGGATGGGAGATGCTTGTTGTCTGTTTTCAAGATAGGATGAGAACCAGGTTAAGGAAGAGAAATCCAAGGCAAGGGATTTTAATATGTGTAGAAGAAGTGTTTACCATATCAAGGCTTTTGACAGGTCTAGGAAAGAGAAGAGGTTAGTTTGTTGTTACGGTTACAGTTGATGGTGTTGGTGAAAGAAAGTAATGCTGTGGTAGTACTATGTGAAGGTCTAAATCCATGTTGAGTGTTAGCTAGTAGGTTGTTATGGAGGAGATGGTTAAGTAGTTGTTTGTGTATACATTTTTCCATGATTTTAGCTAGTGGAGATATAAAATAGTGGCGAAAGTTAGAAAGGTCAGTGGATTTACCTCCTTTGTGTAAGGGTATGATGTGTGATATCTTCCAAATTGCTGGAAAAGTACTTTCTTTTATGGATCGGTTTATTAGGATAGAAACAGGGTAGGCAATAGCTTTAGCTGCTACTTGAAGGAATTCAGCAGGAAGCTTATCTGCTGAGGGGGTAGTGGGTTTAAGTTTTTGTAAAAGAGATTGTATATAGGAGGTGGGTATGGGTTGAAGTTGGAGGGGAAGAAGAGAGTCGTTGATGTTACTTAAGAGCAGTTGAGAAGCATCAGGAGATAGGTGGTTAGGCTAGACTTTGTATGGAAGTAGTAAAGAAAGTATTGAAGTTATTGGCTATTAAAGAGGGATTATCAGGGTCTAAGTTCTGCGGGTTGGGTGTAACTACTTTGCCTGGGGTAAGTAGATTATTGATAGTAGACCAGAACTTTTTTGGTTCTTTTTTGGTGGATTGCTGAAGTTCAAAGTAATAGTTCTTTTTATCTGAAAGGATGGCTTTTTTGGTACTGTTTCTGAGCTCTCTAAAGGTTTCATAGTCTGTTGGGTTTCTAGAGGAACGCCATTTTTTCCAAGACTTATTTCTGAGTATAATTTTTTGTTTAGTATTAGAGGTTAGCCAGGGTGCTGTTTTGGTCTTTGTTCTAATGGTACGATTTGAGGCATGTTGATTTAAGATTGCAAGGAATGCTGCGTTGAAATGTTCAACAGCATTGTTAAGTGAGAGGTGTTTTAGAGGGGTCCAGTTGTATTGTAAAAGTTCAGTTTGAAACTGTTCAGGATTAATTTTTTTTTTGAATATAGTGTTCTGTGAGAGGTAGGTAAGTTTAGATTAGTTTTAGCTCTAATGACATAGGTGAGGGAGTGATCGCTAAGGTCATCAGGAAGGATGCCAGTTTGGTAGGTTTGTAAGGGGGAGTTTGTAAGAATCCAGTCTAAGGTGGTTTCTTTTTTGCTTTTATTATTTATTCTAGTGGGACTATCAATTAGTTGTTTGAAACCATAAAGGTTTATATGGGAGGTAGGGTTAGCATTGTTACATGATTTCCAATCAATGTTAAAGTCCCCAAGGAATAGTGTTTCTTGAGGGAGTTTATTAGAGAGTTGTTCAAGAATTTGTTCTAAGGTGGGGATGTTATTTCCAGGGGGGAGGTATGCACAGATGACATTTATTGCTTTAGTAGTGTTAATTTGTATTTTGGAGCGGATTATTTCAGCATTATTGTTTTGGGTAAGGGTGAGGTCAAGAAAAGTGAGCTTTAGGGTTGTTTTATATAGAATAGCTACTCCACCTCCCTTCCTGGAGGTGCGATCAAGTCTAACAATGTTATATCCAGATGGGGTAATTTCAATGTCTTTAACTGAAGGCTTTAGCCAAGTTTCTGATAAGCATAAAATATCAAATTTGTGTACTTCTAGTAGGGCATGGAGTTGACTAATTTTGTTACAGATGCTACGTATATTGAGATGGGCCAAGGATAATAAGTTAGAGGGTGTAGAGGATGAGAGAGAGAAGGGTTTAGTATGATTTTTGTATGTAGTAGTAGTAGGCCCTGTTGGGTGTATGTCACCATCTTGTAGTAGATGGAGTAGTGTAAAATGTTATAAATGCCCTAGGGCAGATACCCTAGTATGAACCTATGAACCTAAATGCGGGCTTTTAAATCAGAACATTGAGAGAGATGGAAAAACTCCCCAACGGCCAATTACTACAATTTCTAGGCAAGAAACTACTCCTCTTGTGGTAGATAGGCTACTTAGTCCTTACCACTCCCACTGATAAGCTAGAAGGCTTCCCTCCAACACAGAAAGACTTGAGGGGCTCAGAAGCTTACAAACTGCCATGGATACAGCAAATCTGTATCTGGACTAGACTAGTTACAGGAAAGATGGGAAAAGCGCAAACGCGGGCTTTTAAACCAAAAAGTTGAAAGAGATGGAAAAACTGCCCAAACGACCAATAAACTACAATTAATTAATTAATTAATTAACCAAACATAATTTTCATCGCAGGAAACATTCAGAATGAAAGTCTTAGCAATTTTCAATATTTACAGATGCTTCTGAAATCTTTTTTTTTTTTTAATTAACCAAGAAACATCTTTATTAAATTATCACCTATGACAAAGGCAATAATACATTTATATAAATGAAAACAAATCATATTGACATAATCTTAGTTGCAAGCATTATACATCACAAACCATAATGACATAGTTTTTTTCAGGAATTCAGTGTTCATGGTCTTTGCTGTTTCTTTGTGTTGCATTTGAAAGGGTTGCCATATACACATATATGTGTATATATATATATATATACACACACACATATATATATATATATATATATATATATATATATATATATATATATATATATATATATATATATATACTTGCACTATTAAAAAGTTATTTGTTGCTTAATTTTACCTGTAGGCTAACACACTCAAGTCATAAGCCGCTAAAAGCATTTATAGCATTTACTGTCTGTTTTCTGCAAAAGAAAAAAAAAAAAAAAATCTTGTTTTCCCGCCTTACTGAACTAGAATAGTCCAGTCTTCAGAGTTTGCTGATCTCTGGGCTTTGTCTTGGTTCCTGTGCTATTCCATATCCTTATTTGGATAAAAGGAGGCTTCTTTGTTCACCAGTGGGAGTGGGGAGCACTGAACAACAAACGACCAAAGTGGAGGTGTAAATTCAAGTAGAAATCCAAGAAATAGCGTATTAAAAATTTATTTATCCGCTTTCATCCACAGACTTCATCAGAATGATGAGTGGGGAGCACTGAGCAGCCTATTTGTCCCTAGAGGAGTGGTTCCAGCCAGAAACGTGTAGTCTATTGGCCATTTTGGGTCAATTCCTAGCTCTTTTCAACCCCCTGCTATAAAGCCCGCTTCAGCGTGCTTTTGTGTGATTTAGCACGGAGTTGCCCATAGAGCACCAAACAAGGTTAAACTATTTCTGGCTCCGTAAAGTCTGCTCTTCAATTTTTCCCTTAGAACTTCTCTACTTGCAATCTAAACAGTCTATTCTCTATCTCAAAAGCTCAGCACTTGCTCCTAAAGCATTTTTATATAGGTAAAGTACTTATATACTAAACAAAGTACTACATTAGCCTAGAATCCCCTTGAGTACCCATTTCCCTATAGGTCCCTTCTGACTCAGTTACACAGCAAACTTTTTCACTTTTTCTAGCATGTCGAAGGGTCAGTTGCTAGCGTCCTCTCCTGTTCAGCTGATGAATCTGGGCATCTTGAGGCAATGTTACAATTGCCTCATGTACACAGACAACCCACTCCTTCTCCCACAAAACACAAATACATGTGAGAGATGCAACTATATAGCCAAAATGGAGGCTGAGCTCTCTCAACTCAGGACTGGCAAGACCAGACAGGAGGAGAAGGAAACCATGCACACCACAACCCCAGTTTCACATAGAACTATCACAACTGCAAAACAAACACATAAACACACAAAGACATACTCGGAGGCACTGATCAAAAATCTACCAAAACTACAGAGGCCTCCAAAGCAGACACCCAAGCAACTGCCACCTCAAGACATAAGACATGCAACACATAGTTCTCAAAGTCAGTGTGCTAAACAGTCACAGCCCTTACGGCCAAACACAATGCCAGACACACTTGTTATAGGTGACTCCATAGTCAGACACACTGACGTCCCACTCACCAGACTGAACAAGGAAAAGGTCACAGTAAGCTGCCTGTCGGGCGCTAGAATCCGCCACATAACACAAGCACTCAGGTCACTCCACAGCAAGTACAAGTATGACTCAGTCATTGTCCATGCCGGTGTGAATGACCTGAGACGTACCTCCCTGGACTACATGAAAGGAGACATAGAGGAGCTCTCAGATTATGTAGCCCAGGCCGGTATGACCCTGACCCTGAGCAGTATCCTACCCTCACCAAGAATGATGCCACAATACAGAGACAAAATGATCAGCTTTAATAATTGGCTTAATTACTGGTGTCATTCTAAGGAGATCCAATGTCTGTCTGCCTGGGATGATATGCTTGACAAGCCACGCTGCTTCGCAAGATACGGCTTGCACCTGTCACCCCTGGGCTTCCGGATATTGGCAAAGGCTCTTGCCACCCCCATAGTGCCTTTTTTAGGCAAGGCTCAAATGATAAACCTACCGCCCTAGAAAACAAAAATGGAAAAAAACTAAGGGTAATGCTGCTCAATGCCAGAAGTCTAAACCTCAGGATGCACGCCCTCGAAGCCCTCCTCAGTATGGAGAACATTGATGTCTGTGGTGTGACTGAAACTTGGTTCAAGGCTCCTGAGAGCACCCCAGCACTATCAGGTTATACCTCATATCATGCGTTCCAGCCCCAAAATCCGGACCGAACCACAAAAGGAGGGGGAGTATCCATATTCATAAAGGATGCCCACACCTCCAGGTTAGTGGCAACGCACGAAGCATCAGAGACCATCCAGGTGCAATTAACCATAGGTAAAACTGCCCTACAGTTTGTAGCATGCTACAGACCATGCTCTCAAACTCAGGAACCCCACACAGCCTTCCTGAAGACACTGGAGAGTATGAATGTCTCTCCAAACACCATCATATTGGGTGACTTCAACTACCCAAACATAGACTGGGAACATTACTCAAGCCCCAACACCCTAGCCCAAAGGTTCCTGGAGTTCATAAACTCAAATGCTATGGAACAACTAGTCACCATTCCCACAAGAGGAGAAAATATACTAGACCTGATCATCACAAACATGGGGACAAATGCTCCACACCGGAAGTATATCCCTCATTGGTGAGATCAGACCATAAATTAATCTCACTGAGATCCATATCCCGCCCCACCCCCAGCAAAAAAGACCACAGTGAAGAACTTCTCAAAAGCAAACTTCACACTTCTTAAGACTGGAGTGGTATCCTTCAAGGCCCCCGAGCCAGTGGAAACCACAACCCACGCTGCTGAAACCTTACAAATGCCTTCTACGAGCACCTCCAGGAATGTATGGATCAAGCAATCCCTAATAAAATCAAGACCCTTTCCACCAAAGGCAGGCGCCCGGTCTGGTGGACCCCAGCCATAAACAAACTCTACAACAAGAAGAGAAAGTTACTACATGACAGAGCAAAATCCCTAAAAGGGAAGGCATCTCTGATCAATACTAGCAAAAAACTACGATCACTCATAAAATCATCCAAGGCCAACTTTGAGAGAAAAATCGCTAAAGACACAAAAGACAATCATAAGGCCTTCTTTAGCTATGTTAGAAACCTGGGTGGAAACTCCCTGATATGCTCAGAATTAGTCCAAAATGATACAAAAATCACTGAACCCACAGACATTGCCAACATGCTGGCAGACAGGTTCAGTGCAAATTGCTCCCCTCCATCTCTCCCAAAAGGAGAAATATCTATACCAGCAGAGTGTAGCCTCCCAAACATCTCAAATGCCCAGGTGAGAGCTGCTCTCTCTAAAGCAAAAACCACAGCATCAATGGGACCGGATGGTGTCCCCGGCTGTGTGCTACACAAACTCAATGAGGAACTAAACCCACACATAAGGCTGGTGTTTAATCTTAGCCTTACTACAGGATACGTACCCAAAGAATGGCATACGGCAACTGTGGTCCCACTCCACAAAGGCGGTGCTTCTACGGACCCTGAAATTACCGCCCATAAGCTTGACGAGCCTTGTCTGCAAAGCTATGGAGAGGATCATAATGGAACTCATAAATAAAGACATTGGGGACCTACAGACACTGGATCCTACCCAATTTGGCTTTGTCAAGGGCAGATCCTGCCTCTTGAACTTGGTCGACTTTTGCGAAACAGTCACTAAGGCCATTGATGAGGGTAAGGCAGTTCACACAGCCTACCTTGACCTAGCAAAAGCTGACACAATACCCCACTCGGGCATCATAGAAAAGCTCACCAGCTTAGATGTAAACCCATATGTCACAAGATGGGTTGCAAACTGGCTCAGGACAGAACCCACAGGGTTAGAGTTGCTGGTGCCATGTCAGACTCTAAGCCGGTCACGAGCGGTGTCCCACAGGGCTCAGTCCTGGGCCCCTCTTGTTCGGCATTTATTTTTCTGAAGTGCAGGCAAACATAGGGGATTGTGGCTGACAAAATTTGCAGATGACTGCAAACTGGGCCTATAATTGACACTCCATCAGACACAGACATCCTCCAGAGAGGTCTCATAGAAATGGATAACTGGTGCCAGAGCCATGGCCTTAAGCTAAATGCCAAAAAATGTATAGTCATACTCTTTGGGAAAAACAAGGTAACCCCTAATTACCACATAGGTGGTAATCCATTAAACATGGAAGAAGTTATCAGGGACCTGGGGACCCAAGTTGACAGTAACCTCTCTTTTGACACTCACATTGCCAAAGTGGTTAGGAAGACCTTCTACATTGCCCACCTGGTCATGAAGGGATTCACATCCAGATCAGGAGAGGTCATTGTACCCCTGTACTCTTCACTTATCAGACCAATGATTGAGTACAATGCCCCATTCGGAATGTACCTTACCCAACACCTGCAGCAGTTGGAAAGACCCCAAAAGTTCCTCACCAAAAGGATAAAGGGGCTCAAACATATGTCATATGCTGTCCGACTGAAGAAACTCCAGCTCTATTCAGTCGCATACCGTCTGCTCAGAGGTGATCTGTGCCTGACATACAAGGCCATGTCCAACCCGGAATTAATGGACATGCTCCACCTCAAAAAATCCAAATCCACCAGAGCCACGAGAGCAAGAGACTTGAACCTCAACACGGATATAAATAGGACATGCTGGAGGGACAGATTCATCACCCAGAGACTCCCTACACTATGGAACAGAATCCCAGTCCATGTGAGGCAGAGCCCCTCACTGACTCTGTTCAAGAGAAATATTGACGAGTGGATGGGAGATCGTAGGTTTACCCCGGGAATCATCTCTGTGTCACTGCTGGACAGAGGCACAGCAAACTAATGGGTGTAGTATTCTCATCCTAAGGAATGGTGAAAGCCACACACACTCTGGCTGGGCTTATAAATGCCCTAGGGCAGATAGCCTAGTATGAACCTATGAACCTATATCTCACCTCTTTTTTGTCTCTCTTATCAGTTGTCCTTTCTTCCTGCCCACTCCCACCTACCCCATCATTACCCAGGTAAACAAATGTAAAATAAAATGAAATAAAATTATACTTTTTAGACAATAACTATGTGTTGTCTCTCTTTTAATTGTTGTGATTTCCTTAGACCTGTTCCTGTATGTATGTTTATTTTCATTGTATGGAGCTTTTTGTCCCCCTGGGCCTCCACTGAAAAGGCACTTTTCTTGTAAAAAAAAAAAAAAAGTAAACAAATAAGAGCTGCAGGCTCAGAGTATTCAAAGTAATTCTGCATATTCTCTAGGGATAGTCCAGTTTAACAACTTTTTCTAAATAACCATAAAGTATATGAGTTCATAAAAGCCATGTAATGCTTTGATGTCTGTAAACGTGCTGTGACAGCCATTACTCATTTGTGACATTTTTATGTGTGTCTTTCTATATGACAACAGCTGAGGAAATGTGGTTCTGAGCATGTCCCTGGAGCTTTCAGTGTGTTTTTTCAAATTGTTATATGACACAATACCAGAGTGAGTTATGTTCTGTGTTGCCAGTGTTTTGCAAATGTTATCAGATAAGATTTATAGTTTGATAGTGATATTATGAACTGACACTACTTATAAGTGTGCATCATCTTATGATTAAACTCATGATAACATTTTACCTTTTTGGGAATAAAGAAAAAAATAATTCAGTCCAGGTCACTATGCAAAGATGGAAGCACTTTTTAATGATCTGCTCCAACAGACACACTAAATAATCATCCATAAACCTCTCGTTTGTCTTGCCCTCAGGCCATTAATTGCTACCTAAGTACAAAATAGACATCTTAGATCCACATACAAGCACCTGCTCTCAACCCATAAGCCTCAAAAAAGTCCAGCTATAGGTCTCTACTCCTGCTCTCTTGCAAAATTATGGAATGCTCTTCCCTTAACCATCAAAACTATTACTAATCTGCACTCCTTCAAATGCTCATTAAAAGAACAACTGACCTTATCTTGGATCTGCCCCTGTAATAGTCTTGGATGAAGCACCCATACATCTCTAACTCCCTTCTTCCAATTCCCTTCCTTCCTGCACATCCTACTATCTTACCTTTCCTCTACCTGTCTCTTTACCTTCACTAACTGTTCCTCACCTTCTTCTCACTCTACTCTCTCACTCTCTCCCCATCTCAGTCATGCATCTGTCATCCTAGCAATTAACTGACTTCAAATATGCCATTTCTCTTCACTTTTGCATATTCCTGTTACTGAAATTTTTGTCCATATTTGTGCTATCTTTCAATCTCATGAATGTCATTGTTTCCCCTAAAATATGTATCTAATATGTACAATTTGTGATTGAATGTTCTAATGCTATAATGTCTGCTGAGTCTATCCACCAGTTATAAATCAGTGATGTATCTGGAGCTTTCCATATCAGGAATGTCACATTTTCTCCTAAGATTTTATGTCCAACCAGTGTAATTGATGATTGAATGTTATAATGACACAATGTATATCAAGTCTTTGCACCTGTTAAAAACCAATTGGATATCTGGAGCTTTTCTCCCCGGGACTTCGCTGAAAATGGGTATGACGACCCAATCAGACTTTCCAAGTAAACAAATGTCAAATAAAGTAATTAAAGTTAGTCATAACAGTGATTTGTTATTTTTCTTATTTTGAGAAGATGTTCCAGCCATGCAATAAAAGACAACCCATCTGCTTTACTCTCACATGTAAGTGAGAATTGCTGTGGTACAACCAGGATGAAAATAACTGTTAACATCTTGTTTGTCATTGCCTATAGATGTTCACTAACACACTAAACAAATATACTTTTTGGTGGCTTGTTAACTAGGAAAGCCCATTGGCACAAGTGCTTTTTTTAAGCGACCAGATGAACTTCCAGGTTAAGCAAATTAAGGTCACAAAGTACGCATGAAGAGTAACAAACAAAACTAAGAAGTAGACAGTGATGCTCTCAGCAGTCTTAAATGACAGACCTGAAAGCTGTAAGAGAATTCATGATGCGCTGGGAGCTACATTGTGAACTTAACATTAATGTCACTGGAAGAATTACTGTCCTGATATAGTGGTCATAAGACAAGAGATGCAATCTGTATTGCTGGGTTTAAATGGCAATTACGCAACACTGACTATGAAAGCAGCACAAATATACATAAGATGCCTGGAAAAAGCTTTATACAGTGCACTCCGGACAACCAGGCCTTGACTACTGTTTCCTTAAAATAATTAAGTAAGTAAGTAAGTAACTAAATAAATAAATAAATTAAATAAGCTCATTGAGACAGAGTAACTACCTAAAAGGGACAAGCTGTTCAGGCAATTCTCAGAAAAAAGAACACTGAAAAGTGAAAAATAGCACCAATGTACAAAAATATGGGGCCAGAGTCTGAAAGAGGTGTTCTCAGTGTAAATCTGGCCTGATTCTGAAAGACTTGCTCTTTTTAATTTCTCCATATCTTTTGGGTTTCTTATAATATGAAAGGAATGGACCCCATTCCTATGTCAAAGTACGATTAAAGTTCATGAAATTAGTATTGTTTCAGTCTTTGATGTTATCCAAAACAAAGTGCTCTTCGCAGCACCCACAATGCGCCCAGTAATGACTCCTTCTGCAATTCGTATGGGGTTACATGAATTGGTAACATATCTAAATATGATTGTAGATTCTTTTTTATAAGACCGCTTGCTCCTACTACTATTGGAACTGTCTGGGTATCTTTCTTCCACATTGCTCTCATTTCCGCCTGCAGATCCTGATATTTTATGACTTTGTGTCTCTCTGTATGCAACACACTGTGTGTGGCGATTTCAGTGATCAATGCTACTTTTGTCTTCTTTTCATGAACCACTATATCTGTTTTTTTTTTAGCATCTAGCTTTTGAACTGTTGATAATGGGTGATCCCATGTGATACAAACTTCATCATTTTCTATGATGCTTTGTGGCTTATGTTTCCAGTGTTTTTCAGCCACTTCAGTACCATAATGTTTGCACAATTGCCACTACAGCAGTCTTGGCACATTATTATGCCTTTCAGTATACAATCCTTCTGCCATTAGTATGCCACAACCTGCAACGAGGTGTGTAACTGTTTCCAATTCAGTTTTACAAAACCTACATTTGCCTGTTTCTCCCGCATGTTCAATGACTTTGTAAACCAGCATGTACGTACAGGGCTGACCTTAGCTGAAATGGCACCCTAGGCGAAGTCGCACTCTGGCGCCCCTTAAGCCACACTCACACCATACTCATGAAACACCCCTATAAGCCCCACCCACAGGTAGGTCATTCCCCAAGAAAGCCACTCAAGTCATTTCCTTCAATTATTGAAATGCGTAAGGAAAAAAGATACCTTGTAATGCAGTTAAACTGCAAGTGAAGGACGGTGGAATTTTCCTTTATAGGTTCATAGGTAGATACTAGGCTATCTGCCCTAGGGCATTTATAAGCCTAGCCAGAGTGTATTTGGCTTTTGCCTCCCTATTAGATTAGCCTACTGTGCCTCTGTATAGTGGGTCACAGAAGGTAGCCCTTTAAGATTAGTTTACTGTGCCTCTGTCAAGCAGGGACACAGAAGAGACCCCAGGGGTGAATTTGCGATTTCCCATCCACGCATCCAGATTTTGCTTGAAGAGGGTCAGCGAGGGGCTTTGTCTAACATGAATTGGGATTCTATTCCAGAGTGAGGGGAGCCTCTGGGAAATGAATCTTGGTAGAATCTGTTTGAAATATGTAGTTTTAAACATTCTTTTAATAAGCAATGAAACAAAATGTATAAACCAATAATGACAAAACTACTCATTTCAAAAAATTTCAACCATAAAAAGGCAACCTTAAATTTAATAAACCTGCTTTATCTGTTGCTCCTTCATGCATATTTTACTATAAAAGTCATATCCTCAGAAAACAGAAGACTATGTGCCTTGTTTCAAAGAGTTGTTTAAGTTAAGCTAAACAGTTTAATTTACTTTGGGTAGGCGAGCGAGCCTTACAGCTCAGTGAAAGTAGAATAACAACCCCCCCCCCTTTGTACAGTAGCTTAAACTAGAACATCACAAACACAGAGCCATTTGCTAAACAATACAGTCTGGCAATGAAAACAGACTTAGCATGAACAGTAAACTTCTCTGCCATTGAAACGGCATGAAACCCCACATTCATAGAAAATGTATTTGGCCAGTGGAGGATTAGGTTTACCTTTGGGTTGTTTTCAAAATAGACTCCTTGCACACATTTTAGGGCCATACATACATGCATTTGTTCTTTGATTCACCTTTCTGATTGTATTAAATTATATTTCTACTATAATAAAGCAAGCACCACTTGATAGAATGTGTTTTAAATATGTAGTTTTAAACATTCTTTTAATAAGCAATGAAACACAATGTATAAACCAATAATGACAAAACTACTCATTAAAATTTCAACCATAAAAAGACAACCAAGACTTCTGTCATTACAATCCACCAATGTCACTCAATACACAATCTCTGCGGAAGTAAAATCATCAGAATAATTCCACATTAAATAAATCTGTAACTAACGAAGAGGTTGCCACTGGCAAACAACTTTACACCTCAATGTTTCATCTACAAATTCAGTGCCTGTTGCCCTTGAATTAATTGTCTAGATTACATTAAAAATGGTAAACTGGTAATATTGCAATAGGAAATGACAAACTGACAACAAGTTCATAGTTACTAGGTATCTCATACAAAGGAGGAAATACTCAGGAGTGTAGAATCCCTATTCACCCCTTATAATGCACCAAATAATCAGCGATCATATGGGTACTGCAATATCAACACATCATCTACGTGGTGCGGGAGTAGAAGCCACAGCCTTCTGCATCAAAGGCAATTATGCTACTAACACTTCTTTCAAATTCTACAACACAGTGTGCCATTTCATAAACAAATCAGTTGCACACTGAAAACAAACTTAGCATGAGCGGCAGTAAACTTTCTTCCTTTGAAACTCAATCCCTTGAAAATGCACTGAAACTCATAATCCCTTGAAAATGCGCTGAAAACTTAATTCCCTGAAAATGTACTGAAACTGAAACTAATTTCTGTCAGCAGTCGTGTAACTGGTGTAGAGCAGTGGTTCCCAAACCTTTATTGGCCGAGACCCACTTTTGAAAATGGTAGTTTTTCATGACCCAGTACTCGTGTCAGCATGTGTGCATGTGAAGCACTTATGGTCCTCCTTAAAAGAGAAGATGCTGTCACCACGGAGTGTTTTTTTGGGATTTAAAGGGGCCGTGTAAACTATTCTCATACTTTATTAGCAGAGCCGAATCATGGTCAAATGGGACTACCAGTGGTCCATTACTTGGCTATTTCTCCCCGGTTACCCAGAACACTGCTCAAATCTATCAGTGTGTATACTGTTACTTATTTATACTACAATCATAGCCCACCTTAGGCATAGGCCAACTAGATGGTCGCCTAGGGCACTGCATAACAGGGGCACTTTTCCAGTAATCTGGATGGTGTAGGTAGACCAAGATGGGGGCATAGGGTGGTGTGAGGGTGGGGTGCTGTGGAGCCCTTTTGCCTAGGGCACCAGTTGTGCAAAGGCCATCCCTGACTACAATTAGATATTGAAATAACACACACAAACACCGATAGCCATTTGGTAAACAGTACAGTCTCACAATGAAAACAGACTTAGCATGAGCGGTAAACGTCTCTGCCATTGAAAGTCACATTCATTGAACAGCATTAAAACCTAAATTCAAATAAAATGCATCTGGCCAGTGGAGAATTGAGTCTAGCTTTGGGCTGTTTTCAAACTATAGGCTCCTTCAACACTTTTATGGCCATGCATACATGTATGTGTTTTTTGATTCACCTTCCTGATTGTATTAAATTATATTCCTTGTAATACAGCACCACTTGTTAGTATGTGTTTTCAATTTGTAGTTTTAAAGATTTTTCCGGCAAGCAATGAAACAAAATGCATGACCCAATAATGACAAAACTGCCCACTTCAGAACATTTTAACCATAAAAGGCCACTCAAACTTCTGTCATTACAGTCCACCAGTATCAGTCAATAAGCACAATCTCTGCAGAAGTAAAATTCATCTGGATAATTCTACATTAAAGAAATTTGTAAACAACAAAGAGGCTGTTACTGGCAAACAACTTTACATTTCAGTGTTTCATCTACAAATTCAGTGCCTGCTGCCCCTGAATAAGTAATTGCCTACATTACATTAAAAAAACTGGTAAGCTGGTAATATTAAAATAGGGAATGACTGAGAAACCAGCAAGTTCACAGTTACTAGGCATCTTATACAAAGGAGGACACCTTCAGGAATGCAGAACCCCTACCCCCCCCTTAAAATGCACCAAATATTCAGCAACTAGGGCATTACATACCATGCCTCCGTACCTCTCAACCTCATAGCACAAGAAAGCTGGACAAAGCCTAAAATAGTGGGGGGGAGAGAACACAGGCCCCGAAAGAGGGACAAATTATAAATATTGCCGTTATAGACTTACAAAGTTGCTAGAATAACAGCATTTGTCTTAGCATGCATTTTCTGAAGGAAATGAAGGCTGAAACTGAAATGTATGACATTTAGTCATTTCAATCCTCAGCGATTTACCAGAAAAACACAAATTTTGAGGAATAGGCCAAACATATGAGGAAAAAATCTGGACATTCTGCAAAAATCTGGACAGTTGAGAGGTATGTTAGAATAACACTTATTAATAATAAAATAAAATCATTATTAGTTTACTGGAAGACGTATTGTGTTGTAAAATATTGACTGCCCTTTGAATGTACAGCACATGTGACAAATTTTATAGGAACATTGTGAGGTGACGTGTATACTGACTAGATATCAGTACACTTATGGAACTGAAGTTAACACAACACATGCCTTCATGGCTTGCAGTGCCTTTGATATTCTGTTGTCTGCAATATCTGTGCATGGCAGGCTTGGTCATGTTTCCCTGCTTATATATCACACTGACAAAATACTTGGCTTAAAAAGCAAACGAGAGAGAACAGAAACATATGGGAGAAAAAAAAATCACATAATTCTGTGAGCTTGCTTTTGTGGTCATGTCCCTTGTTAACAAGTTACTAGCTAAAGAAGAACACATAAAAAAAAGCACCAAAAAATGGGATTATGCTGACAAAGTACAGTACTGAAATGGGAAATAGGTATGTTCTTGCGAAAGCTTGGCAGAAATCTAATATGTTCATGATAAAGTAGAATTTATATGACCTTCTGCCTCCAAGAACACATCAATCAATGTTACAACCTTTAAAGCCTTACAGCAGAAAGGGCGAGAACATCAGATGTGATGGCAAATAAATATTTTTAAAAGTCTTATATTTCCATAAGTTATTTTTTGTGTATTCATGAGCAGCACAATCACTGACCAAGACCAAACTTCTAAAGCTGGTGGAAATAGAATGCAGATAGGGCTGCCAGTTAAGAAAATAAATATGTTGAATGAGTGAATTAATTAAATCACACAGCCATACAAGAAGCTTAAAAGAAATATATATGGCCATTTAACCTTTAGAGAGTTGTTGCACTTAGCTGCTACGTTACCTTCCATTTCTATGGGACCCTCTGGATGCCTCTATTGACCTCTATTCACATTTTCTAGTATGACATTCCAGTGCCTCATCAATCTGTCTGAGAAAAGTGTTTCCTGAAATTTTATTGAAATATTCTGCTGTCCAGCTGCCTTACATGCCCCCCTCTCCCACTTATGTTCTTCTCAAGACTTACCACCTTCTTGAATTAGATAACATAATAAATTCCAGTCAAGCCCCTACTCACAGCCTTCCTGAACTTTTCACAGTCATTAAATGTTAAACCTTTGTTTACATACTTAACCCTCCTCTTTTTATCCCCTCAACAGCAGCATTTTAGTAACCCTCTTCTGCATATTTCAATGAAAATGAATACAAATCAGTTTTGAAGCTTAAATGAGTGGCCACTAGATAACTCAGTTATACACATTAAAAATATTGTACACTACATTTCCAAACATTACTTTCTTTCAATAATATCCACATGCACATACATACACATACCCTTACCTCTCACTTGTCCATTCTTGCTCCAGTACGCAACGGCTTCTGCAAATCAAATTCCGTGCCCCCAAAACAAAGACGTACATAATCTGTTGCACAGGCACAGCAGGTGTTTGCAACCTGTTTTCGTCATCTGCGGCCATAAAAGGAGGGCGTTATTAAAGAAGAACGTCCTTAAAAATTTTTTTTTTTTTTTTTAATAAAAAGAAAATTAATCTCCCAGCTGCCACAAGCAGTCTCCATTTTACGGACAGTGTACCACCGAGAACAGCACAAACCAGATTAGATAACAAAAAAAAAATAATTTAAATAAATAAAAATTGCGCCCTTTATGTGATCGGGCTGTACGGCGCCCTAGGCGTTGCCTAGTTCACCTATGCCTAAGGCCGGTCGTGTGTACGTAGCCCACTGTCTTGGGCCACCAATATTAACCTTTTATCTCTTGATTTGAATTCGCCTCTCCTTAACCATTCCTGTGTTTGTTCCTGATTAACATGAGGTTCTCCCAGAAGTTTTCTATACTTGCAACTATATTTATGCATTTTCCACATTTCTTGCCTTTTCATCTGGTCTTTCACCTTTATATTCTTTCTTTTGTTTTTTGGCACATTCAGTTGCTGCCTGATTTTTATCAGCTTCCGAAAGAGTTGTTCTCAGTGTAAATCTGCCCTGATTCTGGAAGACTTGCTCTCAGTGTAAGTGACTTAATTTGGTTCAAGGCCTATCTATAAACATGCTTGCAATGGGGACCAGTTCGAAAACACCTGCTGTCAGCCTGCTATCAGTGTAAGTGGTCAGTTATGCTGAGAGCAAGTCTTTTGGAATTGGGGCCATAAAGTAGCAAAACAACTAAAAATCACAGCTCTAATGTGAAAATAAACTTCTATGTTGGGTGCAGTTTGAGGTGTTCAGCACAAAGTAGAGTAATATTAATAAATACATACTGTAAATTCTGCATGCTTCCAGAGCTTAGATGATAGTAAATATATTTACATACAGGTTACTAAGAGGTGAAGGAAAATAATACATATAGGTATATAACACCATTTGTATCATAAGTCAGATTTCATGCTTTGATGTATTTGTTAAGCAGTTCCTTGAAAAAAAACATGTATACCAAAGTATATATGACATGTGAAGGCAAACTAATTACAGATTATGGCTACTATACCTTTCAGCTGTAATCAGAATTGTTTCAGCCTGGAAGAATCAGTTAATGTTTAAGGATTTAAGACTATGGCTTATTCACAAAGGCAAACGGCAATCCAGGGGGCCCCTTTTACTACTAAAAAGACCGTCTCTACTTCCTTATTTCATTTTTCTACTAAATATATGTCTTTACTATGGTTTCATTTCTTATCTGAGCTACGAGTCACCTTATCTTTCTGAATTTAGCTACAGCAACTTATTTAGTCTCCCTATTAACCATATCCTTGACCCAGAATATGTTGGTATATATGTAAATTTCTTTTCTTTCACTCTGTGTCCTATTATTGTTTGGTAAAGAGCAGGTCTCATAAACGTACAACTCAGGCTAATTTTGTTTTACATACTTATGGGTTGTTTGGCCATGTAATGCTTTTATGAGCTTTATTTGTGAATACCTTGGCATACTGATTTCTTGTGAAAGGTTTCTGAGCACATAGTTTGTTGTGCAGCTTTTTCTCTTTTTTGTTTTATTGACTTGTTTCTCTTAATTTGTTTTACAGGAGCAATTAGGCAATTTGAAGATATTAAGTTTTAGTGGAATATTGTGATCTCTTATTGCATGAAATGTTGTTAGCATTGTTATTGCTGTTTTTGTTAATTAATGGTTGAATAAAAAGTTCACAAAAATAGTAACAAGGGCCAAGTGGTCCTCCTATTTGGGACTCAAAAGAGAGCCACTGTACTTAAGTTATCTGCATCTCTACATGAGCTAACATTTGTCTAGTTACATTTAAGCATGTAATCCTTTTGTAATACCATTTTATGTTTCCATAAGCATCGACCAGGATGAATTGACCTACAAGTGGTTCTAAATAATTGTGACTACTGTCATCCTCCCATAATTCTCCAGGTTTCCTTAAATGGTCATATGAGAAAGAGTGCCTATTAGCTGAAGTCACCAGGTGTGGTTATAATTAATGGAGACAGATTTCACTTCTACTGTTTAGCTATATAACTATATATTTGCATTATTTTCTACATTCACTCACCTCTGTAATTGTCAACCAGTATCTTCATTCTAGTAATCCAGGTAAGTCAGTTGGCTCTTTGAAAATATTGGCGTAAATGGTTCGTCAACTCCAGGCTGGATGAACACTCCAACCTATCATCTAAATGGATATGCCCCCTGCTCTTCCCCTACATGAGCCCCTCCTCACACATCTTTTCTTGTTCCCAGCAGTTACAGTATCTGCCTCTTGACGCCTACATACCACTCCTCAATTCTGCTTATTACTGCTGGACTACTTTTTCTACCCCAATTTTCATTTTATCTGTGACTTCTATTTATATTGTATGAAATTTAATTCTTATGTCTGGAAATATTTTGTAAAAAGAATACTCTGAATGCTAGAATTATTTCCTTACATGGATTATTGCTTACTGTCACTACAGCCAATCTGTAACTAAAGCATCTCTTCTTTGTACTTAATTATACCATCATCATATAGTATATCCTCTACCTGATATGCGTGATTAATGTTCTTTCTGCAGACTTTGTTATTTTGTAAATGCAAAAATCCTTATTTCTGTAAATGTTTTATTAAAGTCTAGTCTGATTACAGAATGAATGTCCACTGTTACTACAGCTGCTGTGTATACAAATGTTATCTCTTCATATTTGTTAATTGTACTCTCAGCACGTTATATACTCTGCTAGATATGCATGCTTGTTATTGTTATTGTTTTCTCCCTGGGCATCCACTGAAAACGGGCACTTCTTGGCCCAATGGACTTCGCCGGTCATCAAACTGAAATAAATACATAAATATTAAGTTCTAATGACACTTGAAACTGCTCTCCTGCAGGACCTGTGTTAAAACCCATTCTATAAGTTTTCTGATTTTTATTTTGCCAGATTGTGATGGATGGAGTGTGAAAAAGTATAACTTAGTGAAGACATAATTCATCTCACATAAGTCATTGAGTCACAACTCTTTGAAAAACACTGTGGATACTAATATATATGAACAGAAGTTGATTGACTTATAATTGGCTTAGTTTTTGGTGTCCTTCTCTGGGAATATAATTTTTATCAGCGTGGGAGGACATGCCTAACAAACTATGTTGCTTTGCCAAGGATGGTCTGTGCCTGTCCTCTCTAGGTTTTGAATATTGGCTAAAACATTATCCTTCTCCAAAGAACCTTTTTAGGCAAAGCCAAACTGACAAATCTTCTAACGTAACAAAATCTACACAGGGAAATATAAAAGTGTTACTGCTTAATGCCAGGAGTCTAAAGAAGAACCCCTACTCCCTCCGAGCTCTCCTAACTTTGGGGAAATGCAGACATCTGAGCAGTTAGTGAAACATGGTTTAAAGCTGCAGAGAGCACCCTTGCAGTGCAAGGCTTCAGTGCCTTACACACATGTGGACCAGGAAGTGCACAGACAGGAACTAAAGGTGAAGGTGTTTTGATCTGCATCAATAATAAGCATGCCTCTAGGCTGGTTAAATAGTAGGATGGACTGGAGTTCCTCCATGCCCAGATTACTATAGACATAGTCCCATATCATATCCTAGCAAGCTATAGGTCACCCTCTGCGTCCCACAAAACCCATAGCTCATACTTAGACCTATTGGAGACATTCGATATTCAACCAAATACCATATCATGGAGGACTTTATCCCTGTATAAACTGCAAATCCTATGTGACTCCAAATCTGCAGATGCAAAGATTCTTAGACTTTGTAAACAAAAACACCCTGGACCATTTAGTGAATATGCCTGCTAGAGGTACAAACATACTGGACCTGGTACTTACAAATAAGGGAGAATGTTTCACATCTTCCCATCATGTTCTCTCTGGTAAGGTCAGAATACAAGTCGGTCTCCTTTGAAATAAACAGTTAGACACTACCCAAAGGCAAACTACCTTTTATTAAGAAATAAACTGTCAAAACTTCAAGCCCCTCCAAATGCAGACAGTACAGCAATCTATGTAGAATTATTCACAGAAGATGTGTCTATGTTGATGACTCCATAGGGACAGCTGTGCCTACCAGAAGTAATCCCAAAACTAACTCAAAAAACAAACCACTCTCGTGGAATCCAAAATTAAACGGGTTATAAAACAAAAGAAAAAAGTCTTAGCTAAAATAAGGAAGTGTAACACAAAAAGATAAAATCTCTCTCACCAAACTGAATAGATAACTAAGAGGCCTATTTAAGCCCAACAAAGCAAATTTTGTAGTAAAGATAGTATCCCAGGCCAAAGACAGCCATAAGGCCTTCTTTAGCAAAGTCTGAAACCTCAAAGGCAGCACACAACAGTGTGCCAAACTGTTGGGATATGGAGCCATGTTCCTGGAATTGGGAGCTATAGCAAATCTTCTGGCTGACAAATGCTGCTCCAATTTTTCCCCCTCTTATTCCCAGCAACCCTCCCAGAAATACCACCTAATATAACCTCTCCAACTATCACTAGGAAGCAGGTCTTAGATACACACTCTAAGGCCAAGAATACACTTACCTTAGAAACCTGATAATATCCAAAGATGCCTCCTAAATAGCCTGAAATATGACCTATCAGGGCCACTGGAGTCAGTGTTTAACCATAGCCTCTGCGCAGGCTTCATGGTGTGCAAATGGAAGACTGCAATGATCATCCCACTGCACAAGAGTGGACCACCAATGGATATGACGAACTAAAGACCCATTAGTCCGATCAGACTCATATGAAAAACTGTAAAACAAATTATGGAAATGATTATCAATGACACAGGAAACCTTCAGACACTGGACCCAACCCAGTTTGTTTTTTTTATCAGAGGTAGGTCATGTCTGCTGAACCTGTTGGGCTTCTTTGAAAAGGTTACCTAGGCAATGGATGAGGGTAAAGTAGTGCATATTGCCTACCTTGACCTATGTAAGGCATTTAATACAATACTCCACTTGAGCATTGATAACAAATCCAAGGAATTAGGCAGAAATACGTATGTAACTGACTGGATAGCCATCTGGCTCATAGACAGGACACATGAAATTAGGATTGGTGAGACCACGTCCACAAAGAGGCTGGTCACCAGTAGAGTCCCCCAGGGCTCTGTGCTGGTCAGTTCCTCTTTGGCATCAATTTCTTGAAAGTCAAGGCCAATATCAAGGGCCTCTGGCTTACCAAATTTACAGATGATTGCAAGCTAGGAGCAATCATGGACTCTCCCCTTCCCCCAAGATACTAACACCTTACAAGAAGGTCTAACACAAATGACTGGTGACAAAACCACAGCTTTAAAACTCTATGCCAAGAAATACATAATAGTACCTTTTGGGATGTCAGCCAGCCAGGGCAACTACCTTATTGGTGAAATATCCCTAAAAGGGATTTGGGGGCTTGTGTAGATAGTTACCTAGCTTTCAACCAACATGGTCTAAGTAAGGTAAGAAAATCATTCTATATCACTCAAGTTATACATAAGGGTATGACATCTAGGTCCAGGGAAGTCACTGTGCTGCTACTCAACCCTCATTAGACCCATCATTGAGTGTAATGCCCCCTTCGGTATATGCCTGACCAGGAACATGCAACAACTGGAATGTCCACAGAGATTCCTCACAAAAGGAATACAGATAGTAAACAATGTTCTATGCAAATCACCTCAAAGGCCTATCTCTGTATGCTGATTCCTACAGACTGCTGAGAGATGATTTATGCCTGGCATACAAGGCATCCTTGGATCCCACTCTGATGAAACTTTTGCATATTTGGAAAATGAACAGAACCAGAACTACTAGATCTAAGGATTTAAACTTTGCTTGCAACTTAAATAAGACATGTTGGAAGGACAGGTATGTATCTCAGAAAAATCTCTATTTTCTGGAATAGGCTTCCCATACATGTGAAGCAAAGCCCTTCCCTAACCCTATTTGACTGCAACCTGGACCATTCAATGGGAAATCAGATATTCACCCCTGGTCTGGCACCTATCTCTCTAATGGACAGAGACAGACATTAAATCATGTCCTAATTAACATATACCCCTTGAAAAACCTAAGACACAACAACTTGTGGAATAAATTTGGGTTGCATGGCTAGGCTTATAAAGGCCTCAGTGGTATACTTGTCTTGGTGCAAGAAATCTGGACAAAGCCACAAATAATGGGGGGGGGGGTAAAGGCCCCAAAACAGGGACACTTTTTAAATATTGCTTTTACAAATGTAGAAAGTTTATAGAGTAATAGGTTTTGCATTAGCCAGAATTTCTTTGAAAGATATGAAGTCTGAAACTCAGTCTGCCATCATTTTCTGACTTCAGTTCACAATGATTTGCCAGAAAACCACAATTTTATGAAAAATGGAACAAAAACATGTGGCTAAAATCTGGACATTCTGTGAAAATCTGGGCAGTTGAGAGGTATGCTCAGTGGTCATTAGCCTATTATGCACCTATGAACCTATACTATTCCTCAAACGCATGAATCTGTAACTGTGTTAACTCTGACATTGCACAAAAGTGAGGAGAAAGGAAAACTGTCCTTCCTACATTGTGCTGCAGCCATACAGATAACTTTATCTAACTACTTTACTTCAATTGGTATATTACCCTATATTTATTTAATTTTATCTATTTACACCTTGTTGATCAGGTTAGTCCAACTACATATATGTCCTTTTCTCAGGGAAGACTTGAGGAGGTATTCATACTAAGGGAAATTTGTCACGTGCATTGGGAACTTCCTCTTCTCGTTTTGATAGGTGCCGTGGGGTCTTTTACATTCATGTGAGCTACCACCACCTCAGGCAGATGGTATCTCAGTTTAATGTCTCATCCAAAAGATGGCACACTAAAGAGTGCAGCCCCACTCCTTATGGTTCACTGCAATGTTAATATTGAAAACCTAATTAAACCAGCTGTTGACAGAAATAAACACGCAGCCTTCTGCATCAAAGGTGAGTGTGCTACCTGTTGAGATAATGAGACTGCTTATAGTAGACTACCTAACTCAAACATATACACCTATATATATATATATATATATATATATATATATATATATATATATATATATATGGGTCGACTTCACAGTAAAGAAAACCCACTTACATGAGTCCGAAATCATCAAGAAGACATTGCCGAAACTGGATTTTAACAAATGACTGGATTGCTGAAACTTTACCCAGAGGGTAAGTATCCAGTCATCCAACATTTTTATTTTATTTTTATTTTACATTTGTTGACAGCGATAGTCCGACTGGATGCATGTCCATTTTCAGCGGAGGCCCGGGGAGAAAAGCTCCAAGGGTAAGCAAATACAACATTACATAATACCAACATTATATATTACAAACAGACTATTTACAGAGATTACATAAGTAAGCAAGTTAAACAAGTTCCACATGTTACAGTTAGTCCTGAGCACAAGTCAGGATTAAATGAAATTACACAGTAAACTGGTTAACAGATTTTTACACATTCTAGAGAGAGTTAGCCAGGCTTGATACAATGACATAGCCAGTTAAGTGACAAATGTTACATAAACATGAGGAACTTTGCCCTTTTCCTCACTGTAGTGTGATGTCAGAGTTGATATATTTGATTGGGGGGGCTGTGGGGACTGTAGCCCCCCACCTGGGTGGGTTGCAGATATTGTGTTGTGGTTTTTCTGAAATTTTGGGCAAATGACTACTTATCCTGGATAAAGTTTCAGCAATCCGGTCGTTCGTTAAAATCCAGTTTCGGCAATGTCATGTCGGTGATTTTGGATTCGGGTAAGTGGATTTTCATTAATGTGAAGTAGACCCTTTATACACACACACACACACACACACACACACACACACACACACACACACACACACACACACACACACACACACACACACACAGACACACACATACACACGTGTGTCTATTCTTACAAGTACTGAATCTGTGAATTTTGAACATAGAAATCGTGTGATTATTTGATTATTTCTCTAAAATAATTTAATGCTCACGTGACACATTTATGTCTTATCTCTGCAGGTAGTTTCAGTTAAGTTTTGCCTGAGGACTTTGTTTAAACTGAATCTTGCATAATTCCTATGCATTCTGTGCGGATTTCAGGTTACTGAACAATTGTTCTAAGAAGTTATAGCTAGAGTCAAGAAGAAAAATAGCGTAAAACAATTTCCCTTATATGGCTATATTTTGATCTGATTGCGTAAGTCTCGCTCAGTGTTGTTAGCAGCACATAGTTAATACCCATAGGGTAAATGTGATGGCTTTGTTTTTAAATGCATGCTTTCTACTGAGAGTATTGTGTTACCACAAACCGCTGCCTCGTGTTGCTCTGCCTTTGACCCTGTCTCCAGGTCATAGGAATACATTTTCTACTTGCTGTCTGACAAAAGCTACCATGACTGAAATAAACTTAGCAATCATACTAGAGTTGCAAACTAATTTTAAATGACAGTGCAAGTGTAAACAAACATGAGTTTTAAAATTCTTAAAACAGAAACACCATTCCATGGGCTATTCTAGGATCCTATATGTGACAAACTAGTTGTGAGGTCATGCTGTATGACAGCACTAGCTCTCTATATGTTAACTGCACACTGCAATTAAGCTTTCCCATATAACTCTGGGTTCTTTTATTTATATAACCAAACATTTTCCCTTTCTTTCTCCATACTTGGTATTTTAACATTATTTTACTTCATTTAACTATACTGTAAAATTGGCATTTTTCACTTTTTTCCATTTGTAATTGCAAACTTTAATGAGTGTAGTTCATTATATCCAGGACACTTGTAAACATACTGGCAGATTTGACTATGCTCCTCACTTGTAGAATATTTAAACAGTATCTAGGCATTGGAGTAACATAATTAATAACGAAGACACATTCATTCCAAAAGACGCCCATCTAATTCTAGAAGCTGAAGACTGATAAAGCTGTGTCTATAGCTCTAGGGTTGTAATTCTAGAAGCTGAAGACTGAGTAAAGCTGTATCTATAGCTCTAGGGTTGTAATTCTAGAAGCTGAAGACTGAGTAAAGCTGTATCTATAGCTCTAGGGTTGTAATTCTAGAAGCTGTAGACTGAGTAAAGGTGTATCTATAGCTCTAGGGTTGTAATTCTAGAAGCTGAAGGTTGAGTAAAGCTGTATCTATAGCTCTAGGGTTGTGATTCTAGAAGCTGAAGACTGAGTAAAGCTGTATCTATAGCTCTAGGGTTGTAATTCTAGAAGCTAACTGAGTAAAGCTGTATCTATAGCTCTAGGGTTGTAAGTCTAAAAGCTGAAGATTGAGTAAAGCTGTATCTATAGCTCTAGGGTTGTGATTCTAGAAGCTTAAGACAAAGTAAGGTTGTATCTATAGCTCTAGGGTTGTAATTCTAGAAGCTTAAGACAAAGTAAGGATGTATCTATAGCTCTAGGGTTGTAATTCTAGAAGCTGAAGACTGAGTAAAGATCTATCTATAGCTCTAGGGTTGTAGTTCTAGAAGCTGAAGACCGAGTAAGGCTGTATCTATAGCTCTAGGGTTGTAATTCCAGAAGCTGAAGACTGAGTAAAGCTGTATCTATAGCTCTAGGGTTGTAAGTCTAAAAGCTGAAGATTGAGTAAAGCTGTATCTATAGCTCTAGGGTTGTGATTCTAGAAGCTGAAGACTGAGTAAAGCTATATCTATACCTCTAAGGTTGTGATTCTAGAAGCTGAAGACCGAGTAAAGCTGTATCTATAGCTCTAGGGTTATAATTCTAGAAGCTGAAGGTTGAGTAAAGCTGTATCTATAGCTCTAAGGTTGTGATTCTAGAAGCTGAAGACTGAGTAAAGCTGTATCTATAGCTCTAGGGTTGTGATTCTAGAAGCTTAAGACAAAGTAAGGTTGTATCTATAGCTCTAGGGTTGTGATTCTAGAAGCTTAAGACAAAGTAAGGTTGTATCTATAGCTCTAGGGTTGTAATTCTAGAAGCTGAAGACTGAGTAAAGATCTATCTATAGCTCTAGGGTTGTAATTCTAGAAGCTGAAGTCTGAGTAATGCTGTAGCTATAGCTCTAGGGTTTTGATTCTAGAAGCTGAAGACTGAGTAAAGATCTATCTATAGCTCTAGGGTTGTAATTCTAGAAGCTGAAGTCTGAGTAATGCTGTAGCTATAGCTCTAGGGTTGTAATTCTAGAAGCTGAAGACTGAGTAATGCTGTATCTATAGCTCTAGGGTTGTAATTCTAGAAGCTGTAGACTGAGTAAATGTGTATATATAGCTCTAGGGTTGTGATTCTAGAAGCTGAAGACTGAGTAAAGATCTATCTATAGCTCAAGGGTTGTAATTCTAGAAGCTGAAGACTGAGTAAAGCTGTATCTATAGCTGTAGGGTTGAAGTACCTTTGGGACAGCAGCTGCTGGGATGCAGCTCGCAAATAACTTTTTTAACCTACTATTTCTCCCTAATCTTATTCCCTGATGAAAAAAAAATACATATAGTGAATCGATTAGTGTATATCTAATTTTTTAAGACAATGTACTTAAATTGAATTAAATATGATTTTTTATTTCTACAAGATGTCTTTACCTTTACCTCTGTGTTAAATAGAAGGTACTACAGTATTTGTAAAAAAGTTTGCTATGATGTGATAATTGTTGTCTATATTTTTATATAGTTTAAAGTCTTTCTTTGTAAACTTGTATAACTACATATCTTTAATCTGATGTTATGTTACTCACTGTGGAGCTTTTCTCCCCGGGCCTCCACTGAAAATGGGTTTCTGACCCAGTGGACTTTCCTGGTCAACAATTGCTAATAAATAAATTAATAAATATTTTTTAATGATGTCCGTGACTGTTAGCCTTGACAAATTTACAAAATGCAATTTCTATAGTTAAGAGTGATTTCTCTGGTGAACTGTATTCATTTCTCTTTTTTTTATCAAGTTTGGTTCCAGAAGTTATTTATTTTCACAGGTGACCCAAGATAGTGTTCAGACTGACTAGAGGATAATTTGTCCAGGACAGCAGAGAAACTCCATACTCTTTTTCCTCTGAATGCCAAGGGATCTTTTCTATCCACTTGCTCTGCCACAGTTTGAGGCAGATAGGGGCTCTATTTAATGTCACACTGAAAGAATGACAGTCCCCATAAGCCTCACTTTAGTATCAGTGCTAGAACTTCAAATCAAGCACCTGGTCTGGAGATAGAACTCACAGCCTTCTGACCTTCCTGTCTTCTAATGGAAGTGTGCTACCTGAAAGCCACAGGCCTGCTAACTGTTGAGGTGCTGACACTCATGTACTTTTCTGGTAAACCTAAATTTGTACTTCCTTGTATTTTACATTTCTCATCACTATTTTTTGGAATTCCATTTCTGGCACACCTGTAAGTCACTTCTTCAGACATAGTGGTTACAGATCATACTTTTTATGAAATGCTACCGGAGGCAAAGTAATAACACAGTAATTCTAATGTTGATAACAAATGAAGCAGTTAAGCATGTCACACTTCTGGGTTAATACAATTATTTCAGCTATATTTACTTCAGACTGTACTCTGGGTCATGTCATTGAAAGGTTAGCTGCATTTGCATGGTTTTATTTGTAATAAATAAGTATAGTTTATGATTTCTGATGTTATTCTGAAAGCTGCCTATGGCCACTGGTAGTTGCATACATAACAAATATGTTCTTACTGCATCATGTCTGGCTGTGAAGAACATAGGCCCTGTGGATGTGCTTATCCACCAAACAGAGTTCAGCGTCTTTATCAGGATACTGCCATGCTTGGGGATAGATGTATACTAGGTGGCAGAGAGATCCCATTTTTAGTATACAAGAGTAATAAACCCTTGAACCTCAGCTTGTCTCCTGGCCACTACACTAGTGAGGACTCATCTGCAAATCAACAGTATCAATGAAGATCTGGCACCCTCATTGTTAATGATATACAGATGTAGGTATGCCCTTGCCAAAATTACAGGGAAATCTAGCAAATAAGGTGATTTGGAGGTGCTGCCCATCCACAGGGGGTGAGGGGAGGGACGGCATTCCAAATCACTAAGGATGGTCGTCTTTGTAGATAAGCTAATACGTTAAGCACATACATGTTATGTGTATGTATCACTGAAGATGCGCCCTGATGTGTCCTGTGATTAGACTGAATCCCTGTCCACCTTCAGGTGAAAAGAGCTGTAGCATCCAACAGGACCCATAATGAGGGTGACTACTGGGAAATACCTAACCAGTAGGCATGATTCCACACCTGGGAAGGGAGCACTGTAGGCCCAAAGAGTTGTGACAATGAAATCTACTAAAGGCAAAATAAGTAAGTATTGGCAGTATTTACTTCTTAAAAGGAGCACACAAGACCGCAGGTTAGGTCATTTAGTGAAATATCCAATGGCATGGAAAATCCAGTTCTCTCTCTCCCTTTAAGACAAATGGAATCTCAGACCTGTACTTCCAGGATGCTTTAAGCAGTATGCACTCAAATTTGGGGAGCATAGGAACATTACCAGGCAGGTGAACATAGGGACTAAAAGAGGCCTAGCTACAAAGAACTTTATGTAGGCACACTTAAAAGTTCTTACTACTACTCCAAAATGCTGCGCCACTCTTGTGAGAAATGGCTGACATCAGTTCTCCCAGTTCCCATTGACACCTTCTCAAGGAACCAGGAAAAAAAGCAGCTAAACTTGGACGGAGACTCTCTTCTAAGGAAAGTAGAGAATATTGAAATGGAGCCCTTGTGGGGCAGAGAAGGTGCAGTTATTATCAGGCCCCAAGAACCTCAACACCCAGGGGAGACAAAGCCACAAGGAGAAAATGTAACCTTTAGTTCATTTCCTATACCAGAGACTCAAAGAACCACATAGAATTCAGATATGCCTGTAGAATATGATTTTCAAGACCTCAAGGGGGGAGAATATCCATGAGGGGATGGAAAGCAGCCATCGCTAAGTATGTTTCTTAATGAGCTGGAGCTGAGCCTCCATTCTGTCTCCCACCAAGATCTAAGAAAGAGTTTTGGATTACATATTTTAAAATTGACAGTATACTTGAGTAAAACACCCTCATCCTCACAATTGGAGGGTTAAGTTTTCAACTGCAAATGATACTTGTGCAAAAAGTACAATTGAAGATCCCAAAATATAGTGTTCTCTGTGTGATCAGATGATCCAATGTATAGTTTCACCTCAAAGTATTGATTACTGCCTTTATTTTTTTCTTTGGTTACTAAGTAGATGGGCTTGTCTGAGAATCCTTTTCAGGCATGATTAGGGTGCCAAGGTAACACAAGACAGTGTTGAACATACAAATTAAATGCAATGAGAGAGCTATTAGAGTCACACTTAGGATGAATGTACAACTGATAACTAGTTACACAGAAGATGGAATTGTACAGATAACAAAGATAGCAAAATGTTATAGTTGTATGCAAAATGTTTTCACATAAGCTGATATTTTATGTACAACAATTTCACATTTAGCTACATTTAGAGAAATTGAGTGCAGTAACAGAAGAATACATTTGAAATATATCACATTCAAATTTTGAAGTACAGGCGCAGATATTGTAAGACTGAAGTTCTAAATATGATCCTCATATTTAAAAAGTAGAAGTAATCTCTCTTGAGATATGATACAGTAGATTATTGAACTGATGCATTAAAATAATTTATTTAGAATATCCTGCCTGCCCAACACACCAAGAAATAATGCTAAGTAAAGTTAGATTTTCCCCAATTCTCCAGGTGAGTGTGACACTAAACTATTTACAACATCCTCAGTAGGAGTTATATATTAGACTGGAGAAATTGCAAATGTTTGCTGGTGAAATTGCAAACAGTAAAGAATTAAGAGGGCTAGCCCTTGTCTTTATAACATGAGCATTATGAATATTATAAGTGTTTTGTAAAATCCTAATAATCTGTAATCTGTCTTGAGTTCCACTGCTAGACATTTTCAGATTGATGCAACAGTCTTTGTGAGGCTGTTATCACCTGTGGCTGTTCTGTGTAGTGGATGAGTTAATGTTAATGTGCCTTTGTCCTGTTTTCTGAGAGAACAGCAAAAGGATATGATTTGAAGTTTGTTATTTATTTATGATTTTAGAGGTAAGGGAGGACAAGAGAAGACTGTATCTTTCTGAGTCTGGTAGCCAATTAGCCTTCTGTAATTTTTGACAATGATGATCTAATTGTGGTGAGAATGTAATGAATCTGCATATTTTGCTTGTTGTCTGAATTCTAGTTGCATTACAGTTGGATTGTAGGGTGGTAACTGGGAGGACATATTCAAGTCTGGAAATTATAAATATTCTTAGCAAGTACTATGTGGCCTTTTTGGTAAGGTTTTTAGTTGGGCAGCAACCTTAGCACATACCTTATCAGTGTGATTTTTGCAATATAGTATTAGACCAAAATATTTGTACTGTTCTACTATGGAGCCTGCATCCTTTCCAGGGGTTGTGATAATTAGGGGAGAGACAACAAGTTTCTGATGGAATCCAAAGAACATTGTTGCAGTTTTAGAGACTTTAGAGTAAGCTTATTTTGAATAAGCCAGGTCCAGATGGATGAGAAGTCCTTCTGAACTGCAGACTGGACAGAGCAAAAGGAGAGACATGTTTGCTGGTGAAAATGCAAGTAGTAAGGGGTCAAGGGGGCTATCCTTTGTATATATGACATGAGCATTTATATGCACATTTTAGGTGTTCTGTTATTTTTATTTATGTATATTTATTTATTTTTTTTGTGGAGGATGATGGCATCTGTGTATAGGTTAAATTGTTTGGCAAAAGACAGGTAGTGATATTGTCAATAAAGAGGGAGGACAGAATGGGCCATAGAACTTAGTCCCAAGGGAGTCATCCTGAGAAGATTCCACAGTCTAAGGGAGACTAGAATAATATCTAGACCTGACTCCCAATGGAGTTCTGCAATGAAGGCTCCACAGTATAAGGTAAAATAGAATGGTATCTAGAACCGAGTCCCAAGGGACTCCTACAAAGAAAATCCGCAATCTAAGGGAGAATAGAATGGTATCTAGAACTGAGTCCCAAGGGACTCCTGCAAAGAAGATTCCACAGTCTAAGGGAGAATAAAATGGTATCTAGAACTGGATCTCAAGGGACTCCTGCAGAGCACATCCCAAAATCTAAGGGAGAATAGAATGGTATATAGAATGGAGTCCCAAGGGACTCCTGCAGAGCAGGTTCCAAAATCTAAGGGAAAATAGAATGGCATCTAAAACTGAGTCTCAAGGGACTCATGCAAAGAAGGTCCCACAATCTAAGGGAGAATAGAATGGTATCTAGAACTGGGTCTCAAGGGACTCCTGCAGAGCAGGTCCCAAAAATCTAAGGGAGAATAGAATGGTATCTAGAACTGATTCTCAAGGGACTCCTGCAAAGAATGTCCCACAATCTAAGGGAGAATAGAATGGTATCTAGAATGGAGTCCCAAGGGACTTCTGAGAGCAGGTCCCAAAAATCTAAGGGAGAATAGAATGGTACCTTGAACAGACCCCCAAGAAATTCCTGCAGAGAAGGTTTGATAATCTGTTTGGAGATTGCTTGAGTGAACTGGGACACATCTGCTGGAGAGATCATTCTTAAACCATGTTACAGACTCATCACACCCAAGTTAAGCACATTTAATTTTCTCAAGTGGATGAAATGGTCATCTTTTTTCCATTGCTGGGCTTAGCTGTGATAACCAGGCAATGTTGGCATTTTGGCATTAGTTGCAAAGATTGTAGGCTGGATTCATAAAGGTTATCACAATGTGTACACTTTAAATTCAAGAACAGCCCTACCAGCAATGCTTGTGCTATCTATTCACTCAAAGGTTACACTGAACTGTACACATACTGTACACTTTGTTGTTATCTTTATGAATCTGGTCAAATATTTTTTCCATGCAAGTCAATGGTCCAATGGACACTTTCTATGTAACAGCTTAAGAGTTCATTTTTAAACTCCATATAACTTGGATACCCTTCCAGTTTAGGCACCAAGATGTTACTACACTGTCTTACCTCATTCCTCTGCCCTCACTAAGTGGGACTTTGCAGGTGCTGAAAAGAGCATTTGTATCCAACATCAAACAGCGAAACAATGCTAATTTTATGAACTCTGTACCCTGATTTACTCTGTATCCTGACTTATAATGTTGTCTATTCCCTGTTCGGCTTACTATCAAGTGTCTTGGCACACATTTGTAATTGGTGTTTCACTAAATAGTTGCACTCATTCTATTATGGAAATGGTGGTGCATTACGTGATATAAGGGATGCAAGGTAGGTACTCCCAGTTACTGGGTTAACTAGATACTCCCCACCATGGTCTTGACTAGGTGTAATTATGATTACAACAGTGTAATATGTAAGGATTATAATTTGCCTGGTTGTCACATATTGGTTGGTATTTGTCCATTTTAAATATGGCAGATAACATCAATTTATAACATCACAAATAAGATGAAGTAATCAATTTATCACATCGCAGATAAGTACTAATCAGTGACCAAGGTATACAAAGTGTGCGCATCACTTAGGCACTAGCCACATAGGATAGGAGTACAGCACATAAGCTATTATCTATTAGCTACCAATAGGAGATGATACGCAGAACAGGTGTTAAAGACAAGACCTGTCCTATTGTAGCTTGGCCAAGCATTCTATGGCATACATTTATGACCCCAGCACTTGAATGAATTAACAATGAACTGTGTTAAAGCATACAAATACTGGATGTATGTAAACTGGAGTTAAATATGATGAAGCTTGGTCAAGGAAAACTCCACCTTAGAACTCAAAAAACATATTTTTACATTGTATCTTTGTTTTCTGAGCTATTTAAAAGCTTCAAGATCACTTCAAGTGCTTATTTTACAATTTCATTGTGTTTCCTACAAAATGGAGGTTGATGGGGCCTGCCAGGGTAATGTGATCTTGTTTTTTTGCGTTCATTCCTTTTTCTCAGAATACATTTCAAGTCCTCTATACGAGTCATACTAGACATAAGGAAGTAGTGCTGTGGTTTTCTCATGCCATTAAGATAGAATGGCAGTAGTATGAAGCACTGTTATCTAACATACCTTCTGTAACAGAGCTGCTGCTATGTTTCCCCGACTGAGGCTCATTTTTGTGTGTCTGTCAGGGCTTGTTCTTTATTATACATAGCTATTATACACTTCCAACAAAGGAAAGTAGTTAAATAGCAGGCTTTTGTAAATGGATCCTTTCATAGTTCTAAAGGAGTTGACAGACCCTCCCCCGCACTCTCATCCTGAGGTGTGAAAACTCTCACTGCAGAAAATTATCCTTTCTGTATCGTGCACAACTGACAACTACTGCTCTTAAGCGAAATAAAATGCAATGTGTAAAGACTGCCTCACTTTGTGTCCCTTACCATTGATCTGTGTACCAGCTCTGCACCCCCATCTGGAAGGATATCACAAAAAAGCATATTTTTATAAATAGTATCAGTGCACCTAGTTGATAAGGCTGCCATCTGGTTTTCCTTCTGCAAAGCAGTCCTGAGTTGGGCACCTCTGTCCTGTCTGGTGGTAGTAGTGGTGTGGTGTTCAAAAATAGTAAAAGTGTTAATAGTTTATAAGAAAAGAATATTTTCTGACTTATTTCTATATGTCGCATACATTTTTCATACTACATTTACGTCATCTATATATATGTATGGATAAATAACCTGCATTCAAAGCTTAGCATTTCAATACTTTGGTGCTGCTTACTTAAATTTGTCAGAAAAGGTTACAGCTGTCTTTATATCCCTGAACTTTAATTGCTTTGTTTAACTATGAAAAGCATGGTTACATTGAAAGCATCTCCGGAATAAAGACAGTGTAAAATAGTCTCACAGCTTTCTTTTTATGGCAGCAGGATTAATTTCCTATAATGTAGTCCGAGACAATTTTATCTGCAAAGTATGTGAGAAGTAAAGCTTAAAAAAGTAGGTGGGCTTTCCTTTGATTCCAAGGCAAGGAAATTAAAGTTTTATAAGGTACAAGCAGGTTTCTGGTACTTACACAATACTAGAACCATATTGTAGGCAGAAAAGTAGCGTAAAGGACAGAGTTAAACTGTAGGAAAGGGTGGAGTTTTCCTTTAAGGGTGAAAAAGCTCATCTCTTTATTATCCTTTTTCTTTATAAACAAATATCAGGTTCTAAACAAGTTACTTTAAAGTCACAGTGGACCTGGTCTACAGTTCATGATTCTGTTTTCCTGATTTTAAGGAGTCTAAGCTAGTAAATTCCTCACAAAGTACTAGTTTCCCCTGTATATGAATATATATATATATATATATATATATATATATATATATATATATATATATATGTTTGTAATATAGTCAATAATGATACATCTAAAAATCACTTTGTCTAAATTGAGTACATCTAAACCTATTTAATCTAAAATTCAAACATAAAAAATAAACAAAACAGTATTTTTGCTGGAGGGTTGCACCCCGCACACCCCCTGCTATTTATATATTACAATTCCAAAATAGCACAACAGTGGAGAAAACAGCAAATTCCCATAACCCACTATGTGCAATCTTGCAAAGAGCACCCACATTTCAGCACGCATAGATCTGTGTAAGTGCGTCTAACCCAACATTCACTCAAACTGAT
This sequence comes from Protopterus annectens, assembly GCF_019279795.1. Classification (NCBI taxonomy): domain Eukaryota; kingdom Metazoa; phylum Chordata; order Ceratodontiformes; family Protopteridae; genus Protopterus; species Protopterus annectens. The sequence continues at coordinate 1,000,904,965 of NC_056726.1, forward strand.
ATCAGAAAACTAATTGTGCATGGTTAAAAATACATTATTCTATGAAACAAGCACTGATGTAATGCTTAAAATCCAAAATTAAAGAAAATGTATGTAGACCAAATTACTTTAGACCACATTTAGTACAAATAAATAAACTCTCAGTTTAGACCAAATTAATTAATGGAACCCTATATGAATACACATGTGCATGCACACACACACCAGCTCTATGGTCGCACAAGGGTGAATACCTCCAAACCAGTAATATCTGACAATCACACTCACACCATTGATACTCGGCACGTAAAAATCTACTGCCAATCATTAGCGGACTGGAGTTCCGCTGTGGCGATCCCTAACCGGGAAAAGCCGAAAGACACAACAACAACACTCACACCATTGATATTAAACCTCTCATCATGTCTGTCTGTATCTATATCTCTCTGTATCCACACACACACGTGTGCACTCTATTTTTATTTTTTTTTCTGTTCTGTGATAACTTTGATGCTGTCATAGTTATGTTCTATTAATTCTGCATGGAGCTTTCCTCATTGAAGCTTAACTGAAAGTGCTTTACAGCCCCACCCCCAAACTGAACAAATCAGAAAAGCATCTGTTCCTTGTAGTTACAGAGATGTCATCATCTTTGTGACATAATGTTGCTAGATGGGTTAGACTGCAGCTGTATTATGCACTCCTTAAGCTTCTCATGTTCCTGTAATTACCACTCGTGCTCAGTTTATGCAGACTCTTCATAATAGCCTCAGATGAACACATTCTGTAAAGAAACACTCAGGTCATGTGACCTAAGAACTGTGCTCATACTATCATTGCTTGAAAGCACGTAGTCACATGTTCCCTCACCGACACACTGAGAAACATGAAACAGCAGTAAGTATGTATCAGATTTACTCATCACAGAAGAGGTTGTCACCCATATAAATAGTGAGACAGACAAGAGATGGGGGAGTTACCAGACGAATCACAGATGCTAACGGATGATAAAATTCATCCATATTTTTGTTATCCTGCTAGGGAAAGCAGAATTTTTCACACAAACGCAGTTCATGACAAATTCTTAATCCCCAGCCCCCCCCAGGCAGCTGTATCTTGGTAAACCCATGAGAGGTAATACAGGCATTCATAAGATTACACAGTATTACACAGTATTACTTGTTACTCCACTGAAAAAAAAAACACATTGTCATGAGGAACAAGCTTTCCCTGTTCGGCTTACTATCAAGTGTCTTGGCACACATTTGTAATTGGTGTTTCACTAAATAGTTGCACTCATTCTATTATGGAAATGGTGGTGCATTACGTGATATAAGGGATACAAGGTAGGTACTCCCAATTACTTGGTTAACTAGATACTCCCCACCATGGTCTTGACTAGGTGCAATTATGATTACAACAGTGTAATACTTAAGGATTATAATTTGCCTGGTTGTCACATATTGGTTGGTATTTGTCCATTTTAAATATGGCAGATAACATCAATTTATAACATCACAAATAAGATGAAGTAATCAATTTATCACATCACAGATAAGTACTAATCAGTGACCAAGGTATACAAAGTGTGCGCATCACTTAGACACTAGCCACATAGGATAGGAGTACAGCACATAAGCTATTATCTATTAGCTACCAATAGGAGATGATATGCAGAACAGGTGTTAAAGACAAGACCTGTCCTATTGTAGCTTGGCCAAGCATTCTATGGCATACATTTATGACCCCAGCACTTGAATGAATTAACAATGAACTGTGTTAAAGCATACAAATACTGGATGTTATGTAAACTGGAGTTAAACTTGATGAAGCTTGGTCAAGGAAAACTCCACCTTAGAACTCAAAAAACATATTTTTACATTGTATCTTTGTTTTCTGAGTTATTTAAAAGCTTCAAGATCACTTCAAGTGCTTATTTTACAATTTCATTGTGTTTACTACAAAATTGGGGCCTGCCAGGGTAACCTGATCTTGTTTTTTTGCATTCATTCCTTTTTCTCAGAATACATTTCAAGTCCTCTATATGAGTCATACTAGACATAAGGAAGTAGTGCTGTGGTTTTCTCATGCCATTAAGATAGAATGTCAGTAGTATGAAGCACTGTTATCTAACATACCTTCTGTAACAGAGCTGCTGCTATGTTTCCCCGACTGAGGATCATTTTGTGTGTCTGTCAGGGCTTGTTCTTTATTATACATAGCTGTTATATACTTCCAACAAAGGAAAGTAGTTAAATAGCAGGCTTTTGTAGATGGATCCTTTTGTAGTTCTAAAGGAGTTGACAGACCCTCCCCCGCACTCTCATCCTGAGGTGTGAAAACTCTCACTGCAGAAAATTATCCTTTCTGTATCGTGCACAACTGACAACTACTGCTCTTAAGCGAAATAAAATGCAATGTGTAAAGACTGCCTCACTTTGTGTCCCTTACCATTGATCTGTGTACCAGCTCTGCACCCCCATCTGGAAGGATATCACAAAAAAGCATATTTTTATAAATAGTATCAGTGCACCTAGTTGATAAGGCTGCCATCTGGTTTTCCTTCTGCAAAGCAGTCCTGAGTTGGGCACCTCTGTCCTGTCTGGTGGTAGTAGTGGTGTGGTGTTCAAAAATAGTAAAAGTGTTAATAGTTTATAAGAAAAGAATATTTTCTGACTTATTTCTATATGTCGCATACATTTTTCATACTACATTTACGTCATCTATATATATGTATGGATAAATAACCTGCATTCAAAGCTTAGCATTTCAATACTTTGGTGCTGCTTACTTAAATTTGTCAGAAAAGGTTACAGCTGTCTTTATATCCCTGAACTTTAATTGCTTTGTTTAACTATGAAAAGCATGGTTACATTGAAAGCATCTCCGGAATAAAGACAGTGTAAAATAGTCTCACAGCTTTCTTTTTATGGCAGCAGGATTAATTTCCTATAATGCAGTCCGAGACAATTTTGTCTGCAAAGTATGTGAGAAGTAAAGCTTAAAAACGTAGGTGGGCTTTCCTTTGATTCCAAGGCAAGGAAATGAAAGTTTTATAAGGTACAAGCAGGTTTCTGGTACTTACACAATACTAGAACCATATTGTAGGCAGAAAAGTAGCGTAAAGGACAGAGTTAAACTGTAGGAAAGGGTGGAGTTTTCCTTTAAGGGTGAAAAAGCTCATCTCTTTATTATCCTTTTTCTTTATAAACAAATATCAGGTTCTAAACAAGTTACTTTAAAGTCACAGTGGACCTGGTCTACAGTTCATGATTCTGTCTTCCTGATTTTAAGGAGTCTCAGCTAGTAAATTCCTCACAAAGTACTAGTTTCCCCTGTATATGAATATATATATATATATATATATATATATATATATATATATATATATACACATATGTTTGTCTGTAATATAGTCAATAATGATACATCTAAAAATCACTTTGTCTAAATTGAGTACATCTAAACCTATTTAATCTAAAACTCAAACATAAAAAATAAACAAAACAGTATTTTTGCTGGAGGGTTGCACCCCGCACACCCCCTGCTATTTATATATTACAATTCCAAAATAGCACAACAGTGGAGAAAACAGCAAATTCCCATAACCCACTATGTGCAATCTTGCAAAGAGCACCCACATTTCAGCACGCATAGATCTGTGTAAGTGCGTCTAACCCAACATTCACTCAAACTGATATCAGAAAACTAATTGTGCATGGTTAAAAATACATTATTCTATGAAACAAGCACTGATGTAATGCTTAAAATCCAAAATTAAAGAAAATGTATGTAGACCAAATTACTTTAGACCACATTTAGTACAAATAAATAAACTCTCAATTTAGACCAAATTAATTAATGGAACCCTATATAAATACACATGTGCATGCACACACACACCAACTCTATGGTCGCACAAGGGTGAATACCTCCAAACCAGTAATATCTGACAATCACACTCACACCATTGATACTCAGCATGTAAAAATCTACTGCCAATCATTAGCGGACTGGAGTTCCGCTGTGGCGACCCCTAACCGGGAAAAGCCGAAAGACACAACAACAACACTCACACCATTGATATTAAACCTCTCATCATGTCTGTCTGTATCTATATCTCTCTGTATCCACACACACACAGACACGTGCACTCTATTTTTGTTTTTTTTTTTCTGTTCTGTGATAACTTTGATGCTGTCATAGTTATGTTCTATTAATTCTGTATGGAGCTTTCCTCATTGAAGCTTAACTGAAAGTGCTTTACAGCCCCACCCCCAAACTGAACAAATCAGAAAAGCATCTGTTCCTTGTAGTTACAGAGATGTCATCATCTTTGTGACATAATGTTGCTAGATGGGTTAGACTGCAGCTGTATTATGCACTCCTTAAGCTTCTCATGTTCCTGTAATTACTACTAGCGCTCAGTTTATGCAGACTCTTCATAATAGCCTCAGATGAACACATTCTGTAAAGAAACACTCAGGTCATGTGACCCAAGAACTGTGCTCATACTATCATTGCTTGAAAGCACGTAGTCACATGTTCCCTCACCGACGCACTGAGAAACATGAAACAGCAGTAAGTATGTATCAGATTTACTCATCACAGAAGAGGTTGTCACCCATATAAATAGTGAGGCAGACAAGAGATGGGGGAGTTACCAGACGAATCACAGATGCTAACGGATGATAAAATTCATCCATATTTTTGTTATCCTGCTAGGGAAAGCAGAATTTTTCACACAAACGCAGTGCATGACAAATTCTTAATCCCCACCCCAGGCAGCTGTATCTTGGTAAACCCATGAGAGGTAATACAGGCATTCATAAGATTACACAGTATTACACAGTATTACGTGTTACTCCACTGAAAAAAAAAAAACACCTTGTCATGAGGAACAAGCTTTCAGAGCACCACAGTACCACATGAAGGTGTAGGTACATTAGTATTACACAGTATTATTTGTTACTCCACTGAAAAAAAACACCTTGTCCATTTCTTGAACAAATCATTTATTCCTGCTATTTAGTACCATATGTAAGAAGGGTCAACAAATGTGCATTCTGAAGTTAAGAAATAACATTTAATTGCAAAGCTGTGCACATCACTATTAAACAGAGCTCAGTGTACAACTCTGATAAAAAGCTATATGCACTTCAGACACACAGCTCAAATACTGCAGCATTTTTCTGATATCCACTTACTAAAATGCACTGTGGAGGGCTGTCTATATCAGTGACAGAACTGCACATTGAAGAAGTGCATACCTTTATTGCAAAACGATACACATTTCAACCAGCCATTCATGTTATACTGCAGCATGCTGAACTGTACAGTAGACGCAGTATAGTAGTACAGTACAGTAGTATTACGCAGCATACAATATAACCTCATGATATGGCACAATGAAGGGTCTTTTTAAAATTGTTGCCATCCCCCTCCCATTTACACTGTAACATCAGTATAACTTCACTTTTGAATGTGGTTTATTTTAGTAGTGGATTCATGCAGCTTTACTAGCTGATCCAGTGCTGAGAGGTGTGAAGCACTGATGACATTGTAAACACAGGATTGCAAACGTAAATCAGAAGCATTAAAAGACAAAGGGCACACAGCATGAAACTGGAACTATACAACTAATTAATGTATTATTAAAACCACAAAGCAGTTCTTCCAAACAAAATGTAACACATTACAAGACTACATGCAAACATTCACCTTTCATCAGTTATAACCTAAGTCAAAAGGCAAATATTCTATGTAGCTTAATTTAATAAAGTAAAGCTGTCAAGCTGTCTTCCATGCCTTTTTCTTCCTTCCTGCACCTACATTGACAATCAGTCCTTTGTTTAACAGCAGCCTATTCATATCCCTTGAGTGAGAGTTGTTTCCTGTGTTGAATATGCACAACTTTCTCCAGGTTATGACTAATGCTGTGGTATATTGTGATGTTTCTGCTGGGCACACGTATTTCTATTGTTTGGTGCCTCTCTTTTAAAACAAATAAAAACTTTTTGCTATGTCTTTTTTTCCCTGTTGCCCACCAATCATAGACCAGGCAGACAAAGTGCACCTGCTGGCCCTAACACGCCACCACCATCACTGTTTCACAGTAGCCTTATATTCATGGATCCTATAATGTTAGTCCTGTGACATATATACATTCGCTGCATGAATCAGAATGCACCTGCTGTGACTGGGTGCACGTAGCTTAGTGGATGCACACATCCTGACCCTTCTGCTGTATGCCAGAACAACTACTACTCTGGTATTTTAATCATACATTAGTTGAGCTACCTCTTTTCACCCTAGGATGAGTAAGTTATTTTTACCCTCACTATCACCCTTCCCACCTTGTTCCTCCAGTGCAAAGGTCTCAATTGATTGTAGGTAATGTGAGTCAGTTGTAGGTTTGTTTAACCATTTAAAACTGCAGTAATTACGTAATACATGTCATTAATTCATATGTGTAACTGTACCCAATCATTAGCAGCAAGCAGTATTATCAAAAGTTTTAAAATACCCGTGCCTAAATAACAATCATTAACACCAAGAAAAAACAGAAGATTTATGTTGTTTTAAAATTAGTCACAGCATGTAACAGTCCAGAACAGCCAGTTATATTATTGCCTAATGCTTTGGACAGCATTACAGAAGGTGTAACTAAGGCAGTGTGAAGAGGGCGGCTTTCCTGGGAGTGAGTTGTTTGGAGGTGTCATCAGCAGGTGCCAATGATACGAGTGCAGCCCCAGCACTGATTTATGAAGCAGTGGGGATATTGTGGCTTTGTAAGTGAATTTACTGCCACAGGTAAATCGCTAAAGGGCTCAGTGTGTGTGGTGACAACTAACAACCTGACTTTCTACAAATGTAACAACAGTTTACTACTCTTACAGAGGAGTTATTATATTATATATATTTCAGTCCTCGACTTAGAAAAGACTTTTTTATCATCAGCTTTTTTTTGTTTGTTTTTTTTTTTTTACTCCTTAATTCTAGAAATGAATATCACACAAGTACAAAGTCATCTATCCTAAGTCACAACCAGACTATCAAAACTACCATTTTCCCTGCCACTTCTGCTGTAGCATCGATTTATTTATTTATGTGGTTATTTACTTGAATTTATTAACTGGATTAGGCACACTAATCCAATAGGACCAGTTTCAGTTTATGAATACGTAAAATCAGTAACAATAGCATTCTCTGTTATCGCTGTGATATTTAAATTGCATGCCAAATAAATTATAGAATGACATACAGGGGTATAGTGAATTGTGTGCTTCTCTGTAATCAAATACATGACTATGCTCTCCAAGGCTAACAGAGGGACATTAAACTGTAGATTTTAAAAGTACTTTCTGGTAGCAGAAAAACTTAGGCACTGTTTAAATTTGATAACCAGATTAATCCAAAATTCAGGTCACAGGAAATACTGATAAATACTTACCTAGAAATGTGTAATAAACTAATTCAGAAATTTTGTTTACTGCAAAAGCCCAATATGCAATATTAAATATAGTGAATGTGATACATAGATTTACTAGCTGACATCCAGTTTTGTGTTTAGGTGTGAATAGTAACAGCACATATCTGTTTATGTTTCTTTTAAATAAGAGTCTTACTCTATTTACAAGTAACTTTGCTGCAATGAGTGTTACAAGAAAGTTTGAGTCCCTTGGTGTCTATTTGCTTAGCGTTGTCCCTCTATGTTAGTTACTTAACTGGGCAGTAGGAGCTTGTGCCTAATGGGCTGAACTAGTTAATAAATTTAAAAATCTGACCAAATGTTCATTCTGATATATTTCTGGGATCATGTTATTTGCAGCTTGGACAGAGACTTGTCAGTGAGTTCAATCACTCTTTCTCAAAAAGGACTCAATAGCAGCTAATGTACAAGCAGCACTAGGCATTTCCTGTGATCAAATGTATAATTTCTAATTTCTCTGCACCTCTGCATTCTGTAAGCTACAAAGTCCCATTGCAATAGTCTAACCAGCATACAGTTAGAGGGTTAAATAGGAATGTAGACACTTACTAGAGATCAAACACAGAGCAGGAAAGGGACCACAATACTCTGCATTTATGGCAATGATGCACCATCAGAAGCTATGAAACCAAGATTCTTTTATTCCACAACAATGAGCGCTTTCATCCAAACTAGATGGACTTCCTCAGAAAAAACTGTCATTGTGTACACAACTCTTTAAATACAAGTAACAAGTCACATGTCAAGTTAACGACGCTGGTTGATTAGTGTGCCCTCTCTGCAATTTAAAGAGCCCTTTACAGTTTCTTAAAAAAATTTAGACATTGTTAAGTTAAATCATAACAATATAATCAATTTTTGTGTAGCCCAAATACTTTTTATGTAAAAACTCTAAACCACCTATTGTTAGTTTGCATAACACACTAAGCCTCTAAAAGCCTTGATAATTGGACAAATTTAGCTGACAGAATATAACTGACAGAGTATAAGTGCTTGAACAGCAAGTCCTACACAGTTTATTTTCTCTAGCTTCGTAAAATCATGAATAAATCCCCAACCTTTATTCTAAACAGTACAGCCATGTCCATATACAGAAAATTCACAAGTGTGTGTGTAAATGTATGTTCATAGGTTCATAGGGTGGTACTAGCCTATCAGCCCTAGGGCCTATACAAGCCTAGCCATAACAATTCCCTGGATATTTCTTCCCACAATATTTACTTCCCTGGACCCCTGTCTAGCAGGACGACTGACATGATCCCCCGGGTAAATTTCCTATCTCCCATCCAATCATCAAGGTTCCTTTTGAAGAGGGCCAAGGAGGCGCTCTGCTTGACATGTATGGGCAGTCTATTCCAGAGCATGAGGAGTCTCTGGGTCAGGAACCTATCCCTCCAGCATGTTTTGTTCATTGTGATGACAAGGTTTAGATCCCTGGAGCATGTGGCTCTGAGGGATTGGGATTTCTTTAAGTGGAGCATGTCCAACAGCTCAGGGTTTGACATGGCTTTGTATGTTAAGCAGAGATCGCCTCTGAGTAGACGATATGCCACAGAGTATAGCTGGAGTTTTTTTTAGATGGTCAGCATATAGCATCTGCTTTAGGCGTGTGATTCTTTTAGTGAGGTATTTCTGCAGCCTTTCCAGCTGTTGCAGATGCCTTGTGAGTTACATACCAAATGGGGCGTTATACTCTATAATGGGTCTAATGGATGAGTACAGTGGGACAATGACCTTCTTTTTTTCTAGATGAAAAGCCCTTAGTGATGAGGTGTGCCACATAGAAGGATTTCCTGACTGTTGTGGCGATGTGGTTATCGAAGGTGAAACCACTGTCGACCTGTGTCCCTAAGTCTCTCATCACACTTTCAGTGTTTAGTGTACTGCCACCTATGTGGTAATTCGTGGGTACATGGTTTTTCCCAAAGAGGATAACTATATATTTCTTGGCATTAAGCTTGAGCCCATGGCTCTGGCACCATGCATCTGTTTCTGTAAGGCCCTTTTGTAGAATATCCACATCATTTGGTGATTCAATAATGGCTCCCAGTTTGCAGTCATCTGCGAACTTAGTTAGCCAGAGTCCCTTAGTGTTGGCCTGTAATTCAGAGAAGTAGATGCCAAACAAAAGCGGTCCCAGGACTGAACCCTGAGGTACTCCACTTGTCTGGAGCTGGATTTGGAGTCGGCTACTTTTACAGTCTGGGTTCTGTCAGTAAGCCAGTTGGCAACCCATCGAGTGATGTAGGGATGTATGCCAGACTAGTAAGTTTATCTATGATTCCAGAGTGGGGGATGGTGTTGAAGGCCTTGGCGAGGTCCAGATAGGCTGCGTGGACCACCTTACCCTCGTCCACAGCTATGGAGATTGATTCAAAGTAGTCAATCAGGTTCAGGAGACAAGATCAGCCCTTCACAAACCCAAACTGGGTGGCATCCAGTGTTTTTAGGTTGCCAATGTCTTTCTTTATAAGTTCCATGATAATGCGGTCCATGCCCTTGCAGATCAGGCTCATCAGACTGATGGGATGGTAGTTCCCGGGATACAAGTTGGATCCCCCCTTGTGGAGTGGGATAACTGTAGTTGTGCGCCACTCAGTGGGCACGAAGCCTGAGGTGAGGCTATGATTAAACATGACACTTATGTGAGGTGCCAGTTCATTTTGTAGTTCATGTAGTACATGTAAGCACATTGTAGAGCAAAATAACAATAAGAAAAAATAAAGAAATGAAAAATTAATATAAATACATAGCCATAACAACAAAGAAATACATCTAGCATAAAACAAAGCACATTACACAATGTTATTGTGGTAAAGGTTTTTCAAGTCCCTGTATGAAGGTTAACTTTGCTAAAAATAATTACAGATAACAGGCCGACTTCACCCTCAACAAGCTGGCTAGGGAAACATTCTCATTTAAACCCAGTGGTTCCGTGACATTACATCTAATCTGCCATTTAAGTTCTTTGTACTCTAAATAATCATGACTTTGACCCCCCTCTGGAGCCTAGGTCACCATGATCAATAACGCAGTATTTAAAATAATGCCTAGCTGCATATCTCTCAACTGTACAGATTTTTGCAGAGTGTCTAGATTTTTGCATCATATTTTTGGTCCATTTTTCATAAAATTGTCTTTTTCTGGTAAATTAGTGGCAAATCATTAAAGACTGAAGTTAGAAAATAATGACAGAGATGTGAGTTTCAGACTTCATACCCACCAGAGAATTTGTGCTAATGCAAAACCTGTTATTCGATCAACTTTCTAAGTTTTTAAGTACAATATTTAAAAATTGTTCCTATTTCTGGCTGGGTCTTTTCCCACTTTTGTTTATGGCTTTGTCCAGATGTCTTGCTCTAAGAGGTTGAGAGGTGTGTGCCTAGGGTATGCTTTGACATGTTTACTAAGTGCATTTTTTTTCATCCTGTCTATGTATGTCATATTGGTGCTGGTAGATTCTATTCTTAAATGCTCTCTTAGTTTTCCCTATATAATAACTGTCACATAATTGGCACTTGGCCATATATACCATCCCCTTTGAATAACAAAAATATCTTTTGATTCACCTAACATAACCCAGTCCTGGGATTGTGAATCGCTCCCCTTCTGCTATATATTTACACTGAAAACAGGTTTTACACTTTACCATACGTCCTTCTCTTTTTTCTAAATGTATAAATTCTAATAATGTCTTAAAATGTATGTCTTTTTTATAAATGATGAAAGACTTGTCACCTAAAATGTTCAAGTACTCGTGGTCATCTTTGAATAAATTCCAGATGTTCATCATGTTTCACTGTTACAGTCATGACAGTAGGGTTCTCCCCTGCCGGCAGGCAGTCCTCGGTTGGCCAGAATCCCAAAGTCTGGGTCCGGCGTCGGCTGTTCAACCATGCTCCCTGACGTCAGAGCACCAGGAGTACAAAGCTGACAGCCGACGCCATCTTCTCCAGTCTTTCTTGCCGTGTGGTGATAGCAGTTCGCAAGTGCCGGTCGGCTGACTCCTGACGATTTTTTCTGATAAACTTCAGTCCAAAGACTTTCTTCTCCACTCAAAGCTAAGTACCCTGTTGGGGAAACTTTTTCTTGCTCCAGTCCAATTTCAGAAAAAGTTAATAATTGTATTTCATGTGGGAAGCAAATACCTCATAAGGATTTTCATTCTTACTGTATTCCTTGCTTAGGCCCTGACCACGACGTAGCTAGTTGTCGGTTTTGTGCTAGATTCAATCAACGTACAATTAAACGAAGGTACGATTTTGCTTTTCATTACTTCAGTAGGCACTTTAACTACAAAATGTCATCGGATACGGTTCCGGCTACCGGAGTTCACAAACATCGCAAGGATAAAGACAGGCCTCCGAGGTCCAAATCTGACAATAGCGCACAAGCGGAGCCAGCTTCAGGTTCAGCCATTGTCAGTGAGGTGCTTTTGTGGCCCCTGTCATCGGCACTTTCAGAACCGATGGCCAAAACGGACTCTCATGAGGAGCCAACCAGGCCTTTGAATATTTCTATTGCAGGACCTTTGGACAATGCTCCTTCGGATGGGTCCGGAGCCGCTGTGCAGGTACCGGCTTCTGAAGGGGTTTTCAGGCCTACTCAGCTTCTAATAAAGGCAAAGACAAAGACAAAGGCAAAGACTCCTTCTAAATCAAAGACTTCAACACAGGCCTCTTCTGAACTGGCTCCCAAGTCACAGAAACAGTTACTCAAGATGGCGGAGGATTTACTTACTATGATTAGGGGTTCACATCCCCCTAATCAATTATGATTCCTCTGATCAGGCTTCTGTTTCTTCAGTTTCTTCTTCTGACCAGGAATATTCTTTCCCTCCTTATGAGGATTCTGATGCTGAGGAATCCATTCCTTCAGCTTCTCCCCCTGAGGATTTCTCTTTTGGGGAACTTTGCATGAAATGAGAGAACATTTCCACTGGGAAGGACAGGAGTATTCGGAATCTAAGAAAAGACTAAGGAATTTTCTTCTTCTCCTCCAACATAGACCCCTGGCTATTCCTCCTGTTTTGGATATTGTGGATGATGCTTTTTCAGAGGCTAACTTAACCCCTGATTCTTTTCCTCCTGCTCCTGTTAAGCCTGATAGATATTACAGGGTTCCTGATTCCCACCAGTTTTTATACAAGAACCCTTCTGCTGACCCTGAAACCATTTATCAGGGTCCTAAGGGAGTTAAGGCTGCTTCTACCAAAAAACCCACTCTGACTGAAAAGGATTCTAGATCTTTAGAAAGATGGGGCAAAAAAGTGTACACTTCTGCTACTTTATCCATTAGGGCTTTAAACTGTCATTTTCATATGCTGAAATGCCAGCAATTTCTCTTGTCTGTTTTAAAACAAAAGCTTACTTCCATTTCTGCCTGTGCAGATCAAAAGGAATTACATGACTTATTGCATGCCACTGAACAAGTTGGGAAGCATGGTTTACACTGTGGATTTGATGCCTTGGAGGCTTCTTGTAGGGCTGCTGCCTCTGGCACAGTTATTAGAAGGCATGCATGGCTAAAGGAACAAAATTTGCCAGAACAAGTAAAAGCTAAATTATTGGATGCTCCTGTTCAGCATAATGTTTTGTTTGGATCAAAAGCTGAAGAGGTGATTAAAAAGATGGAGGATAAGGCTAAATCCATGCAAACAGTTAAAGATTTCTTACAAGTACAGCCACCAAGATTTAGCAGGAATTGGCCTTCTAAAAATTGGTCCTTTCCCACTTCAGACAGGCCTCAGAGGGGTAGATATAGACGCTCCCAAGGAAGGCCTCAAACACAAGCTTCTTATAGACCAAGACAGTAGACTGCTTCCACCCCTAGGGGAGGAGAGGACAGGTCACAAACTTATAGGAAACAAACTCAATGACTCCCTCTGTTGGGCTGCAGGAACTTCTTGCCTGGAAGCCCCTCTTGGAGGAAAACTCTCTCTTTTTTATCAAAATTGGACTCATATAACCCAAGACAAGTGGGTTCTGGATGTGGTTTCAAGAGGTTACAAATTCCATTTTCATACCCTGCCAAGGCCAAGCGGATGGCCAGACCTTCCAAAACATCAATGGACAGAGGCCTTAAACCAGGTGGAAGCTCTTTTGGCTATGAAAGCCATAGAACTGGTTCCACTTTCAGAGATGGGACAAGGTTTTTACTCAAGGCTCTTTCTAGTCCCCAGGAAGCAAAACTCATGGAGACCCATTCTGGATCTGTCAGTCTTGAACACCTTTCTAGAGATTCCAAAATTCAAGATGCTTACCTTACAGCAGCTACTTGCAATGCTGTCCAAAGATGCATGGATGGTAACTTTGGATTTAAAGGAGGCATATTTACACATTCCCATCAGGCAGGAACGCAGAAAATACCTCAGTTTCAAGGCCGGATCAAGGCACTTTCAATTCTCTGCGCTGCCCTTTGGATTGTCTACTGCACCCAGGGTCTTCACCAAATGCCTGGCTCCAGTAGTAGCTTACTGCAGACTCAAGGGAATTCAAATTTACCCTTATCTGGATGATTGTCTAATTCAGGCAGACAGCAAGGATGTCTTACTCCAGCATCTAGAGTTTGTACAGAACCTCAAGTTCCTGGGATTCTCTGTAAACATAAAGTCAAATTTGACACCCTCACAACAGATAACTTTTCTGGGTGCTCTTCTAAACACCACAACCCAGATGGCATTTCTGACATCCGAAAAACAATTACAGCTGGCTTCAACTTTCAAAACCTTGGCAACTTTAACTCAGCTATCTGCAAGGAGATTCCTGCAGGCTTTGGGTTACATGGCCTCCTGCATCCTTCTCGTACCATATACAAGACTACACATGAGGAAAATACAGTGGTACCTAAAAAGTGTATGGTCTCAGCATTGCCACAGTTTAGACATACTGATCTCCGTCCTTCCTTGTCTTCAAAAGGAATTCCTTTGGTGGTCCAGGGCATGTACTCTAAACAAAGGGAAACCCTTCTGTCTGCCTCATGCCACTCAGATTATAACCACGGATGCCTCGGATTATGCTTGGGGAGCCCATTTTCAGGGCAACTGTCTGCAGGGCCTTTGGACAAAGGATCAGAAGCACCTGCATATCAATTTAAAGGAAATGTTAGCCATTCAGAAAGCTCTAATGGCCTTCAGGAATCTTCTACAACCAGGACAACTACTAATACGGACAGACAACACCACAGTTATGTGGTACATAAACAAGCAAGGGGGATCTCATTCCTACCCCCTTTGCAGACTAGCCATGGATCTATGGAACACAGCTCTAGCTTGCAATCTGGACCTTCAAGCTCAGTTTCTACCAGGGAAGTAAAACTTCCTGGCAGACGGTCTGAGCAGAAACCTTTCGGATCCACACGAGTGGATGCTGGACACCGAAATATTCAGGATGATAACAGCAGTCTGGGGATGTCCTCACATAGACCTCTTTGCATCCCATCTCAATCATCGACTACAGAATTTTTGCACCAGAACTTTCCACAAAGAAGCTTGGAAAGTGGATGCCCTATCATTCAGTTGGAGAAACCTCTCAGGATATGCTTTTCCGCCTCTTCCTCTTCTTCCACGGGTATTATTAAAGATAAAACAGGACAAGCCCAAGATGATAATCTTGCTGGCCCCAAGTTGGCCTCGACAGTTTTGGTACCCAACTCTAAAAAAACTATGTCTGGAGCCCCCTTGGGTTTTACCTTAGTCTCCGAACCTTCTGTCCCAACATCAGGGTCAAGTTCTTCACTCCCATGTCAGAACTCTCAGCCTGGCGACCTGGTTAATCCAGGGCCTTTGATTTCTTCTTTCCTACCCAAGCAGGTTATGGATGTCATTTTAGAAGCCAGACGTCCTAGCACTAGAAAATCTTATGCAGGAAAATGGAAAAGATTTTGTTCCTGGATGCAGGCTCAGGATTCTGATCCTCTTCTTCCGAACATTCCTTTAATTTTACTTTACTTGACAGATCTCTTACATAAGGGTCTCTCTTTCTCTTCCATTAAGATACATGCCTCTGCTATTTCCGCTCATTATAATACAGACCCTCCAATCTTTTCCCACCAGCTCATGAGACAGTTTCTCAGAGGAGCTAAGAACTTAAGACCTCCTAGATCTCCTCCCATTCCTGCTTGGGATCTCAACTATGTTTTGGAAAAACTAACCTTGCCTCCTTTTGAGCCTGCTGCTTCTTCTGACATCAAGTTTTTATCTTGGAAGTCAGCCATCCTGTTAGCCCTAACCTCTGCCAGGAGAGTTTCAGAGTTACAAGCTCTTATGGCTGTGGAACCTTATATTATTTTTCATCAAGACAGGGTGTCTTTGAGGACTAATCCTACCTTCATGTCTAAGGTGGTTTCCAAAGTGGCTTTAAATCAAACTATCCACTTGCCAACTTTTTTTCCCCACTCCTCAAAATAAAGGGGAAAGGATCTTACATTCCTTGGATGTACACAGACAACTACGTTTTTACCTGGACAGAACCAAGGACATCAGAAAATCAGAACAATTGTTTGTTTCTTATGCTTCAAGTTCCCAAGGTAAAGCCATTTCAAAACAGATCATTTCTAAATGGATTGCTCATGGAATCAGATTTTGTTATTCACACCATGGAAAGCAAATCCCAGGGAGTATACGGACTCATTCCACCAGAGCTGCTGCCACTTCTGCGGCCTTCCTCAGGGGAGTTCCTACCAAAGACATTTTGGAAGCTGAAACTTGGAGTTCAGTGCATACTTTTTCTAAGCACTACAATCTACCTCTCTACTCTAAGTCTAGGGCAGACTTTGCCTCTGCATTCTTGCAGGGCCTTTTGGCCGCCCCTTCTACTTTATGACCACCTCCCTTTCATTCTGCTTTGGGATTCTACCCTACAGTCATGACTGCAACAGTGAAACACGATGAACATAGTACAGTTGTGTACACCTACCATAAATGTAGATGTTCGAGTGTCTTCACTGTTGCAGTCTGGGTTTCCCTCTCTCCTGTCCCTCTTATTTTTACTTTTGTGTGGTTCCTTTTTTCACCATTCTTCTGAGGTGTATTTGCAAAGGATATGGGACCTTTCTCATTTTGGGACTCCTGACATCTGGGGCAAGAAAAACTGGAGAAGATGGCGTCAGCTGTCAGCTTTGTACTCCTGGCACTCTGACGTCAGGGAGCATGGTTGAACAGCCGACGCCGGACCCAGACTTTGGGATTCTGGCCGACCGAGGACTGCCTGCCGGCAGGGGAGAACCCTACAGTCATGACTGCAACAGTGAAGACACTCTAACATCTACATTTATGGTAGGTGTACACAACTGTACTTTTCTCCTCACAATACCCTGTATCTCATTGAACTGTAAATTACAGGGGAAGGATCCAGGACCTTTGAAATTGTTCCTTTGTTTCTTGCAATTTTATCTGATGCCCAGCAGGAGTGACTTCTGCCCCAGACCCAAGTAATGTTTTGTACGTGCCCTGCCCCCTCTTTCTAGACACTTCAGAAACAATGTTTTATACAAAAGATTCTGGGTAACCCCTCTTCTTTAACATACCTTGAAGTTTTTCACATTGAAGACAGAATATGAGAAGGGTTAGGCCTACCCTCCTCCCCTTTTTATAAAAGGCCAGGTAGTAAGTAATGGTACAAACAATGCCAATAATATTAATTCTGATATTTACTAGGATGAAATAGGTGACAACATTGAACTTGGAGATGTAAGTGACCCTTTAGAGTACCCCCCTTTGAGGAGGTCCCAGAAGTTATTGAACAAAAGGAGGGGGAATTACAAAAAACAACAACAACAAAAAGCTGGGCAGGACAGAGGAAGGCGGAGAGGGAGAGGGAAGAGGCACACAAGATAAAGTGACAGAATTTTTACAGTACACCAACAGTACTGTAGACATTTTAAAATTCACATCTAATAATGATAGAGAAAAAAATAGTTTATTTAGATGTGGAATTGTCTAAAGATAGTACCAACAGGTGCTTCAGTTCTACAGTGCATACTTGCATTACAATAGTTGATATCCTAAGTTTCAGAAAGTGTCAGTTTTAAAGGGACAGCTGGTATGTGCGACTAGGATGACCGCAGATTCAGCGAGATTTTACAAGGAATGCAAAACTATAGCAGATATGTTCTATAAGCGAGGTTACCCTAAGGAGTTCATCCATGAAATAAGGGATGAAGTTATTATCAAGAGAAAGAATGATGTTTGTACCCCTATTTTGAGTAATGGTGGATTGGATAATAATTGGCAGGATGCTACCATCTGCGAGAAGCCAGATAGCAATAGATCTTTTACTATGACTTTTTGTTAGATAGTAAGGCAATAAGGGATGTTCTCAATTAAAATTAGAAGTTGATTGGATAAGAAGAGACCTTATTAAATTTTTTACATCAACATCCACATTATTTTTAAAAAAGATAGAGCTTTCTATAATGTATTGGAGTCAAAAAACAGTTGGTTAATTCAAAAAATAAGGTATGAGAAAATGTGGGTGCTGTTCTCAATGCCTGTATATTATCCAAAAATTTTTTTTTGTGTAAAAGGAACAAAGTTCTTTTTCAATGGTACATTCTCCTGTAACTCAAAACAAGTAGTGTATATTGTTGTGTGTTATTCATGTACTGCTTTCTGTATGGGGAAGACCTCTAAGAAACTTACAGAGTAGATATATGAGCATTTATTAAATATTAAAAAATGCAGGAATACTAATGCCTTATTTAAACATATTAAAGAGTTTCAGCCTCATAAGTTTGGTTTCCTGATAGATTGAGTAAGTAATGACCTTTGGTGTTTTATTCTGAATAAGCAAGTGGAAAAATTTGAGTTAAAATAGAAAATAATTCTGGATGCCATGAATACACTGGGTCTGAATGGTGTGTGTGTTCCATTCACCCATTACTGAAATAAAAATATTATGATGCATAATAGAAGTGAATCACTACAATTTATGATGTTTAGCCCTTTTATTGTTAGGTGTCATTTTAAGAGTAAACAATTTAGAAGAATAATTATTGCTTTAAGTAATGTATGTACCTCAGTGATGGTTTTAAATCATGTGATTTATGTCAATTATTATTTAAACCAAGTTTTTTAATTGTTTTGTACTTCTGATGAAGTTTTGCTTAGGTTCGGAATTAAAGCTCTCAATGTTTATTAAAGTGGCTGCATTTTAGTATCAGATTTTTCTTCAGTTGCCTGCTACAGTCTTTTTCTGGATTCTCAGTTTGATTTGTACTGGCTGGATTTTAAGCTTGTCATTTCTACTGATGTTGCTTAATTTTGGTAAATGAAAAATGCTGCACAACTCATCCATTAAATGACCATGATTTTGCAGAGCATTCTCAAGTATGAGATTTTATTTTCCAGCAAATCACTAGGGATTACAATTACCAAACAAGCCTGCCTTACAGATTCAGAGTTTTTATGTTTTAAAAACATGCATATAAATGCAAAACCTGTTATTCTATTTGCTATTTGTAACAGAATACATAATACAAAACCAGTTTCTTGATTAATTGTTTTGGTGAATAGATTCATAGGAGGTTACGAGGCTAGCAGCGCTAGAGCCTTTACAAGCCTAGCCATGTTAATCCTGAGTTGCCTTAATTGTGTTTGGTTAGATTACGTAATTCACAGAGCAAGTCAATGATAAACACTGACTACCACTGTCATATATTTAGAAAATGTGCCTGTTTTTTGTCATTGCCCATGGATCTTGAGATAAGAAGTTGAGAGCTATACTGATTTATCTGAGTAGTATTTCTGGTTATACAATTGTTTATAACACACTACTATTAATCAGTGTAGCAGAGCAGTCCCCCACCCCCAAAATGTCAGGTTTATTGAAAGTGTAGCAACATATGTTTTAGTGCTACTAATTTTTTTCTAAGTTTTCAAGCTCTCTTGTGCCTGTAGTCCTCTTTCGTCAGACTTCCAGAGTTTTCTGACCTTTACATTCAAATCTGTATTCCTTTTTTCTTTCTTTGTGTACTTTTTCCTTCTTCTATGATATGCAGTATCATAAACATTATGCTTAGACTGTGCTGGTGCAGACTGCAGATATTTTCACAAGACAAGGAATGTAGTGAGTCATAAACACAAATAGCAGGTGCCTTCCAAGTGGCTTATTCTTCTTACAATATATCAGTCTGTATTTTTTCAGTTTGTATTTTAGTTTTAGCAATTTATTTTACAACGTGCTTTAAAGTAAACGATTCATCCATCTATTTTAGCTATATGCTGTTTAAACTTATGTGAAGACTGGTAGAGAAGGGTGAAAGCTGCCAGCCTAGCCAGATAGAATTGTGCAGATAATTCTGTCATTTGTAAATATAAATGTAAAATACAGGCTTGTTTCTTAAATGAAAGAAAATACTGTAAAATGTTGAACTTCAAGATTGCAGCAATATTGCCATCTGCTGTAAGGAAAACTAAGCCAAGCATTTCAAATCTCTCTTTGAAATTAAAATTATGTCTTGTATGTTCCTTGATCTCCAGAGCTCGGAGCCATTTGGTCTGGGCTAGCACATTCTTTCTATTGTTTTAACTGAAGGAATAATTACTAGAGTGTACATGTGAAATGTCTTTTATTGTTGTAGCTTCCTGAGCAGGTGTTAGATTGTTAAATAATGTAGCCTACTGGCCTGGGAACTCCAGGCTAAGTGCCAAAGAAAGGATGTAATGGGAACTAAATGAGAATGATGTAATCTGGCAGGGCCCAGTATAAATGTTTGTTAGTGATTTTAAAAACTATTGCTGAGAGAGAGACTGTAAGCGTTTTGATCTTGGAAATCCAACTCAGCACTGCCTATGCACTATGTAAGTAAGTTACTTTAGAAATATGTTTTCTTATAGCAATAGCTAGGAATTAGAAAAGATTAGACTGTCCCCCAGATTTACTAATCTTCCGTGCAGGACTAAACTTGTCCGGCACGGAAGCGGCAGTTTAAGAGGAGGATGGCAGCGCGCCATGCATATTAATGAAGGCACGCTGCCTGAACTCCTAATACTACACAGAGCGTGGACGAGTGCAGAGGGTGTTTCTGAGAGGAGAGCTCTCAGAATAAACACGCCCTTGCAAAATAGAACAGAAGAATGTGTAAATAAAGAGTGAGACTGCTCATAAGTGTCTGCATATCCCCACCAACAGTCCCCATGTGTTCAACAGCAACAGTACACTTAAATAAAATGAAGAAACCCTAGTAGTAAATTTTTTTAAAACCCCGAGTACAGCCAACCGTAGGTGCGTGGGTTTCCCCATCACCTAGCTACAGGTAAAGCAGCTGAAAAGGTTGAAGGATAACAAGGAATATATATGCAAATGAAGCAACACAGTAATAGTGTAGTGGTTAGAGCATCCGCTTAATTAACAGGCATTCTCGGTTTGAGTCCCACTGCACCACATATCATTTTCCATGTTAAATTTTTATATGAACATGTTTTTACATCATTTCGCTGTACAACCTACATAATAAAATTTAAATGTGACCTAGAGTACTGCATTAAATGCACATGTGAAGTGTCAGTGTCATAATGAATAAGGCACTAGTAAGCAGGTTTAAGCAAAAATAAGCAGTAATAAGCATATATAAGCCCTAGTAAGTGTGTTTAAGTGCGTTTGCACGGGGGTAAGCATTGCCCACATACATTAAGCAATGTAGAAGCTAACTGAGTGTAAGAAACTGTAACCGGAGGTTAGCAGTGCTTACCTCTGTGAAAATCTGCACAGACCCGCTTACAACTGCTTTAAAGTGCCTTAATCACTCTGTACCCAACAGCACGTGTACTGCCCAGCAACAAAATAAACAGCCTATGCAAGGCTCAAACCTAGGACCCTCTACACTACAATCACAGTAGTTAACCACTAAGGCATCATAGCAATGCATAAGAGTGAGGAGTCAACAAACAAATCCTCACCACAGGAAAATCAAACTGAGCATGTGAAATGAACCTATGTACAGTGTGATGTTGTATAACCTGCCACAGAACAATAATATTTGAACTGGAGTACTGAAGTAAGGCCAGATGTGAGGTGTTATTGCAATAAAGTTTTGAAGATCCCAGGACCCCATACAGCATACGTACACATGAATCAAGGATACAAGACACTATATAACATGTAATGAAGAAGACATCAATGCCAAAAGGCAAATATCATGCAAATCGAATATTAAGCACTGCTACCCAGACTACTGGCAGGATACTACCAGTGGGAGAAACAGTGTCAACCTGCAAAGTCTAATCGTAAACAAACGCATGTTCATCCCTAGCGGGATGACCCCAAAAATTCTGCTAAAAAGAGTCCTTCGGGTAACATACCATGCCTCACAGATAAGCAAAGAAGAATACGTATGTTCACAGACTGAATGTGTGGGAACCCTGAAGATTCGTGGGGTGAGACAACTTACATGATGGGTCCCGAGAAGTGGAGAGTGGGCAATGTGTAGTGGTGTGGTGAGATTTGGATGGGACCTGTAGGAAGGATGATTGATGTGGAGGAGGGGGGGGTGGAGGGAATGATGGGTAAGACATTATGGGCTGAGGCATGCCGGGGTTGGATGGATCCATTCTAATTGGACTGCTCCCATGGATGTAAGTGAAAAAAGAGGGGGGGGGGGACAGGAAGGTAACTGAGACATACCATTTCCCATGGCAAAGCACATTATGAGTAATATGTATGTTGTATAACCCATGGAATAACACACACACACACACACACACACACATATATATATATATATATATATATATATATATATATATATATATATATATATATATATATATATATATATATATATATATAAACTGGAGTACTGCTGCCAAGAAAGATATACATATATGACCAGGAGACCAGGAGTACTGCAGGAAATGCACATGTGAGGTGTCAGTATCATTATGCATAAATCAGTAGTTAGGTTAAGCAGCAAGAAGCAGTAGTAAGAATATCAGCACTAGTAAGTGAGTTTAAGGCTGTGTGCATGGGTTTGTGCAGAGGTAATCACTGATAATTTCTGATTACAGTGTCCTACACGCAGTAAGCTTCTAAATTGCTTAACCTGTGCAGGCAGTGCTTACCCCCATGCAAACCTGCTTACAACTGCTCAAAAGTACCTTAATCACACTGTATCCAATGGCCCTTGTTCTGCCTAGAAAAAAAATAAACCGTCTCTGCAAGGCTCAAACTTAGGATTCTGCACACTATAGTCACAGTAGTTAACCACTAAGCCATCATAGCAATAGATATGAATGAGGTATCAGCAAACTAATCCTCTCCACAGGAAAATCAAACCAAACATGTGAACTGAATCTATGTACAGTGTGATATTGTATAACCTGTGATAGAACATAAATATTCAAACTGGAGTACTGCAGTAAGCATAGATTTGAAGTGTTATTGTAATAAAGTGTAGAAGTCCCCAGGTCCCCATACAGTGTATGTACACATGAATCACGGATACCAGACACATGTATAACCTGTAATGAAGAATAAATCATTGCCAAATGGCAAATATAGTGCTAATTAACTATTAAGCAATGCTAACCGCGGCACAGCTCAAGTTAGTAAGTGTAAGCAATGTGTAGAGGAGCCAATTCAATCTGCCTAGTGGTATACCTCTTTAAGCAGTACCAACCTTATGTAAGCAGGTCTGCCCAAGGCTTAGCCTTTTCAAAACTGGCCAATCATGGGGAAGTGCAGGAAAATGGCCATATTTAAACCCCACAGGCGGGAATACTTCCCATAACTGGTTGTAGCTTCCTACTGCAGGCAGAATGGCTGGTGTGGGTGAAGGCACTTGATTTAGAGTGCAGCACTGGGGCATCCAGGAGTCAAAAATCATGGTATGGCTCCTGGTAAAACATTGTGATCAGAGACTACTGCAGGGCCAGTACCAGGGCTCGCAGTATAAAATGGAGACCTGGGACAGTCTCGCCCGTGACCTCACCAGTGCCACAGGTATCCCCCAGACTGGTGAGCAGGTCAGGCACCACCTTGCTGACCTGAAGCGGTGGAGGGAGGATGTACTGGAACAGTGGATCTAAGAGTCTTGGCAGATGCCCAAGGCCCCAGGACTGAGTAAGTACTCATTCTACTAACTAGTAAATAATTGCCTAGCTTGTGTATACTATGGATAGGTATGGCTAAATATCACGGCATTTCTCTGACAGCTGCAGATGAGTGGGCTGCGAACCGGCAAGCCCATGATGCTAGGTTGCAAAGGTTGCGTCACGAGGCAGGCTAGTAAACAGTCTGCATGTACTGTCATAACAAATAAATATAAGAGCCTTAGAAAGTGTTGTACCAGTAGAAATAAATCTGTAATAGTCTGTGAATAAAGATATAACCCCTGGAGTACTTCTGTTTATGCTTCTCTCATATGTTGGTGATCTGTTCCATACTATAAATAGTATTGTTGTATCTTAAGCAGTGTCACCCACACCATGGTATGCAGATAAAATGGGCATGAAGTCCTGCATAACAATGTTGGAAGTGCCAAGAGGTCAGTCATATTGTACAAGTTAGGGAGACATAGAAAACAGTCGAAAGTTTACATCAATTCCCTGATAGCACAGTGTACTGTGATGTTAGCTATAATATTTTGACACACACAGCAGGGGTTTGAATCCTGGGAGTGCTACTAAGTTGTATGCATAATCATACCCCACAACTGTACAGATTTTGATACAATGTTCAGATAGAAAGCTGTATGCATAATTACATCCAACAACAGTACAGAATTTGCTAGAATGTTCAAATTGTAAGGTGTATGCATATTCATACCCCACAACTGTTCCAATCTGTTCAGCATGTCCAGATAAATGGCCCATATCACCAGCTTGGTACCCTGTTCCCCTGAAAATCCAGTGTGATGATCCAAGAAATGCGGGCAGCTGTCATTGACATATAACCGATAGTCAAACGTGTACATAGTCAGAGAATGTATATGGAAACAAACCTGTCATTCTAGCACCTCAACCAAAGTGTATGACAGCAATCCTCAACATATGTTGAATTAACACCTGCAGCCTGTCACGCCTGTATGTAAGACACAGGTCATGTATATAATAATTTATAAACATACCAGTGTACAAGATAAGGCCATTGTGTAGTGTAATAATACATGTAAGTGAAAGATCAATGCAGTGACTAAGAATTTTGTGAAAACTACAAGGATATATTAGTTGTTAATTGAACTCTCTCTCTCACCCCTACCATATGTGCATAATAACCCAATGACACTCCTCAACTGGTAAGCGTACACTCCAAACTTATGTTGGGACATATGTCCTAATGGTTTATAAATATTCACATTTGCTTCTATGCATGTGCCATGTTAAAATACACCCATATTGGTGGCCTGTTGCCATCAATTAAATCTGCATGCTCCTGCAATGGCCACTGTTGTTTCATATATGCATGTGTTCTGCTTGCTCTGCAACTGTGTCAAATCTGGTGTGTTGGGTTAATGGGAATACCTATGCATGCTGTTATAACTAATCCTGAATGCTGTTGACTGTTACTAACCCATATCTGTCATAAACCTGTGACAACACAGCTCGTATGTCAAGGCCGGTCCCAGCTAACCCATCTGTCCCACCTCAGCTGGCCATGGCACCAGGCACCAGCACATCTGGGGCCCAGCCTGGGACCTCCTCCTCCGTGGGCCCTGCGCCACCTTTGGGTGGAACCGCTGCAGGGGATGGGACTCACCCCCCCCTCGGAGCAGGCATGGAGGGGAACCTATCACCCATCAACAGGTCTGGGAATTGGTGCGTAGGGAGCTCGATCTGGAGTATCGAGAGTGACTACACCAGCTTTAGGGCCGAGTGGCGCTATTAGAGGGTGAACCTGCCCCTCCTACACAGCCCCTAACACAGCCACCTTCGGGGCCATGAAGGTGCAAAGGTGACTGCTCATGGGTGGGGACCTCAGTCCCACTGTTTCCAGTTGGGGGCTCATGGGCGTGCGACTTCCAAACACCCCTCCCCATCCAAGGTGTTTATCCCTCGTATGCATCTTGTGTGTCTTGTCTGTTAACCTACCCAACCTACCTCCCCAAATATACCTACTACCCCTCCCCAACATCCCATTCTCACCTGAAAGAAAAAAAAAAGGGCTAAAAAGGGCTATCTGTTCCCACAAAAAAATCTCGCCCCATACATAGCTGTCCATTTTGCACACGTGTCCACTGGACACATGTAATCTGGCCTAATTGGCACCACAATGAATAGATGTTGTCCTCACCCCTCTCCCATGGGTGTGAGGGTCCAAATGTACCTGCAAATATAGTGTATATGCACAGCTGTTGCTATAGATGAAATGGGCAGCTATGGACCTTTCCTATATCCTTCCTGCACATACGTAACTATTTTCCCTACTGTCTTTCCCTCTTTGTGCTTTGTTTTTCACCACTTTCCTATCAAGCCCTTTTTTTTTCTTTTAAAGGAATTAGCATGGGGGTAAGCAGCAGTAAGCACTGTTAAGCAGCAGTAAGCAGGTTTGGGCGGGTTTGCAAAGGGGTAAGCTATGCCTACACAGGTTGAGAAAGTTGAAGCTAACTGACTGTAAGACAACATAAGTGGAAGTTGGCAGTGCTTACCATCACGTAAACCCATGCAAACCTGCTTACAACTGCTTAAAAGTGTCTTAATCACTCTGTAGCCAACGCCCCTTGTTCTGCCCAGCAATAAAACAAACTGCCTCTCCAAGGCTCGAGATGCAGATAT
Organism: Protopterus annectens; assembly: GCF_019279795.1. Taxonomy (NCBI): domain Eukaryota; kingdom Metazoa; phylum Chordata; order Ceratodontiformes; family Protopteridae; genus Protopterus; species Protopterus annectens. The sequence continues at coordinate 1,000,931,145 of NC_056726.1, forward strand.
ACATAGCTTGAAGTTTTCACAAACATATCATGCAGCACTATCAGTCAACAGTACAGGAAATGCATTATTATCATACCACACAACTTGTTTATGCAAGAAGTCTAGACAAAGTATGCCACACTGTGGATACAAATAGGGATATATGTCAACTAATGCTCTACTACACTTAAAATGTTGCTAGTTACACAGTTATATGTATTAGAACACATATGTAGAAGGAGATGAAGTCTGAAACACAAAAGTGTTGGCACAAGTTACTGACTTCAATGCTGCGATCATCCATGACAATTGCCAAGTGAATGAGGAACAGGCCAAAATATGAGCTGAACATGCATAGACATATGGACACTGTGTACCACACACTTACCTCTGGAATGTACAAGGGCACATATGTGTTCTCCAGCTGTTGCCCCCATATATATGGACTTGGCCTAACAGTTGGTGTGGGAGTTCATGACATGACTGGGATGATAGCAGTAATGCTAGCGGTAAATAATGATAGGCCATTGCCTAACAACCCTTCCTGTATCAGAGCAGGACAAAGACTGGCATATATGTGGAGGACAGAGGCAGGAACATAGGGCAATATTTGCATTATAGCTATTACACACCCTGGAAATTGCTGGTGTTACAGGATTCATTGCAGCATACCCTTATGCAGGAATACAACACTGAAATACAAATGGATGTAGCCATGTACTGATAGCACTCAACAGACAGAATGCCACAGATATATCTGGGACAATACCTGTGTGGTGCACAGACAAAACTTAAAATCCAATCCCCCTGGTATCATATGGATAGGCCCACAGTTGAGAGCTATGCAGACAGACAACATTCCATGAAAAAGTACCATGTACACAGAAACCCTGTAAGAACAGCAAGATACAACGCACACAACAACACTACTCACGCTGTCTGTAGGTCTGGAATCTTACCCAAATGTGGATTTGGCCTGAGTCTGCAGGTTCTGCTGTAAGAGGTATTGATACCTGCTGTCTGTAACACTGATGTCCACACACAGGAAGGATGTCGTACATACTGGAAAGGTGAAGGGACAACACCCACAGAAGGCAGCAATTTATAGTACAGGGTTGCCATGACAGTGGTTATCTGAAGTACTACACAGCAGGCTGCATGCAATTAGCAACTGGTGGACACTGACTAGTGCAGAGGCCACCACCTGATCATGTGCAATACCAACAAAAGCATGCTGCAATCTATTCAAACCAGTTCAATCACTCTACTGGAGAGATTAAGAGAGAGAGAGAGAGAGACAGAGAGAGAAAGAAAAAAAATTAACCACATTAATAAAAGTAATAAAGCTCAGGGCTGTGTTAAAGCGGGAAAAAAAACATAAAAGGTATGTGAAACAGATATGTATTTACTTGCATTTAGTATATGGCATAGAATAATAGGATGTATAATGCGAAAGGATTTATATGTGCCATCAGCAAATGTTCCTGTAATGGTGTTCTGCTCAACAACTGCACAGGACAGTAGTGTCAGTCCCTGTGGGCAGTGGGACATACCTGTCAAATATGCAGAGCAGCAGTGAATGGCAAAGATGTGACCCATGATATCTGTGTTCTGTAAATTACTGTGGCCAACGGCTGGTGGGGGTATTAATACTGCCATGATAGACACATGGGTGAGAGACCACACCACCTGCAGGACAGTCAAGTGTAGCATAGCATGTCCAACTGCCATAGCAGTATAATATGCTTATCTAACATTTGTCACCATATATAACCCCCTAATGTTAGTCTGTGTTCACATGTGACACCTGTCTGTGCTGCAGCAAGGCAGAACGTTCAACTGTCAAGTAAAGAGGGTTACATGAGTGTGGTCCAGATGTTCGTATGCACCCCACATACAGATACATATATGTGTGATACATATTCAGAGCTGTGTATGTCTACAGAACCTCGGACAGTTACAACACATAATGATATCTACACACACACATATATATATATATATATATATATATATATATATATATATATATATATATACATATATATGTGTGTGCTTGTGTGTATGTATATATATATATATATATATATATATATATATATATGCATATATATATATATATATATATATATATATTTATATTTTATATATATATTTATATTTTATATATCTATATATATATATATATATATATATATATATATATATATATATATATATATATATATATATATATATATATATATATATATATATATATATATATGTCAATACATGTCTCCTGCCATGACGTGTGAGAGAACATCACACATCAATACACAACATATCTACAACATATCTACACACCAGTACATGGCTGCAAGATGGAGTGTGGAGTGTGATGTGTAACCCATGTTGGGAACACATCGCAATTGTTTGAGAAGATGGGATATATATGTTGGTGAAGGGTATCAGGCACATATTGGTGTGTAGGTCTGGTTGGGTGACAAACAAGACCGCATACAGGGCTGCTATATGACACATGTGGTGGTTAAACACTGTGGACGGGTAGTTACATTTGGAATGTGAAGGCCATTGAGCACCCACATGGGAACAAAGGGAACATGGTCCCTACCCATGACAGTCATGACAGCATCTACATAGACATAAAGTTGCCTGGGCTGTGGGCTGGGCAGGAGGAACATGCATGTTGAACCTTGTGTATGTGTACTGCATGCCTCCAGGTGATGTAGCACATACCCCATGTCTCTATGGAGCTCCCTATGCACAAGACCCTCGATCTAACTGGGTGACAGACATATATTTGTGTGTGCTCCATGGTGGGGGGACAACATCCCCTGAGGTGGTTCCACATGAAGGTAGTGAAAGAACAGTAGATAATGAGGTTCCATGGTGGGTCACGGATGTGATGTGGACTGGTAACATGTGCACATTAGGTGGGAGTGGTGTTCCTGCTGGTAAATAACCCCTACACATACTGGTGTGTAACTGTCATGGAATATATGTGGGTTGTAATAGTCCACACACTCCCAGAACATGTCCAACAGCATGCATAGATATCCCCAATATCACAGAATGGCAGATGTGTAGCAATCACATAGCAGGCATACCACATGCATATGTGGAAACATAGTGGCAGTGACAATGGCATGCAGGTGAAATACTCTCTAACAGCCCAGCAACACTTGTGTCCCCACAAGGAGCATGTCTATAAACACATAGTAGAAAGTGTTGTACAATACAAGATATGATCCAATGATACATATACCAGAGACATACATGAAGTTGGGGCTGATATGGTGGCCGGAGACTGATATGTGTTTTGTATTATGGTAAACTTGACATATGAGTTGTTCAGACATATTTCCATCATTATGTCTTTCAGGAAGTATGGCGCACCCGAGCAATCCTGCCTACAGTGCTGCTGAGGATGAAATTATAATCACCAGCATCATCCAGAACTACCAGCTGTTGTTCTCACGGACAAGCCAGGACCAGCAGGAGTGAACAGCTATGTGGAATGATGTGGTCCACAGGGTGAATGAGGTGGGGATGCACAGCCGTACATATGAGCAGGTCCGCCACCATTGTAGTGACCTGCACCGCCATGTACGTGGCCGTGCCGCTGCCGTGTGGGGTAACTACCTTGCAACAAGGGGTGCCACAACATCCATCCCCCCCTCACCAGAGTAGAGGAGCTGCTCATGAGCCTGGTAGCACCTGCCCGCCCACAAGAGCTACAGACTTATGCAGTCATGGAGGTGGGTGTTACACACACACCAGACATGGAGCATGCAGGTAAGGTTCCAGGGCATATCAGTAGACTACTGTAGTGTATGCATCTGTATAGGTAGATCATGCATATGTGAGATGTGGGATCTGTTGCTATGTAGTACTGATAAGTAGCAATGCATAATCTGTAGTACTGTGGACTTCAGCTGTTGTTGTACTGTAATATTGCAGCCACCCTGTAGCAATGCCACAGCTGTGGCCACTGAAATCTACTCTATCCCATCTCAATGTAGGTACCTCTGGGATACCAGCAAGACAGTGGCTGGATGCCGGTGAGTATAGTTTAAGGTTATAACTGGCAATTCACAGTGCATGTCATATCTAAGGTGTAGGCCATGTACACATCTAACACACCTACCCATAATGCATGCTGTACATTTGCACTGACACACCTCACTAATGGGATTACCAGCCTCAAACACATGCAATACACATTCCATCTCACACAACTGTGGCTACACTCCAGTGCAAATTGCCCGGGCACAGCTGACATCTGCCCAACATACACAGCTATGTCATACACAGAGCAGTCGAACATGCTACACATAAAGACATCCCACTCCCTCTGCAAACACATGTTCCAGGGTTCTAAACCTCATCAACACATTACACAGAACATACTGGAGGGATAGGTCGCTGTCCTGGGGAATTTCCACACTCTGGAATGGACTACCCATACATGTCAGGCAATGCTACTCCTTGACCCTCTTTACAGAAACACTTAACAACTGGATGGGAAATGAGGAATTCACCCTGGGTAGTATGTCTGTGCCACAGCCTGACAGAGGCACAGGGGAATAACATTAGTGAGTGGTGCATGGCTGGGAACCCCTGTGGCCAGGCTTATGTAGGCCCCAGGACCAATAGACCAGTACTCACCTATGAACCTATGTGTACCACAGGCAACATCAGCCAGGGCTCAATAATGGTCAATAATGGTCTCTATACTCACCATAGGTACAGTACATTGTGTCTGTGGTTGGTCTAATGGTAGTCTATCACTCATACATACACCACAGATGATGACATCTCTGAATACACATCAAGCATTCACTAAACACATGTGTCCACATGTAATCCAGAAACACACAGAGGCTGTGAGCAGCAGCAGAAACACAACTGACACACAAATGCACATCCTGCAATGGTGTGTACACCTGTGAGGTATGGTGCACAGTACATGCCAGGGTGCTGAACAGATGCACAGCAATGCTGTGGATATGGATGCAGTGAGTTCCAGGGGGGAGAGCCATCACCTACTAACAGAAGCCATGCATCACAGACATGTATAATGTTGGTAATGGGGATTGACTACAGTTGCACTGCATGCTGTTGAGTGCCACATGTCCTGCATGCTGACATGTGTGTACTTACATGTTTGTGTGTGATACTGTACTGCACCAGCACCTGTATTGTGTGTGTTATGGGGGTGCGGGAGCTGTCTGTAGGTGCTGCCTGGTGGAGTGTATGGGTTGCCATGTATGTCGACTGCATGTGTGTATGTCTGTGTGTGTGGCCATGTCTGCACATGTGTGTGTGTGTGTGTGTGTGTGTGTGTGTGAATATGTACTGTTTAGTGGTGATGTACAGGTCTTACAGTCTGTTCCTTGTTTCCCCCTAACAGGTGGCTAGGTGGGGCTGGGTCCCCCCTGCAAGGAATCTGATGCCACTGATACAGACAGTGACCATGAGGATAGGTGTGTTGAGGCACAGGAGGGTCATCAGGGGCTGCCACTGGGCCACCAATTGACATCCTACACATATCCACCCCATCAATGCACACAGTCACACTGCCACTACATACCTCATCACTGTTGGCCTTAGCTGAGTGAGAGTCTATGGCTGGCATTGTCCAGGACAGTGTGGTATCTATGGCACATGTGTCAGGACACAGCAGCCATAGCCAGATGTCTGGCGAGGTATCACATAGGCAGATGTTCAGGGGTGCTCGTTGGAGCACTGCTGGTCAGCATGCTCATGGCAGACGTGCCACAACTCTGTCAACCACATACATGTTTCAGACTGTCATGGAGGCACAGACACGAATGGGATGGTAGAGGGCTCATCACACCTCTATAACTGACAGCATCCGTGACTTAGCAGGTGCCATCCATAATTACACCGAGGTCATGGATAGACGGTGGGGTGAGACATTGGATCTCATCCACAATGTCATGTCCATGCATCAGGACAGGGTGGGACAGTTGCGCCGGCCACGTAGACGTATGCCAGCAACACCAGCAGCTGGAGGTCACCGTGGATGTCCCACCAGTCACAGCCACTCCTGTAGTGGCAGTACCAGCCCCAGCACTGTGGGGGGCTGTCCACAGACCGTTATAGCAGACCACATCCATGTGGCCCTGGCCAGTCCCAGGAGGGACCTGGATCCAGTGGATGTCTGATAACCTCGGGGTACAATACTTGATCTGGCTTTGTACCTGATATTGCCTATAGCACCCCTGCCAGGCACAGGTCCCGTGGCCGTGGCCAGAGATGGTGAACTGCAAACCCTGCCAGTTACAGTCTGCGGCTGTCTCACAATTCCCTGTATAGGGCAGCCACATTGAAGAACTGTGTGCATGCAGACATACACACATAAACAAACCTAGGGAAACCACATACCTGCACACACAACATCACCAGTGGCCCATAACAGTACTCAGTCCACACACACACACACACACACACACACACACACACACACACACACACACACACACACACAAACACACACACACACACACACACATTGTCAATTGTATGGCTCAGCATAGGCCTCTGGCAAACCAACAACACACCCTGTGCATATGATACCTGCACCACTCCCTGACATCCATAACATCGATGCAGGGACAGGCTAACATGGTGCTGATGCACAGGGTGACTGTACAACAGTGTAGCAATGGAATGATGTGTAGCATGTTGTCAGCAGTAAAATGAAATGCTAATATCTTGGACGGTGTAGCTGTGCAGCCATGATGTATCATAGCTCTAATTAACAATGTTGGATTGTTGACACCATTATCTATTCTGATTGTGATGTGTTTGTCCATATGCCACATGGTTGATGGGTATAGTGGTGTCAGCAGGCCTTCTACGGTAGACACCAGTAAGTGTAGTGGGTGGTACACATGCCATGGCTGGGTACAACACACAGAACCTTTGGTTTGGATGCAGTACAGGTACAAGACTGTACACATGGAGGTATGTCCCCGTGCAGGTGACACATCTGTTGCACATGTAATCCCACCAAGACAGGATAGGCACAACCACACATTGCTATATATGCAGTCTGCAATGTGGATGACATTAAACATGCCAACAGCAGGGTGTATGTCCGTCTCCCCACTCTACTGTGATCCTTACTTCAGTAACATGTGTGTGCCAATGCCGGTGGCATAGCCCTACCCTTAGGAGGGTGTGAGGCACTCAACTACTGTGAATTGTGTAAACAACAACAACTAACAACCTGATTACATACACTGTACAGTATTACAAACAGTTATGTGATGGGATAGACGCAACAGTAACTGCAATAATGGTGGATGTGTCCACAACAGCCACACCCAGTGAGTTATAGCAACCCCAGTAGTGTTGCACACCTCTACAGTGTGGAGGAGGGCATTAACACTTCTATGACCTGTGAAGGACTGTATGTCCATGGGATGGCACTTGTGGAATGTTGGCATTTGCCAAGCAGTCCTGGTGGAAACATATTCTGTGAACGGAGGTAGATCCCATAGCAACTACACACATTCCTACATGTGGGATGGTGTACAAAAGCCTGCTATGATCTACATAGGCATTGTGCACCTACTAACCCTCATCTACACCTGTCATGATTGGGTAAAGGAGGTATTCCAGGTTCAGGTTGTATTCTCTGCCTTTGACAAGTCCAACATTGGCGGGGTCCCGTGTGTTAAGATTACCATTGACATTGGCCATGGGTTCATTGTTGATATGTTCGATGTCCCTGCAGACCAGGGTCATCAGGCTATTGGGTAGTTGTTCCCAGCTGCCATGGTGGATTTGTGGTCGTCCTTGCCAACATTGGTGAATCCATTGTCAGGTGTAGGCCTATTGGATTGTATGAGGGATCCCAGCTACTTACTGCGCCTGCCCAGGAGGTTCCCCCAAGCATGACATGTCACTTGACTGTACTGCATGATATGTTAGTAATGCCAGCCTGACATCCTACAGGTGGGATGGAGTACTGTTAGCATGTACTGCCCTTGTCATGTAGGGTCCTGGTTATGGGATCTGCTAAGGCTGGTATTGTATTACAGGCCAGGCGTGTTTGGCTGGGGGGGGATACCTATCTTTACCAGATGTATGTTGTTTGAGTCTCTCAAACCCATCAATGGTTCATGTGGACATATATGTTGTGGTAACATTCCCAGTTTCATCTACAGATGTATGTCCATATATACCTATATTGATATATATGTGTTCACCTTTGAAAGGGAGACAATCATTTCTTCAAATGGCCCTTTCTGCAAACTGAAAGGACAAATCCGTTATTTCTTACTGCACCACAGTTCAAAACACAACAGTTCTAAAGGCACCTTCGCTGAATCTCGAACTGCAAGTTGGAATACATATCGTACCCCCGTCTGGGGGGGCTGGGCCCCCCACAACCTCCCTACTGTGATATACTAACTCCGAGTTTGCACTACATAGGGGATATGCAAATATTCCCCAGCCCCACTATAGTGCCATCCGCACCCAAATTGCCAAATCCACAATGAGCAAATGCATAGTGACATCCACTCATTGCACATTCGATGCATTTATTGCAAGATTGTGCAATGCTGAGAACATACTTTTGGCCTTCCAGCTTTCAGGCACATGGATTTCTCCTTTTGAAAAGTGAGCCATATATATGCTAACATATATGCATTATGGATATATGGATGTATACATATATATCTATAGATGTATGCATATCTATGTATATGTATATATATATATATATATATATATATATATATATATATATATGTATTTATTGGCTTATATGTATATGTATATATATATACATTAGGAAGGTTTGTGGCAAGCACTGTGGTGGCAGGACAGGTAGCTTTCATCCTTTTAAGTTGGGAACTGCTGATTGACAGCCCAGTGTCCAAGTGTGTTAGTTCTGATTTAAGCACTTGGGCTTCAGGCCAGTTATTTTACATTAAGAAGGTTCGTGGTCTGCACTCTTGTGGGAGAAGAGGCTGGACTCTGCCCTTCTGAGCTGGGAATTTCTGGTTAAAGGTTTAAAGTGCCTGAATATTTGAACTGTATCTTACTGAAATTGGTACACCTTGTTTGCTGTAGCATAGACTAGATCCAGGCCTGCTGAATCTAGCTTTGTTTATATGCTTGTTGTTTGTTTGCTTGTTATTTCCCTGGAACGCTAATTCCACCTAATACGCGGCTTCTCAGTGCTTCTGTGGATCACTAGTGATATCTGCATTGCTTACTGTACTTATTTCCTTGTTTCACTTGAAAGAAAGTTACTGTTTGTCGTTTTGCATTTAGTTACTTGTAACACATTGCACTCAAGTTACCTGGCACTTGCTCACTAAAGCAATTATATAAGTCAGCACTAAAAATTAAAAGCACTACACCCTCACTCCCCACTGGCCCTTGTTTTCAATTATTAAGGAATTCCCAATATTATTCTAGCATGTCCAAAGGTCAGTTGTCAATCTCCTCTCGAGTCTAGCTGGTGAATCTGGGAATCTTGAGGCAATGTTATAACTGCCTCATGTACACAGACAGCCCTCTCCTCCTCCCACATAACACAAGTACTTGCGAGAGATGCAGCTATTTAGCCAAACTGGAGGCTGAGCTCTCTTAACTCAGGACTGGCAAGACCAGACAGGAGGAGAAGGCAACTACACACACCACAAAACCAGCCTCACATAATGCTACCACACCACTGAATCAAACACATAAACACACAAAGACATACTCGGAGGCTCTGAGTAAAAATTTACCTAAACAGCAGAGGCCTCCAAAGCAGACACCCAAACAACTGCTACCTCAAGACACTCCACAAGCAACACATAAACCACAAAATCAGTGTGCAAAGCAGTCACAGCCCTTAAGGCCAAATACAACACCAAACATACTTGTCATAGGTGACTCCATAGTCAGACACACTGACGTCCCACTCACCAGGCTGAACAAGGAGAGGGTCACAGTAAGCTGCCTATCGGGCGCTAGAATCCACCACATAACACAAGCACTGGGGTCACTCCACAGCAAGTACAAATATGACACAGTCATTGTCCATGCTGGTGTGAACGACCTGAGGCACCTCCCTGGACTACATGAAAAGAGACATAGAGGAGCTCTCTGATTATGTAGCCCAGGCAGGCATGACCCTGACCCTGAGCAGTATCCTTCCTTCACCAAGAATGATGCCTCAATATAGAGACAAGATGATCAGCTTTAACAATTGGCTTAATGTCTGGTGTCATTCAAAGGGGATCCAGTGTCTGTCTGCCTGGGATGACATGCTTGACAAGCCACGCTGCTTCAAGGGACTTGCACCTGTCACCCTGGGATTCCGGATATTGGCTAAGGCTTTGCCACCCCATAGTGCCTTTTTAGGCAAGGCTCAAATTCTAAACCTACCACCCTAGAAAACAAAAATGGGAAGAAACTGAGGGTAATGCTGCTCAATGCCAGAAGTCTAAATCTCAAAATGCATGCACTCGAGGCCCTTCTCAGTATGGAGAACATCGATGTCTGTGCTGTAACTGAAACCTGGTTCAAGGCTCCTGAGAGCACCCTGGCACTATTAGGTTTTACCTCATATCATGCGTTCGGGCCCAAAACCGGACCACACCACAAAGGAGGGTGTATCCATATTCATAAAGGATACCCACACCTCCAGGTTGGTGGCAACGCCGCGAAGCTTCGGAAAACATCTAGGTGCAACTAACCATAGGCAAAACTGCTCTACAAATTGTAGCATGCTACAGGCCACCCTCTCAAACTCAGGAACCCCACACAGCCTTCCTGAAGACACTGGAGGGTATAAATGTATCTCCAAACACCATCATATTGGGTGACTTCAACTACCGAATATAGACTGGGAACATTACTCAAGCCCTAACTTTCTAGCCCAACGGTTCCTGGAGTTCATAAATTCAAATGCCATGGAACAGCTAGTCACTGTTCCCATGAGAGGAGAAAATATACTAGATCTCATTATCACAAACATGGGGACAAAATGCTCCACACTGGAAGTATATCCCTCATTGGTGAGATCTGATCATAAACTAATCTCACTGGAAATCCACATCCCGCCCCCACCCCAAACAAAAAAGACCACAGTGAAGAACTTCTCTAAAGCAAACTTCATACTACTCAAGACTGGTGTGGTATCCTTCAAGGCCCCTGAGCCAGTGGAAACCACAACCCAAGCTGTGGAAGCCCTTACAAATGCCTTCTATGAACACCTCCAGGACTGCATGGATCAGGCAATCCCAAATAAAACCAAGACTGTTTCCACAAAGGGCAAACATCCAGTCTGGTGGACCCCAGCCATTAACAAACTTTACAATAAGAGGAGAAAGCTATTACATGATAGAACAAAATCCATAAAGGGAAGTCACCCCGATCATTATTAGTAAAAAAATATGAGCACTCATAAAATCAACTAAGGCCAATTTTGAGAGAAAATTCCCATGGATTCAAAGGACAATCATAAGGCCTTTTTCAACTATGTTAGGAACCTGGGTGGAAACTCCCAGATATGCTCAGAATTAGTCCAAAATGATACAAAAATCACTGAACCCACAGACATTGCCAACATACTGGCAGACAGGTTCAGTGCAAACTTCACCCCTCTCCCCTAAAGGAGAGATAACTATCCCAGCGAGTGTAGCCTCCCAGACATCTCAAATGTGCAGGTGAAAGCTGCTCTCTCTAAAGCTAAAACACAGCATCAATGGGACCGGATGGTGTCCCCGGCTGTGTGCTACGAGCTAAATGAGGAATTAAACCCGCACATAAGGCAGCTGTTTAATCTCAGCCTTACCACAGGATCGTGCCCAAGGAGTGGCGCGGCAACTGTGGTCCCACTCCACAAAGGCGGTGCCTCTACGGACCCTGGTAATTACCGCCCCATAAGCTTAACAAGTCTAGTCTGCAAAGCTATGGAGAGGATCATAATGGAGCTCATAAACAAAGATATAGGGGACTTGCAGACATTGGACCCGACCCAGTTTGGCTTCATCAAGGGCAGATCATGCCTTTTGAACTTGGTCGACTTCTTTGAAACAGTCACCAAGGCCATTGATGAGGGAAAGGCAGTCCATATAGCCTACCTTGACCTTGCAAAGGCTTCTGACACAATACCCCACTCGGGTATTGTAGAAAAACTTACCAGCTTAAATGCAAACCCATATGTCACAAGATGGGTTGCAAACTGGCTTAAGAACAGAACCCACAGGGTTAGAGTTGCTGGCGCTATGTCAGACTCCAAGCCGGTCACAAGTGGTGTCCCACAGGGCTCGGTCCTTGACCCCCTATTGTTCGGCATCTACTTCTCAGAAGTACAGGCCAACATGGGAGGACTTTGGCTGACAAAGTTTGCAGACGACTGCAAACTGGGCACCATAGTGGAAAGTGCATCGGACACGGATATCCTTCAGAAGGGACTCACGGAAACAGATAGTTGGTGCCAGAGCCATGGCCTGAAGTTAAACGCCAAAAAATGTATAGTCATACCCTTCGTGAAAAACAAGGTAACCCCAAGCTACCATATAGGTGGCAATCCACTAAGCACAGAAGAGGTTATCAAGGACCTAGGGACCCAGGTTGACAGTGGCCTTTCTTTTGACACTCACGTTGCTAAAGTGGTTAGAAAGACCTTCTACATTGCCCACCTGATCATAAAGGGATTCACATCCAGATCTAGTGAGGTCATTGTTCCCCTGTACTCTTCACTTATCAGACCAATGATCGAGTACAATGCCCTATTCGGGATGTATCTCACCCGACATCTGCAGCAATTGGAGAGACCCCAAAAGTTCCTCACCAAAAGGATAAAGGGACTCCAAAATCTGTCATATGCTGCCAGATTGAAGAAACTCCAGCTCTATTCAGTAGCATACCGTCTGCTCAGAGGTGACATGTGCCTGACATACAAGGCCATGTCCAACCCGGAATTAATGGACATGCTCCACCTCAAAAAATCCAAATCCACCAAAACCACTAGAGCAAGCGACTTAAACCTTAGCACGGATATAAATAGGATGTGCTGGAGGGATAGATTTATCACTCAGAGACTCCCTATGCTCTGGAATAAAATCCCGGTCCATGTGAGGCAGAGCACCTCGCTGGCTCTTTTCAAGAGAAATCTTGACCTGTGGATGGGAGATCATAGGTTTACCCCGGGAATCATCTCTGTGTCACTGCTGGACAGAGGCACAACAAACTAATGGGCACAATATTTTTTCATATAAGGGGTGTAAGCACAAACTTTGGGCTAGGCTTATAAATGCCTTAGGGCAGATAGCCTAGTAGAAACCTATGAACCTATGAACCTATATATATATATATATATATATATATATATATATATATATATATATATGTGTGTGTGTGTGTGTGTGTGTGTGTGTGTGTTTATATATTTCTATAGCTATATCTACATATATAGATATGTTATATCCATTTAAAGTTGAATATATAAACACACACAAATACATCTACATGGTGGAATACATTCCTTGTAGTGTTGTATACCTGGGCTGGATGATATGTATGTGAAAACGTCATGCATTCCAAGGTCCTGGTTTCGAGCCTTGCAGGAGCTGTTTATTTTGTTGCTGGGCAGAACACATCCCCTTGGACAGAGAGTGATTAAGGCACTTTAAAGCAGTTGTAAGTGGGTTTGCGCGGGTCTGTGCGACGGTAAGCACTGATAACCTCTGGTTTCATTTTCATACACTCAGTTAGCTTCTAAATTGCTTAACCTGTGTAGGCAGTGCTTACCGCAAACCCATGCAAACCTGCTTACAACTGCTTTAAAGTGCCTTAATCACTCTGTATCCAACGGGTCATGTTCTGCTCAGCAACAAAATAAACAGCTCTTGCAAGGCTCAAACCAAGGACCCTGCACACCCTAGACAAAGTGATGTACCACTAAGCCATGACAGGTACAAAGATATTTAATGTTTCAGAAACATATCAGCCGGTCCTGTCATGCAACAGTACAGAGAATGTATACCAACATCTAGATGCCTGCGTGTGTAACTATATTACAACCTTAATAGATACAACATATCCATATATATATATATATATATAAATATATATTTTGTTTTACTAACTCTGTATACATATATATCACTATCTATGCACATATAGTTATATATCTGTTAGCAGATAAATAGATCTATATAGGTATATATGGCCATACACCAGTAGATACCAATTGCAGATTAACAAATACACCTATGTCCACATGCACCATTAATGGGATTGAGAGGACCCACACACTGTACGTCTTGTATGAATAGGCATCCCCTCACAGCCAAACACATGCGCCCTGCAATACACTACCAAGTACAGTCTGCCTCCCATAGGACGTGTAATATGTGGAAGCCATCAACATCCCCAGGATACAGATACACAGACACAGATATACACACATATATATATATATATATATATATATATATATATATATATATATATATATGTATATGTATGTATATATATATGTATATATATATATATATATATGTATATGTATATATATATATATATATATATATATATATATATATATATATATATATATATATATATATATATATATATATATATATATATATATATATATATATATATATATATGGGTCTACTTTGAAAGGGCGACACACAAATCACCGAGACCAGATAACCGACAACACACATAACCGACAACGAAAACACCAACACCATTACACCGACACAACGTAAACAACACATTACACTACATAGCATACCCACTAGGCCCTAACCCAAACTCCTAACCCTAAGGTCCGACACTATCGCACACTCACCCTACCTGCACCCTAACCTAACTCACTTAACCCACCCCTAACCCCAAGGTCCGACACTATTGCACACTTCACCTACCTGCACCCTAACCCTAACTCACTTAACCCACCCCTAACCCCAAGGTCCGACACTATCGCACACTTCACCTACCTGCACCTAACCCTAACTCACTTAACCCACCCAAAAACATAAAGCCCGTCACTATCGCACACACACCTACCCGCAGTCTAAACCTAACTCACTTAACCCGTCCCTAAACTACAGTCCCTCACTATCGCACACTTACCTTACCCGAACCCTAACTCCGAGACTAACACACACTCACCTTTCCCACAGCCTAACCCAAAATCCCACAATATCACACACCTACCTGACCGCTCCTAACTCCGTCACTGTCGCACACTTACCAAGTCGGGATCACACATTACCCTTGTCGGTCTTTCCGCTGTCGGCAAATCACCCTTTCGATAAACTTACCTGTCGGTCGTTTGGTCTTCGTTTTCAGCGTGTCGGGAATCGTCGTGTCTTTAAAGTAGACCCATATATATATATATATATATATATATATATATATATATATATGTGTGTGTATATATATATATATATATATATATATATATATATATATATATATATGTGTGTGTGTGTATATGTATATATATATATATATATATATATATATATATATATATATATATATATATATACATGTGACTACACATACACACGCAGATATATGTACAGAAAGATACATATGTAGAAGGTGCACACAATATGGAACAGCCACTATGCCTACAGTTGACACCTGAACAACTGGACACTATATGGGTGACACATACAAATGTCAATCGTTGCCTGCAACATATACCCATAGAAAGGTCATAGGAAAGACACCACACACAGGTTTGCAGACATGGGGATCCTTTAATTGTGTACTATAACAGTTCTATAT
The DNA here is from genome assembly GCF_019279795.1 of Protopterus annectens. NCBI lineage: Eukaryota > Metazoa > Chordata > Ceratodontiformes > Protopteridae > Protopterus > Protopterus annectens. Next base: position 1,000,946,926 of record NC_056726.1, read on the forward strand.
GCCAGGTTATATAGCTGTTCAGATACTGATAACCATATAAATGGAGTACTGCAACTGTGAAACAATTACACTAATACATTAGTCTGGAAAGGTTCACAACTGTTGCTATCCAGGCCAAGCCCTTCAGAATGTGCAATAGTGCCACAGGGTACCACACAATCAACAGTATGTATTGCAGGTGAGTAGTTCAGCAGCCTCTATCTACACTCTGTACAAACTCTGTAGGAGATAAAGACGTTTTGTGATCAAATGGGCTGTTACCGGTACATAACAAGGCATAATGCACAGAACAGTCTGTATGGCAGGAGGCAGTAGGCTTGCAGTACCCCAAGTCATGTAAGTAATGTCAATATAGGTGGAGTATACGGTACTGTACATCCAGATACCTTGTGGCAGCTCACCCTGATACCCCCACATTTTGTAACAGCCTAGGTCATTTATGGTGCTCCCCACCTAGAGTCAGTAATACAGGCCCATATACCACTGTTACATACACTGTTCTCTGCAGTGCATAAGGGCGCACATGTGTTGTGTAGGTGACGCCCACACATATATGGCCTGGCCCCAGCCCCACTGTATGTGTGGGGGATACAACAGCAGTGGACTAATAGCAGCAATGGCAGTGTGATATACTCACAGCCCACAACAGAACAACCCCCAACAGCATGACATATGTGCAAAGCTTGATTTGTAGATGTTGGACAGAGGCTGGAACACAGGCACATATGTGGAACACTGTTGCCATACACTAAGCAAGGTGCTGGTGTTACAGATCATCTGTAACATACCCTTAGTCAGGGAATTGAGGTTGGAAATAGAAATGGATGTAGCCATGTACTGATAGCATGCAACACACACGCTGCCAGTGTAATATCTGACACAGGACCTGTGCGGTGGACGGACAACACATGATAGGCATACCTTTGTCCAGCAAGAGGATAGGCCCACAGTAGTGAGCTATGTAGACAGACTGCATTCCAAGGTACACTAGTATGTACACACACACACACACACACACACACACACACACACATACACACACACACACACACACACATCCTCCCTGTAACACCAGTAATATGCAAACCATAACACAACTCTATTCACAGTCTATCTGTAGTTCCTGATCCTCCTACAATTATGTGGCCACTCTGAGTGTGCAGGTTCTCCTGTAAGAGGTATTGCTACCTGCTGTCTGTATCACTGATGCCCACACACAGGAAGGATTTCCATCACACAGGAAATGTAAAGGGACCACACCCACATGCTGTAGCGACTTAAAGTGGTTGGTTGCCATGACAGTGGTAATTGAATGTAGTACACGTGTAATTATATATATATATATATATATATATATATATATATATATATATAAATGGCTATCTGGATAAGTATATCTACATATATTTCCACCATATGTCCTGGAAATGGAGTATAGCCATACCCCAGCCCCTACAGTCCCAAAGTCATAGTGCAAGGGGATGACAGGTATGTTTAACAGGTATATTACTAGACTGTTGCTGCTGTCATTGGGATTGTCTTCACAGACATGGTGTGTGTGTGGATGCTGACATCTGCTTATAACATATGTGCCATTGGCTACTGATAGACATCCTAAGGAAATCATTGTAAGGTACTGCTGCTAGCATGTAATACCCCTGTGGAGTGCAGCAGAGATATTGGCCACTATATGTGGAACTTCGGACACACCCTGTACAGTCCTGAGGTATACACATAATCCCTTAGTGCACCACGTGTGTACCAGGCCTGACAATATGGATGTAGACAGCCATGTAGATGGGTATAACACATAATGACTGGTATACATTTGGCACCATAGGTGTTGGATTCACACACTCCTGTCTGGCCTGACACATAATGACTGCTGGTACAGGGGTCATGGACACATACTACCCACTAGATATTGACATACATCTGTACATCATCCCAGCGCTCTGTCTGACATACATGGCATTTAAGGGAGGCCCAGCAGCAGTACATCTGGCAGACAGAAGGTGTTGATCTCCTGATATCAAAAGTAAGATTATGATTGTGCATCATCATGATGTACATGGTGTTAACATGAACACAGACTGCATGCAGAAAGGATGCAAGATGAGGGCCTTGTGATCTATAAAGCACAACACTGTGCAGAGCTATTAGTAAATGGTATAACACATTCAGTCCCAGAGATGGTAGGACAGGGTGCTGACATGCACCCTCATCTCTACAAATTACCTGAAGTTATTATCATGCAATATTTTCTCATTTAACTCATTCCCTCCAGTATATCTCTTTTGAGTGTGTACCTTTAATTCCAGCGGGTGCAGCTTGAGCCTTTATAAAAATTAAGTTATCACCTTCTAATACTCATTGACAGAGGTCAAATATCAATACAGTTGTGTTTGCTATCGTATGCCTCAAGATAAAATATTCTGATACCTTGTATGTAGCATGGTTTTGGAATTATTAATGTAAATATGAACAGGCAATGTTTGACACATAGAGGTGCAGTAGAAGGTAACTGCAGAAATGCCTGGAGGTGCTTGTGGTTTTTCAGTTTAAGCACTGGTTTCCTGTGGAAGGTTTTTTTCACACTTCAGTTGATGTAACTGTTGTGACACATCTATAAGTGTTGTAGGCTACTGTCTGAGAGTTGGGATCCCATGACTTTCACACCTGCTTTGTTTGTCAACAGGCAGTCACATTTATTCATTAACGAGACAAGACATCTGTATAATCAATTCATCTGCACAGCATGACAGCTGCTACTTTGCTACCTTCTTCAGGTATGGGTCATTGTTATTCATCTTAGTTCACAGCTTATACATACTGCGTTCCTAAGGCACTGTTTTAATCGTTGTCTTTACGCACTGTTGTAACCATGGACTACTTCTTGGAATCATTGTGTCTGCCTGCATTGAAGGTATAGCAAAGCTGGTTAAAAGAAAGTTGTCCTTTGTAGCTGAATGCAAACTACTTCACCCATTTTCTTTTGATAGCACCCCACTATCTTTCCCTAGGGTACATATGCTGCTTGGATACATTCCAATGAGGTTTCGTCATCACATTATCAGCATATTACCTGTGTTGATTCCAGGCAAGCTCTCCCTTTCCAGCTTGAACTCAACATTAACAGTTAAGCACGTCCAATTAGAAATAAAACATACTGGCATGTTATAAGTAAAGCACAGTGACACATCCACAAAAAATTCACGAACTATTTCCTGTTTTTATTTTGTCACTGCATGCACTGTTTATTTAAGGACCTCTGACATTCTTTGGTAATATGATACATGGTGATGAAATGCCTGTGACATTAAACTGCTTGGCACAGATGGCTTCTCCAGTAAAATTTTATATCTATTATTTGCAAAATAAACACAGTTTTAACTGTTAATCTGCAATGAGTGTAGCAGTTTATCAGTTTGGCTGTGATTTTATGGCCCTGAAACCTAACTACTATTGCTGTGATATTATGTTTGTATTGGCCCTGCTTGGGGTGTCATTATGGAAACTGTTGCTCTGGCTCTGGTAGAGTATAGGGTTATACTACTTTTGTATGTTAAACTAGCTTGGCAAATTGTGGTGAGGGAATCTGTGTGTATCAGCTGCCATGACATAATTCCTAATGCTTATCAGAAGTGCACATTTACATTTATATAAGTTGTTCTCAAAGTCTTTCCATGGCTGTTGCCTCCCTTGGTTGATATTATATGCAATGCAGTCAGTGCAATTAGGATAATCTGTAGCTGCAAAAATCAAATGCACTTTAAAGGAAAAAGTAGAGAGGTAGCAGATTTGTGCAGAGAGGCAAACTTTTATTCCAGCATTAGACAAAGAGCTTTGAGGTGACAGACTCTTCGAGGGGAGGGGGGTTAAATAACCAGTCATATGCTAAATCACTTGTTGCTAATGTATATTTTTGTTTAATCCTTTGGAGAAAGGGTGTCAAAGTTTAGTTAAATGTGGCTTCTAAATATTTTAACAGAGGGATTTATATAGTAGAGGGCTGTATATCTGTCATGATAAAAACAAAAAAATCAAAAAGAAAGCTAATTAATCTTCCTGCTGGGTAATATTGAACCACTGGCCCTTATCACTGTCCTCGTCTCATAAATGATTCTCAGTTCTTTTATATATTAATGTTATGCTTTTCCAGTACTAAAATGGCATGCACAAACAAGTCATGCACTAAACTACATATGAAGATGAATTCAAAAAATTGTTTTGCAATAAACAGCGCTATTGATTTCTCAGCATATGGGATGATGTGCTCCACTCTTTGTTGCATAGGGTTCTATTCCTACTCTATGTAAAGAGGGAGGTGGATATAGGAAGTAGTTAATAATAAAGCCATGCCCTTCAGAACAACTTCCCCAAAGCACACCTTGACCTCAAATGCCCCAGACATGCAAATACCTCAGCCTTGTATTGCAGAGTACCAGGTGCCCAGGGAAAGCAGATCATTGCAGTAATTCAGGCTCTTAAAATCTTCATGGCAGTTTGGAGACAGGACCCCTTACATGTCATAGTGGACAATACTACAGTGCTATGGAACATAAACAAGAAAGGGGAAACGCATGCACACATGTACACACACACACACACACACACACACACACACACACACACACACACACACACACACACACACACACACACACACACACACACACACACACACACACGCACACACATGCACACACACGCACACACTTGGCAATGCTTCAGGCTAACCATGCAATCTTGAGAACAGACTGTGAAATAGTTTCTCTAGAAGGCAATTTATGTACATGCCGAGGAACATTCCACTGAATATTACTTAAGCACAACAGATCCACACAAGTGGATCCTAGACTGACAATCTTAGACCCCACTAGACAGTGGGTACCAAAGACATGCCACTTTGTTGTTCTGAGCAATACGCAACTGACAGAAAATTGCTCCACAGCATTAAGCAAATATGTCTGAGCAGCATATGCCTTCAGTCTACTTTGGACATGTCTGTTTTTTTATGCTTTCCCTCCTATATCCCTACTCACCAGGCTAGTTCACATAAGTTGGAGGAGAAGAGGACATAAATGATCCTGCTTGCCCCATTATTGGCCAGGCAGGACTTTTTCTTCCACCTGATTTAGTTAGCAAGGAAGAAACCTTGGCTGTTGTCTCATGTAAACTTCTAGGAGCAGTGTATAGGGTCTATAATGCATGCAGCTTAGAAGATGTGACTCTGGTTTCTTTGGCTCCCTCTTTTTCTTTGTTATGTACTAAAAATCATGAGGAAAGCTAGAAAGTCAAGTACAAGGAACTCATGCCTAGCGAAATGAAAATGATTGCCCCTTCTAGTGCAAGAGGCAGATCAGCACCCGAAACAAGTGGATGATGCCAGTGGTTCTCCAGTATCTGCCTGCGCCACTTTCGTCAGGTTTAGATAATGCCTGTGGTTCTCCAGTATCTGCCTGAGCCACTTTCGTCAGGTTTAGATAATACCAGTGGTTCTCCAGTATCTGCCTGAGCCACTTTCGTCAGGTTTAGATAATGCCAGTGGTTCTCCAGTATCTGCCTGAGCCACTTTCTTCAGGTTTAGATAATGCCAGTGGTTCTCCAGTATCTGCCTGAGCCACTTTCGTCAGGTTTAGATAATGCCAGTGGTTCTCCAGTATCTGCCTGAGCCACTTTCGTCAGGTTTAGATAATGCCAGTGGTTCTCCAGTATCTGCCTGAGCCACTTTCTTCAGGTTTAGATAATGCCAGTGGTTCTCCAGTATCTGCCTGAGCCACTTCGTCAGGTTTAGATAATGCCAGTGGTTCTCCAGTATCTGCCTGAGCCACTTTCTTCAGGTTTAGATAATGCCAGTGGTTCTCCAGTATCTGCCTGAGCCACTTTCGTCAGGTTTAGATAATGCCAGTGGTTCTCCAGTATCTGCCTGAGCCACTTTCTTCAGGTTTAGATACTGCTTCTGTGAGGGTACATCTCTTCCACTTATTTCCTGTAGATTCACCTTTGGTATCTAGACACCCAGTGAAGCAGTTGCTGCAGAGCGTATTACCACTTATGGCTTCAAAAGGAGATTGGCCCAACATGGCTGCCGAATTTTTAGTTGAGCAAACTGGTCTTAGCACCATTTGAACCAGTTGTTTCTGTACCTTGAAATTCCTTACTTGGAAAACAGTTTTCCTGGTAGTGTTCACTTCTGCTAGAAGAGCCCATGGACTACAAGCCCTCATGTGTAAATGGTCTTTCTGGCATTGTGGATAGCGTGAGCCTGTGAACTAACCCTCTCCTTTACCCAGAATGCACCTCAGAAGTAGCACAAAACCAAGCTGTTCTTTTTTTCTAATCCCCAGAATAAGATGGACGGGATCCTGCACTTCCTATATGTGCATAGGCAATTGAAGTGCTACCTAGACTGATGTCAATTCTTTCAGAAAATCAGATATTCTGTCTTCTTTGCTGAAAACAAACAAGAATTACTGGTGGCAACATCGCTTTTATAGAGGTTAGCACACTGTATTAACTTTTGCTGTAAAAGCAATGACAAGGCCTTAGAAGTGTTAGTTCCCATTAAATTCTGGAAACAGACATTGACCATTATTGGTTCTTAATTTCTCAAAGCACTGCAGACTGGATGTGATCTCTAGGGCAAGGGATGCATTTGCCTCTGCCACCCTAAAGGTCATTCTTTAGTCATGATCCCAGTACTGAGCTAATCACCCAACCTGGATTGCAGAAGCTGTGGGAGTCTTTTGCAGAAGTTTATAAGTTATGACTGCAGCTGTGTCCCAAGACGAAGAATATAGCAGCTTACCATAATTGTAGGTGTTCTGATGGCTGCTGCTGCACTCCTCTTCCTCTCCTTGCTTCGCTTCTGCTGCAGTGGCATTGTAATTGGCTGAGGTGGGTACTCTTCTTTCTTTCGTCTCCACTCCTGTACTTTGCTCCCCTGCACTCTACTTGTTAAGATTTTCTGAGGAGAGCTTACACTTTTTATTTTTCAGGCTGCATGCATGGTATAAGCCTAACATAGGCATGGCTCTTTCTTACTTTGGGGAATAGGAACGGACCAAAGATAGCTTGGGTGCATGCTGCCAATAACCTGGTCTCAAGCTAGACAAACTGCCTACAGGCTTCTTGGCGTTGATTTGGCAGTAGACACTCAGCAGAACTGGCATCTGAATGTATATGTGGAGAATTGAACCATTGTTTTGCAGTCCTTTCCTTGAAGATAAAGTCCTGTTATTGATCTCTGTGTGATACTTTCCATTTGCCGTTGACATCCCGTGTTGAAGGAGCTGTCCTTTATCCATGATAAACTCTGCCCTTATTATTGCATCTTCTCCAAATAATCAGATAGGACAGTAATGTTCTTGTTACCCTCTCTGACCCAGGCAACTGGGATTCTCTATGCTGATTCAGGTGGTCAAGAAGGGAACTCTCCTGCTTGTGCATCATTGAACTATTCTTACCCAAAATAAAGTGAGCACTGGTTCTTTGCAACCTAAAGAACCTAAGCTTAGCTGCCTGGATCCTGCTCAGTTTCATACCTTTAAGGATCAGCTTCTGATGGAAGTGACTTACATTTTTTCCAGATGCCAGGATACATTGTACTAAGAGGTCTTAGTTGGCTAAATTAAAAAGGTTCTCTTCATGGTGTTTGACTAAAGGCATTCTGTCCAGAGATTCCATTGATCTCTACATTGTTCCCCTATTCTAGTTCTATATGATTTCAGGGGGGTTGGGGTTTACACCTCAGACCCCCAAGGAGGCTGATTCTTCCATTAAAATTTTATTTTTTACTGTAATCAAAAATGTGGTACCTTTTTAAGCCAGCTGCCTTGGTGACATTGAAATTCTTGTGATGGAAAACCATTACTGGTCTGTGTAACACTGACTAGAAGGTTATCATAAGTGCAAGCATTTACTTTCAGTGACCCCCAAACGTAGGGTGATCTTTATGACTAACCCCTTTTTCATACCTGTAGTAGCATTGGAGCTTGCTTTTAATGAAGTAGTTCATTTTCTTTCCAGTACACACAGAATAAAGGGAATGGGATATTGTTTTTGATGATGTCCAAAAAAACTAATCAGATGTTACACTGATCTGACAATCTGACAAAGCTTCTCATACGTGCATGGAAAGGCAGCTCAAACAAACTTTCCAGATGGTTGGCAAACTGCATTGCCTTGTGTTGTGGTTCACAAGAAACCTCTGGAACTGCACTGTAAGCTCTCTTCAGTGCTGCAGCAACAGCAGCAGCCAGTACAGCAGCCTTTGTACAGAATGTGACTTCTTTTTGGACATCAATCCATATCTTCTCCAGGCACAGCAAGCCAGAAATACATTATAAAAACAAGCATGGTTTCACATCTACCTAGTAGGGGAACCACAGTACTTCTTTGTTACTATTTCCAGAATAAGGAGTTATTTTGCAACACTGACCTGATATAAGTGTAGAATAGTTTTGCAAGTAAATCACCGTGGCAATATACTCTCAAATAGAGGGATCAGCACTGCACTACAGATTCTGCCCCTCCCTCTGGCTGTCTTTGAGCCCTGGATCCATGTTAACCATTGACTTGGACTCAGTAATTCTGATAAATTCCATAACCATGTTTCCAGTTTTTCTGTATTCCCAGGAGTGGCTGTCACAAATGTTCTTGGATGGTGCCATGCCTTTGATCTTCTGTGGTACAAACAAGTCATCGTAAATCACACCAGAATCTGAGGCAAAGGAGGACCTTGGCTCACAACAGCTCTGACAGTGGTGTCTAGTGATGATGCAGATGACTAATGTGGTGTGCATTAGTGCCTATGGTACAGTATTTAAGGGAGTTTGGCGTTGGTGTCTAGTGATGATGCAGATGACTAACATGCTGTCCGTTGGTGCCTATGGCACAATATTTAAGGAAGTTTGGCATTGGTGTCTAGTGATGATGCAGATAACTAACATGGTGTGTGTTAGTGTCTATAGTACAGTAGTTAAGGGAGTTTGGCATTTGTGTCCAGTGATGATGCAGATGGCTGACATGGTGTGTGTCAGTGCCTATGGTACAGTACTTAAGAGAATTTGGCACTGGTGTCTAGCGATGATGCAGATGACTAACATGCTGTGCGTCGGTGCCTATGGTACAATATTTAAGGGAGTTTGGCACTGGTGTCTAGTGATAATGCAGATGACTAATGTATTGTGCGTCAGTGCCTATGGTACAATATTTAAGGGAGTTCGGCACTGGTGTCTAGTGATGATGCAGATGACTAACATGGTGTGTCAGTGCCTATGGTACAATATTTAAGGGAGTTTGGTGTTTGTGTCTGGTGATGATGCAGATGACTAACATGCTGTGTGTCGGTGCCTATGGTACAATATTTAAGGGAGTTTGGTGTTGGTATCTAGTGATAATGCAGATGACTAACATACTGTGCATCAGTGCCTATGGCACAATATTTAAGGGAGTTTAGCATTGGTGTCTTCTGATGATGCAGATGAATAACATGTGGTGCGTCAATGCCTATGGCACAATATTTAAGGGAGTTTGGCATTGGTGTCTAGTGATGATGCAGACGACTAATGTGCTGTGCGTCGGTGCCTATTTTACAATATTTAAGGGAGTTTAGCGCTGATGTCTAGTGATGATGCAGATGACTAAAGTGCTGTGCACCAGTGCCTATGGTACAATATTTAAGGGAGTTTGGCATTGGTGTCTAGGGATGATACAGATGACCAACATGCTGTGTGTCAGTGCCTATGGTACAATATTTAAGGGAATTTGGAGCTGATGTCTAGTGATGATGCAGATGACTAACATGCGGTGCATTGGTGCCTATGGTACAATATTTAAGGGAGTTTGGCGTTGATGTCTAGTGATGATTCCGATGACTAATGTGCTGTGTGCCAGTGCCTATGGTACAATATTTAAGGGAGTTTGGGGTTGGTGTCTAGGAATGATGCAGATGACCAACATGCAGTGTATCAGTGCCTATGGTACAATATTTACGAGAGTTTGGAGCTGATGTCTAGTGATGATGCAGATGACTAACATGTGGTGCATTGGTGCCTATGGTACAATATTTAAGGGAGTTTGGCGTTGATGTCTAGTGATGATGCAGATGACTAATGTGCTGTGCACCAGTGCCTATGGTACAATATTTAAGGGAGTTTGGGGTTGGTGTCTAGGAATGATGCAGATGACCAACATGCAGTGTATTAGTGCCTATGGTACAATATTTAAGGGAGTTTGGAGCTGATGTCTAGTGATGATGCAGATGAATAACATGCTGTGTGTCGATGCTTATGTTACAATATTTAAGGGAGTTTGGCATTGGTGTCTAGTGGTGATGCAGATGAGTAACGTGCTGTGCGTTGGTGCCTATGGTACAATATTTAAGGGAGTTTGGTGTTGGTGTCTAGTGATGATGCAGATGACTAACATGCTGTGTGTCAGTGCCTATAGTATAATATTTAAGGGAGTTTGGCGCTGGTGTCTAGTGGTGATGCAGATGAGTAACGTGCTGTGCATCAGTGCCTAAAGGAGTTTGGCGTTGATGTCTAGTGATGATGCAGATGACTAACTTGCTGTGCGTCAGTGCCTATGGTACAATATTTAAGGGAGTTTGGTGTTGGTGTCTAGTGATGATGCAGATGAGTATGTGCTGTGCATCAGTGCCTATGGTACAATATTTAAGGAAGTTTGGCGTTGGTGTCTAGTAATGATGCAGATAACTAACGTGCTGTGTATCAGTGTCTATGGTACAATATTTAAGGGTTGGTGTTGGCATGATGGCTAAAGTGCTCACTTCACAGATACAAGGTACAGAATTTGATTCTGATCTTTGAAAAGGAAATTGCCTTGGCTTCAAATGGCCTGCAGGGGTAACTAGTAGTACTTGCCTAAGAACTGACTGCCATAATGTGTCACAGAGAATATCACCAGTGGTGTGAGTGGATCTCTGTGGGACTGGCTTACAATGTTGTAGTGTAGAGAGTTAATACAGGAGAGACGAATGCCCAGGTATCACCTACAAAAGAAAGAAACTGATTTCTAAGAGCAAGCAGGAACATAGTCTGCAAATGAAGACTACCCTACACAGCCTAAATAAGGAAATCAGAAACCTTGTAAAGTCCTCTAAAGCAAGTTATGAGACCAGACTTTCATCCCTAGCTAAAGACCATCATAAGGTATTCTTTAGCTATGTCCAAAACCTCAAAGGGAGTACCCAAATTTGTGCTGAACTTATAGTGGACAGCACGACTCACACTGAACCTGAAGAAATATCCAACCTGCTGGCTGACAGATCTGGCAACAATTTCACACCCTGTCCACACACCCCATAGCATTCCTGACACCTGTCTTCACTGTTTATTTCCAAAGAACAGGTCATTAACGCACTCTCAAAGGCCAAAAATACAGCCTCTGTGGGGCCAGATAACATCTCAGGTGGCATACTAAACAATCTAAAACCAGACCTAGCAGAACTAATTATCTGTCTCTTTAACCACAGGCTGAGGACCAGTTTTGTGCCATAGGAGTGGAGAACAGCAACAATAATCCCCTTGGACAAAAGGGGTCCATCAACCGACCCTGGAAATCATAGACGCATTAGCCTGACCAGCCTTATCTGCAAGACAATGGAAAGAATCATCGTGAACCTTATCAACCAGGAGATAGGCAACCTTCAAACTCTTCATTCAACCTAGTTTGGTTTTGTCGACAATAGGTCTTGCTTATAAAACCTGGTGAACTTCTTTGAGAAAGTCACCAAAGCCCTGGATGAGGGTAAAGCAGTACACACCACCTATCTTGATTTAGCCAAGACATTTGACACAATTCCCCACTCAGGGATCATTGAGAAACTCTCCCAGCTGAATATCAACCCATTCATCACTAGAGGGGTAACAAACTGACTCACAGATAGAACACACACTGTTAAAGTTGGGAATCCACCTCCACCAGTAGATCAGTTACTGGTGGTGTACCACAGGGAACTGTACTGGGCTCTCTACTGTTTGGAATTTATTTTTCTGAAGTCCAGGCAAAAGTTGATGGGTTGTGGCATACTAAGTTTGCAGATGACTGTAAACTGGGCGCAATCATAGATTCTCCTAATGACATCAGCAAATTACAGAAGGGACTGACACAGAGAAACAATTGGTGCTAGGGCCATGGACTGAACCTAAATGCAAAAAAAAAGCCTCATTATCCCCTTTGGCAGAGAAGCAGTCCTTGCTAATTATGATATAGACAGCACCCCCTCCAAGCTAAAATACACTGATGCGTGACTCGGGAACACAGGTTGATAGCAATGTAAACTTTGATCACCATGTGTCCACAATAGTAAGGAAAACCTTCCACACTGCCCATTTCATAAATAATGGCATTGCATCCAAGACCAGGGAGGTCATTACTCTGTTGTACTTGGCCCTTACCAGAATACTGATTAAGTACAATGCCCCCTTCTGTATGTACCTCATCAGACACCTGCAGCAGGTGGCGAGACCACAGAGGTTTCTAACCAAGAGAACGCAGCGCCTCCAAGACATGACCTACATGGAAAGACTGAAAGTTCTATTACTGGAGTCTGTAGTGTAGAGGCTGTGGTAGAGGTGACCTGTGTTTGGCCTACAGAGCAGTCTCTGACCCTACCTTAATGGAAGTGCTGCACATTCACAAATCAAATGTGACAAGAGTCACTCACTCCAGTGATCTCAGTCTGGCCTGCGACATTAATAGAACTTGCACAAGAGACAAATATGTCTCCCAGAGATTGCCACTTCTCAGGAATAAGCTCCCAGTTCATGTGAAGCAGAGCTCCCCAATGACCCTATTTAAGTGCAACCTTGCCAGTTGGATTGGAAACTGCAAATTCACCTCGGGGTGGCACCTATATCCCTCATGGACAGAGGCTCTCAGTGCTGATTATAGTATCTCTCTCTCTCTGCAATCAAAGACAATCTGACTATGGTCAACTTAGGTCTCAGGGTTTTTACATGGCTAGGCTATTAACTTGCTAAGAACCTATGAACCTCTTTGCATCTTTCTGGATGGACAGTTGTACCATGCTTTGATGGTATTAGTTGGCCATTCTTTGACTTCCTGCTGGGAACTTGAGCTCGGAATGTATGCTAGATCTAGGTATGAGGGCACATTTTTGGGTATACTATACTACTTTCAGTGATGTGGTGCTGTTGCTCCTAGATCCAGCCTAATAGAAACAGAATATTTAGGGTTTCTTGCCTTTTCTTTTTTGTTATTTTAATTTCCTTCTAAGCTCAAAGCATCCTTTGTACTTCTCACACTGTTTTGAACAATGTCTACATGTTCAAATCATATTACCAGTCTTTTCCTCATCAAATTTCTGCAGTATAACCTTATTACATGAAGGGAAGGATGTTCTTAACCCCATATGTTGATAGCTTTTTTCGGGAGCTAATCTCATAGAAGGACATTCAAGATGTACATCACAGTTGTAGACCCTGCCTTTAGGTATCAAAGTATTTTGAGACAGTGCCAAAACCATACACAGTTTTGGTTAGTCTATTGAACTTCATAACATGTAGAGCAGTCTTTTATTAGAGAGCTGGATGAACAGAGCTGGGATGCAAGGTAGTACTTCCTTGGAGTGTGTTCTTATGGATACACAGTATCTTTCAGTCATCCATTGGTACAACTGTTACACCATTTGACCTGAAAGAGTTTCTTATTTATGCGTTATGTGACCTTGCAATTTTATTATTATATGGCAGTTCATACTGGCTGTATGACAAGCCTTAGATGGTTCTGCAGTGGAAGAAAATCTGTGAGCAGCACCCAGCAATACCTAGTACCTGCATAGGAAATAACACAAAAATACTAGCTGAACAGTACGAAGGACTACAAACTTCGCAAACTTCATTAAACAATCTTGAGATTTATATGTAAAATCCTGAACTACCTGAGTAAGACATGTATTGAGATGGGTGGTGTGGTGGTGTGAAGGTACCCTTGCTGTCTGTGGTGGAACTCTGTAGTGTGTGCTGCTGTGAAATAACCCAGGATGGCTTTTGGTTGTCAAGTCATTGAAGATGGCCATTTTTGTTGAAATTCATTTATTAAAGTCAAAATAGCTGTTAAGGTACTCTGACTAGATCAAAATCCATACCTTCTGCTGAAAAGAATGTTATAACTACTTATACATTTGATTGTGTGCATCTTAATTTAGGACTTTTGAGTCTACCCTTATTTAAAGAGTAGTGTCAAATGTCATTGATGTACATAAAATAAGAATCCCCACTGACACAGCTGTAGAGTTCAGTCCTCAGCCGAGCATTCTTCTATCGGGTCTATATTGAATGTTCGAACATTCAAAATTCTGAATCTCATATGGTCGACACCATCTGATCAGATTTTTGAATGTTTGAACATTGTAATGGAGATCTTCGTAAGGGAAGATTTCCCTTTTCTGCACTGTAGTGCAGTCTCGGAGTTGGTATATTTAAAGAGCAGGGGATATGGGGGGGGTGCATGGAGGCTTTCCCCCTGCTTAAAAGCTTCAGGTAGGTGTTTTGTGTACTTTATTTATTTTTATTAGATATTCAGACTTTTGAAAGTTCGATCATATGGTGTCGACCATATAAGAGTCGAACTTTCAAACATTCGATTATACCCCTTCTATCACCTTGTCTGTGAAACCAGTGCTCTGTGACCCTGATCCAAGACACAGACACTCTTTGAGATTTGATTTTTTCACACACACACAAACACACACATACACATACACATACACAGATTTAAGACCTATGCCCCCTCTGCCCAGACTATAAGGTAGATACTGCCACCAGAACACTCCAAAGCCAGCTATTCTTACAAGGGTACCCAATTATACTGAGCGAAATTAATACTAATACAAATGGTAGTGTCTGACCAATGCAGTAAGACTTTCAGGAGCAGCCACAGTGTCACCAAATAAATATAAATACTCTCAAAGGTTAAAATATTCTCTAAAGGCCAGCCACAATAAAAAGTTTAAATATATTTAATAATAAATAATCAAAGAACATGAAAATACTAAATATTTATTAACAATAAACACCAGAGTTTCAATCTCAGGAAATATTAAAATAACACAGATGAAAAGGTTCACACAGATACAGAAAAAATACTTAACTAATCTTACTCTATTTTCCTGACTGAGCTAAATAATTACTGTCCCCTAGTTCACTTACTAGAGCAAGGCAAGATGAAGTTGGTGAGGAGGTCTTTCTTTCTTTCTTTGTCAGGTTTCAAAACCAGACTGCCCTGAGACTTTTGCCTCATCTAGTTAAATTAAAAAAAATGTATTCAGTGCTGGATTACAGAATGGCATCACATACATCTGGACATCTGACTCTGGTTCCCACACTACCCTTCTTTACTAGAAACTGAGCAAGAATCTCGCACATATGTGTTACCATAAACACAGAGTTTTTTAAAGATGTGTTATAGCATCTGGAAATTGTAAAACCACTTCAAACACTTCCATCCTTCCAGGGTAGCAATTAGTTCACCCCTAAGGACAATACAGTAGGATTCCTATATAGATATCTAGATACGTCTGAAGAAGCAGTGGGTTACACTGTGAAAGTGCTTATTTTTTCTGTGTTTTTATTTCATTAAATGGACTGTTTGAAATAGCAATATAGTGCCGTTGTTTTGCCTTTTGGATATCAGGTGCAGTTCAGCTGAAGGCTGTAGACAAGTATTGGAAATGTGATTCTTGTTCATGTCATGTTTGTTATTTACACTACATTGTGCACTGGTGCTGTCACTGAAATTAGTGACTAGGAGTACGTGAGGGTTTGCACTACTACAAAAAAATGCTCATTCTATGTTGTGTAGACATTTCTGTTTCTGGTATATCGGTAGTAATTCTTTGATTTTATGTAACACAATGCTTGTGCATGCGTGTGTGTGTGTGTGTGTGTGTGTGTGTGTGTGTGTGTGTGTGTGTGTGTGTGTGTATGTGTGTGTGTGCACGCAATGTCTTTACATGGATCTAGAGCTCTGATTTTCACATACACTCTAGGTGATCAAGTTTCAGATCACATCAAGTTTTTCTTTTTTTTTCCCAATTACACATTAGTGTGATAAATGCTGTACCACTGAAAGAGAGTCAGATTTTGTGAAGTTACACATTTGTGTGATGACAAAACAAAGCATTTTCCTAGTTAGTACTTACTCATTGGGTATATGAATAAAGTTAACATAGGTTCCTAAGTGATTCCTAAGCTGCAACCCTAAAGAGGCTTCTTAAGCCTAGTTATACTTCCCAAATATAGTGCGTTGATTATAATACCCTGATATGGGGTATAACTTGGGTAAGTGGTTGAGCATTTACATGATTCTTCTTTCTAATAAGGACATCGATGACAGACCAGGGATAAATTTATAATTCTCCATCCAACTATGAAACTTGTGCTTGAATCTGTGCAGGGATGAATTCTGCATTATATGGAGGAGAAGGGGTTGTATCTGGGACACATACCTGACCCTCTAACATGTAATTTATGTTGCTGATGAGGTTGAGTTCTCTAGAATGGTTGTTTCTGATGTTAGTTGTTTTGTAGATGTGCAGCTTGTTTATAGGGGCTGGATCAGAGGAATTCTTAGTACATCAGAGATAGATCACCTCTAAACAGTCTGTAACAGACCGAGTGCACAAATAAGACTTTGAATCATTCCAGGTATGATGTGTCTACACCATATAATCTTTTTATTAGGAAACTCTGTGGACACACCAGTTGTATGTGCCTGTTCAGACACATTCCAAAGGGGACAATTTATTCCCTGATCAGTCTGATGAAAGCAAAGAACAACAGAACAACTTTTGGATGTAGATGTCATAACCCTTGCTGATGAGTTGTGTAACAAAGAATGACTGTTGCAATACAACAGGCCAATGCTGGTCAAAGGCCAAGTCACTGTCTATATGCATTCCCAAGTACCTCAGTGTCAACACTGAGAAGTGTTCTGTGAATGCATACATTTCCTGTGGTGTCCATCCATCCATCCATCCATCCATCCATCCATCCATCCATCCATCCATCCACAACCCCTTTTTCCCACTTTTGCACATGAGGTTGGGATGTCACATCACCAGTGACAATCATTTAAAGCCAAGATTCATACCACCACGTGGCTAGCCCTGTCACAGTGATTCTTCCATACCACACACTCACACACACACTCACACCAATGGCCAGTTTAGAGTGTCTAATCCATATACTGCATATCTTAGGAATGTGGCAGAAAACCATAGCACCCACAGAAAACCCATGCAAACACAGGGAGGACTTGCAGACTCCACACAGAAGACACTCCAGAAGGGAATTGAACCAGGGGACCTCTTGCTGTGAGGAGACAATGCTATCTGCTGTGCCACTGTGCCACCTCTGATGAGTACTGTTCTGCATTGAGTACTGTTCTGCATTTTTTTACATTGAGTTTTAGACCACAACACCTCACCAGTTAATAGTCTTGTGGGGCCTTTTTATTTACTTATTTTACAATTGTTAATCGGGTTAGTCCAACTGAGCCAAAAGACCATTTTCAGTGAATACCTGTTTTTGTGTCTTTGGTGGATTCCGTAGCTGCATCTAGTTTGGAATCATCTGCAAACTTGGTCAACTAGAGGCCTTCAGCATTGGCCTTGACCTCAGAGAAGCAGATGCCTTAATGAGTGGCCCCAACACAGAGTTCTGGAAAATTAATCTGTTAACTTGCCTTTTTGTGGCGGTAGACTGCCATATAACCTGACCTCTTATGTCCTATCTGTGAGCCAGCTGGCTATCCAGTGGGTGACACTGGGGTTTATATCTAATTTTTTAAGCTGTTTGCAATGCTGAAGTGAGGCATCGTGTCCATGCTTTGGCCAGGTTGTGGCAGGCAGCATATACTGTTTTAGCCTTATCCATTGCTTTAGTGACCTTCTTCATATTCGCTCATTTTATCTAGCAATTTGTCTTACAGGTGTAGGTAAATGTTCAATTTGCTTTTCCTTTGCTGCTGTCAATGGCTGATTTCCTCACCTTCTATTTCCACACTGTTACCCTTAGGCAGTAGCACCAGGATGAGCCAAAAATGGTTCCCTGTATGATACAGCAGTGCATTAAATGCTCTCTGAGAAGAGTAAGACACTTTTAATTTGATATTTGAAATATAGTGTATAATATGTGAGAATAACAATGAAAACCTAGTCTAAGTATTGCTGGCTCTAACTGAGACTAACATTTGTAGAATGTCATGTAATTCAGTAGCATTAGCATAAACATTTTGTGGACATGTTAGCACATTATAAGGTGAATCAACTAAGCCATAAAAATAATTAAAACAGAAATAAGCATTGTGTGTACTACCAATCAGTTTTTGGTGTGAGGAAGTGTGGTCAGATACCAAGTGAGATGCATGCAGACTTGTGTTTGGAAAATGTTCTGAAATATACTTAAAAATATAAGTTTTTGAGTAAATGTGGCACTGGGCCAGAACTGGTACCAACAAATACCACACTATGACTGCAGTGGGATGTAATGTGGTGCTCAGTAACAGTATGTCTAGTCACTTTTTCACTCATCTTTGAAATGCAGACCTGACTGCTGAGGTGAGACACTACTGACTTCAGACCCAATTCAGGTCCTTTTGTTCCATTGTTTCTGTAACTACTGCATGTTACCCACTACACATGACACTTCTCCGAGACTATTTGCTCTATCCAGAGTTGGAATGAACTTTGTCTTTCAGTCACTCAATCTCGAGTGAAGTGACCAAATATAAAGTGGCCATTAACACAGTGACAAACTTGTGAACTGGGAGGCTTGGGCGTTCACCCTGCTCCATTTATATTTGCTCACGATGTGGCAGATGTGAGCAGCCTATGTCCCATTGTAAGAAGGTGGACACTGCATCATCATTTCATAGATATTCCAAGGCACTGAACATCATGACCTTTCTCACTTTGCAAGTATACTCACTCAGAATGTAATTCCTTTCTGTGGGGGGGGGGGGGGGGGTTCAATACCACTTCAGTCCTGCAGTACATTAATGGATGTCCATCCCATCATCTAGTTTATGTTTAAATGAAGATACTTAGTTGTATGGTTTGACATGCTGGAGGATTTTTCCTAGTGGCTCAGGAGGTGATTACTTTTAAGCCTGTTGCTCTAATGTAAAAATATTGCCAGTACTGGACTTGAAGAAAAAAGATGCCACAACCTTAATTAGCGCTTTCGTCCAATTTATTAACATGAACTTCTTCAGAAATAACATCCATACATTTTGCCAAGATTTAAATAAGAACTGCTGTGTCTCATGTGATCAAATAAACCAATAAAATGCATAAATCACTTATTGTGTTTGTTAAAGCAATAAAAAACATCACTTTTTTATTTTTTGTTTTACTAAAAAAGTCAACATATAAACATATAAAATATAAATAAACAAACTGTGAATGTTAATTACAAAAATAATTATTATAATCTTTGTGCTTGTAAAAAGAACTTTATATTAATCATGTCATTCAATCCTGGAAGCTGATCTGCATTTAATGAAATCTGCCATAAAGTCTCTTTACATCCTAAGAATACTTTAAAGTTCCCAGTAAATATAGCATCATTTACTTTCTCTAAAATAAAAAATGAGAATTTTTTGTAACTAGAACAAGTCATAGTATGTTTAGCTAAAGCATTTGACATGTCTTTTTTACATATAGCTAATGTGTGTTCATAAATACGTTTGTTTAATGCTCTTGTAGTTTTCCCTATATAAAAATGTTCACATGAACTACACATAGCAACATAGACCACATTTCTAGTCTTACAAGTGTAGTGTCCCTTACACTGGATAGTCCTATTTATGTGCTTGAATAACACTGAACTGGTACATGCAATATACCTACATTGTTTACATGTTCCACAAGGGAACGTACCTAAATTAAAACTAGTGTTGACGTTAATACGGTCACAGGTGCCCCTCTCTAAAATGGTCTTAATGTTCACTGTCCTTTTGTACGTAAAGAGGGGAATATTACCAAGGATTCTACTTAAATCAGTGTTACCTAACACTACTTTCCAGTTGTTCCAAATGATGTTTCTAATGAATGCCATCTTAGTAGTAATAGGAAAAGGGAAAGCCAAACTGTAATCACTGCATACTACATTCACTTCTGAATTAACTACAACTGGGTAGTTAGCTTGTTTCAGAATAGGACAAGCCTTGCTAGATCTAAGGCCCATAACTTAGTTTAATATACTGTCCACCCAGACTTTGTCATAACCTCTTTGTATAAAAAATCCAATCAATTTTCGTGTTTCATGATGAAAAATTTCATCACTACTAGTTAACCGGCTTAATCTGATGAATTGTCCCTTGACAACACCACGTTTCATAAAGACTGGATGTAAACTATCATAGTGTAAGTACTGGTTTACAAAAGTGGACTTCCTAAAAATACAACTTTCAAAATGTGGGCCATCATGCCTGATGGTTAAATGTAAATCCAAAAAGTCTATATTGTCACCAATGTTGCCCACTGTGAATTGCAAAAAATTGGTAGAATTGTTCAGAAATTGAACAAATGTATAAAAAAACCTGGTTCAGGGCTCCCAAGAGCACCCCAGCACTACCAGGTTATACCTCATACCATGCTTTTCGGCCCCAAAACTTGGACTGAACCACAAAAGGAGGGGGAGTATCGATATTCATCAAAGATACCCACACCTCCAGGTTGGTGGCAAAGCACGAAGCATCAGAGACTATCCATGTGCAACTAACAGTGGGTAAAACTGCCTTCCAGTTTATAGCCTGCTACAGACCACCCTCCCAAACCCAGGAACTCCACTCGGCCTTTCTGAGAACACTGGAAAATATGAAGGTCTCTCCAAACACCATTATAATGGGCGACTTCAACTACCCAAACATAGACTGGGAGCATTACTCAAGCTCCAAAACCCTAGCCCAAAGGTTCCTAGAATTTATAAACTCAAATGCTATGGAACAACTTGTTACCACTCTCACAAGAGGGGAAAACATACCGGACCTGATCATCACCAACATGGGGACTCTATGCTCCAGACCAGAAGTGGATCCCTCACTGGTAAGATCAGACCATAAACTAATCTCACTGGATATTCACATCCCGACCCTACCCCCTGCCCAGAAAACCACAGTGAAAAACTTCTCTAAAGCAAATTTCACACTCCTCAAAACCGAGGTGGAATCCTTCAAAGCCCCTGGGCCTGTGAAAAATACGGCCCAGACCGCAGAATCCTTTATAAACGCATTCTATGAACACCTTCAGGAATGCATGGATCATGCAATCCCAAATAAAACCAAGACCCAATCCTCCAAAGGCAGACGTCCTGTCTGGTGGACCCCAGCTATAAACAAACTATACAATAGAAGGAGGAAGCTACTAAATGATAGAGCAAAATCATAAAAAGGGAAGGCATCACTGATCAGTATTAGCAAAAAACTACGGGCACTCATAAAATTGTCTAAGGCCAGCTTCGAGAGAAACATTGCACAGGACACTAAGGATAATCACAAGGCTTTCTTTAGTTATGTTAGGAACCTGGGTGGTAATTCCCAGATATGCTCAGAATTAGTCCAAAATGACAAAAAATACACTGAACCCACAGACATTGCCAACATCCTAGCTGACAGGTTCAATGCAAACTTCTCCCCCCCTCCCCACCAAAGGGCAAATATCTATCCCAGCAGAGTGCTGCCCCTGACATCTCAGATGCTCAGGTAAGAGCCTCCCTCTCCAAAGCAAAAAACACAGCATCAATGGGACCAGACGGTGTCCCGGGCTGCGTCCTACATGAACTCCAAGAAGAGCTAAACCCAAACATAAAACTACTGTTCAATCTCAGCCTTACTACAGGATATGTGCCCAAAGAGTGGCGTACAGCAACAGTGATCTCTCTCCATAAAGGTGGTGCCTCAATGGATCCTGGAAACTATCGCCCCATAAGCCTGACTAGCTTGGTCTGCAAAGCTATGGAAAGGATCATCATGGACCTCAAATAAAAATATTGGGGACCTACAGACACTGGATCCTACCCAGTTCGGCTTTGTTAAGGGCAGATCCTGCCTCTTAAACCTGGTTGATTTTTTGAAACAGTCACCAAGGCCATTGACGAGGGGAAGGTGGTCCACACAGCCTACCTGGACCTCGCAAAAGCCTTCGATACAATACCCCACTCGGGCATTATAGATAAGCTCACCAGCTTAAATATAAACCCCTATGTCACTAGATGGATTGCAAACTGGCTCAAGGACAGAACCCACATGGTTAGAATTGCTGGAGCCATGTCAGACTCCAAACCAGTTACAAGTGGCGTCCCACAAGGCTCAGTCCTGGGACCTCTCTTGTTCGGTATATATTTCTCGGAGGTACAGGCCAACATGGAAGGATTGTGGCTGACCAAGTTCGCAGATGACTGCAAACTGGGCTCCATAATCGACTCTCCAGCCGACACCAGCATCCTCCAAAAGGGCCTCATAGAAACAGACAACTGGTGCCAGAGCCATGGCCTCAAGCTAAATGCCAAAAAGTGTATAGTCATCCCCTTTGGCAAAAACAAAGTGCCCACAAATTACCACATAGGTGGTAATCCATTAAGTACAGAAGAAGTAATTAAGGACCTGGGGACCCAAGTTGATAGCAATCTCTCATTTGACAACCACGTGCCCAAAGTGGTTAGAAAAACATTTTATATAGCCCACCTAATCATGAAGGATTCACATCTAGATCAGGGGAGGTCATCGTGCCTCTTTACTCATCCCTCATCAGGCCCATAATTGAGTACAATGCCCCTTTTGGGATGTACCTTACCAGACACCTGCAGCAACTGGAAAGACCCCAAACGTACCTCACCAAGAGGATCAAAGGGCTCAAACAGATGCCATATGCTGCCCGGTTAAAGAAACTCCAGCTCTACTCAGTGGCATACCGCCTGTTCAGAGGCGATCTGTGCCTGACGTATAAAGCCATGCCCAACCCGGAATTAATGGACATGCTGCACCTCAGAAAATCCAAATCACATCAAGCTACGCGCTCGAGAGACTTGAACCTCAGCACTGAAATAACTAGGACATGCTGGAGGGACAGATTCATAACCCAGAGGCTCCCTTCACTCTGGAATAAAATCCCAGTCCAGGTTAGGCAGAGTCCCTCATTGACTCTCTTCAAGAGGAATCTTGATGAGTGGATGGGAGATCATAGGTTTACCCTGGGTATCACTTCTGTGTCACTGTTAGACAGAGGCACAGTATACTAACCTCGAAAAAGTGCATAGCAAAATAAATTTAAAATGGGTGGCGAAAGCCAAACACATTCTGGCTAGGCTTATAAATGCCCTAGGGCAGATAGCCTAGTATGAACCTATGAACCTAAAAGAATCAACATCCCCTTTCCATAGAAAAATCAAGTCATCTATATAACGTTTGTAAAATATAATATTTTTCGATAGGGGGTGAGAAGTGAGAAATTTGTTCTCCCACATTGCCATTACCAAATTACCAAATTAGCAAAACAGGGGGCTACCCTAGAACCCATCGCTATGCCTGAAATTTGTTGAAAATAATTGTTTTCAAATGTAAAAAAAATATTTTCTAATGCCAACTCCATCAAAGTACACACTGTGTTGACTACATCATTGTCAAAATCAGTGTGTTGACTTAAATATTCTCTCAAATATTCTACACCTGTTGTTTGATCTATACTTGTGTATAAAGAGACCACATCTAATGATGCAAATTTAACAGGCATGTCTAAATTGCGCAATTGACTCAAACATTCCAACAAATGCCATAAGTTTCTCAGGTAAAATTTAGTTTTTTGCACAATCGGATTTAACAATTTATCAAGCCAAACAGAGATTGGTTCTGTCTTAGAAAAACTGGCCGACACTATAGGTCTAAAAGGAGGATCCATTCTGTTTTTGTGTAACTTAGGAATACCAAATAGTGTGGCAAGTTTAGGGTATTCAACTGCTAAAAAATCATAGACAGAATAGTCTATACTTCCTTGACTGAATAAGTCAAGCAAACAAGTGCCCAGTCTCAAAAAACTTTGTGTGATGTGTTCTTTCGTAACTATTTTGTAACAATTATTATCACTTAGCAAAGAATTTATTGCCAAACTGTAATCAATAGACTTCATGACAACAATAGTACCACCTTTGTCTGCTTTCATAATAAGCCAATTCTTATTGTTGGCCAAATCATTCAATGCAGACATTTCTGATGGAATTAAACTAGATTTACCTTTGTCATAGTATCTAATTTTTCTAAATTCTTGTTCACATAACTTCCCAAAGACCATCAAAGTAGAATTTAATAACGGATTGTAAGTGCTTCTCTTTTTACAATCAAACTATTTGGGTTCAGGTCTAGCAATACCTTCAAATATGTACTTCAAATGAAGTTTCCTTAAATACAATTTGAAGTCTACTATCAACCTAGAAACATTTACATGATTCGATGAAATAAAAGAAAAGCCTTTCTTGAGTACAGATATCATATCACTTGACAAAACATCATCAGTTAAGTTACAGACATTAATAGTGTATTCTAGTTATTTTTGTGCCCCTTGTCCTTCCCCTTGCTCCTTGTTTGAACCTTTCCAGACCATCTCGGAGTCTTTTTGTTGCCTGTTTTGTCCATCAAAAAAGGACTAGACTTGTTTGCCACAGAAACTACCTGTGCATAGGAAGTAGAAGCTTGAATGTTATCTGGTGGAAGACTTCCACCATTTCCATTGTCATTAGCATTTCCTGCACAAACTTTTGAACAAGTGTCTTTGTTAATAAAGCTAACATTGTCAATAGATGTGTTGTTGTAAACAACATGACTTGTACCATCTTTTGTGTCCATGTAGTTCTTTACTGGATAAGCTGTTTTAGAACCATAACTACCAAGATCTCTTTAGTTTTTTCTACTTTCTTAAAATAACAGAAGCTCTATGCCTCTCAAGTTTTGCATTAATACCATAATACAGGGACGCCAAAGAACTGAAAGCCTGTGATGCCCTAATTTTACTATCAAGGCTCTCTGTTTGTTTTCGTAAAGACACCAGTTCAGTTTTGTAATGTTGTATAAGCATATTCATAAATGCTAGTCCAGTATTGTTAAACAGTTCAACCAACTGTGTGTACAAGTTGTCACCCTGAACAACACAGTTAGGGAATTTGAAAGTTCTTAAACCAAAGGGGAAAACACTTTAAATTGACATTCTCCTCCAAATAAAAAACGTCTAACTGTAATGAAACTGTCTTAGTGCACAACTTTTCTAACAGAAAAATGTCTTTTTTACATTTAGAAAAGTCGTCCGGACTGGACAGAATTGCACAGTCACTTACTTTGTTAGATTCTTTTTCATTTTAGGGATTATGAAAAGGATTCATTGTTTCTTTAAAAACATTTTCAATGACTTTGTCCGTACAGCCAAGGCCATTAAATCCTCGTTGGTGATTATTCGTGGAAGGTGCACTGCCGTTTTCACTCGCAGGCAAACCCAAACCTGCTTGATTCAAAAAGACGTCCACATTGGCTCTGACATCGTCTCGCTTGCTTCCTGGATTGCCTGAATTGACACTCAGGCTGCTAGTAGTACAACCATTACCTATCTGCCGGGATAAAGCCTCACGAACAGCCTCCGTAATAGTTGAGGAAATAAGTTCATTAAAACTTCTACCCGACTCAGGAACGGGATGGATGCTAAGGTTAAGCAGAGTCTCCTGACTCAATTCTTCTCCTGCCATTACTGACCAAACGAATTTATAAAAATCACAAAACCACAGGAAACCAAGTAAAAATATTGCCAGTACTGGATTTGAAGAAAAAAGATGCCACAACCTTAATTAGCACTTTCGTCCAATTTATTAATATGACCTTTTTCAGAAATAACATCCATACATTTTGCCAAGATTTAAATAAGAACTGCTGTGTCTCATGTGATCAAATAAACCAATAAAATGCATAAATCACTTATTGTGTTTGTTAAAGCAATAAAAAACACATCACTTTTTTAAACATTTTTTTTACAAAAAAAGTCAACATATAAACATATAAAATATAAATAAACAAACAGTGAATGTTAATTATAAAAATAATTATTATAATCTTTGTGCTTGTAAAAAGCACTTTATATTAATCATGTCATTCAATCCTGGAAGCTGGTCTGCATTTAATGAAATCTGCCATAAAGTCTCTTTACATTCTAAAAATACTTTAAAGTTCCCAGTAAATATAGCATCATTTACTTTCTCTAAAATAAAAAATGAGAACTTTTTGTAACTAGAACAAATCATAGCATGCTTGGCTAAAGCATTTGACATGCCTTTTTTATGTATAGCTAATGTGTGTTCATAAATACATTTGTTTAATGCTGTTGTAGTTTTCCCTATATAAAAATGTTCACATGAACTACACATAGCAACATAGACCACATTTCATGCCTGTTAAATTTGCATCATTAGATGTGGTCTCTTTATACACAAGTATAGACCAAACAACAGGTGTAGAATATTTGAGAGAATATTTAAGTCAACACATTGATTTTGACAATGATATAGTCAACACAGTGTGTACTTTGATGGAGTTGGTATTAGAAAATATTTTTTTTTACATTTGAAAACAATTATTTTCAACAAATTTCAGGAATAGCAATGGGTTCTAGGGTAGCCTCCTGTTTTGCTAATTTGGTAATGGCAATGTGGGAGAACAAATTTCTCACTTCTCACCCCCTATCGAAAAATATTATATTTTACAAACGTTATATAGATGACTTGATTTTTCTATGGAAAGGGGATGTTGATTCTTTTTATACATTTCTTCACTTTCTGAACAATTCTACCAATTTTTTGCAATTCACAGTGGGCAACATTGACGACAATATAGACTTTTTGGATTTACATGTAGCCATCAGGTATGATGGCCCACATTTTGAAAGTTGTATTTTTAGAAAGTCTACTTTTGTAAACCGGTACTTACACTATGATAGTTTACATCCAGTCTTTATAGAAATGTGGTGTTGTCAAGGGACAATTCATCAGATTAAGCCGGTTAACTAGTAGTGATGAAATTTTTCATCATGAAACAAGAAAATTGATTGGATTTTTTATACAAAGAGGTTATGACAAAGTCTGGGTGGACAGTATATTAAACTAAGTTATGGGCCTTAGATCTGGCAAGGCTTGTCCTATTCTGAAACAAGCTAACTACCCAGTTGCAGTTAATTCAGAAGTGAATGTAGTATGCAGTGATTACAGTTTTGCTTTCCCTTTTCCTATTACTACTGAGATGGCATTCATTAGAAACATCATTTGGAACAACTGGAAAGTAGTGTTAGGTAACACTGATTTAAGTAGAATCCTTGGTAATATTCCCCTCTTTACGTACAAAAGGACAGTGAACATTAAGACCATTTTAGAGAGGGGCACCTGTGACCGTATTAACATCAGCATTAGTTTTCATTAAGGTACGTTCCCTTGTGGAACATGTAAACAATGTAGGTATATTGCAGGTACCAGTTCAGTGTTATTCAAGCACATAAATAGGACTATCCAGTGTAAGGGACACTACACTTGTAAGACTAGAAATGTGGTCTACGTTGCTATGTGTAGTTCATGTGAACATTTTTATATAGGGAAAACTACAACAGCATTAAACAAACGTATTTATGAACACACATTAGCTATACATAAAAAAGGCATGTCAAATGCTTTAGCCAAGCATGCTATGATTTGTTCTAGTTACAAAAAGTTCTCATTTTTTATTTTAGAGAAAGTAAATGATGCTATATTTACTGGGAACTTTAAAGTATTCTTAGAATGTAAAGAGACTTTATCACAGATTTCATTAAATGCAGACCAGCTTCCAGGATTGAATGACATGATTAATATAAAGTTCTTTTTACAAGCACAAAGATTATAATAATTATTTTTATAATTAACATTCACTGTTTGTTTATTTATATTTTATATGTTTATATGTTGACTTTTTTAGTAAAAAAAAAATTTTTAAAAAGTGACATGCTTTGTATTGCTTTAACAAACACAATAAGTGATTTATGCATTTTATTGGTTTATTTGATCACATGAGACACAGCAGTTCCTATTTAAATTTTGGCAAAATGTATGGATGTTATTTCTGAAGAAGTTCATGTTAATAAATTGGATGAAAGATCTAATTAAGGTTGTGGCATCTTTTTTCTTCAAATCCAGTACTGGCAATATTTTTACTTGGTTTCCTGTGGTTTTGTGTTGCTCTAATGTGTTTTACTTGTATTGTGGTGAAGATTTAGGTCCCTGGCTCTAGAACTGGTGGAGATATTGGACTTGAGGACAATCAGGAGGTCCAGTAGAATAATGGTGCAGTAAATGAGACTGAGATCTCCCACAAAGACTACATAAGGCAATGGATAAATGCATCAAGCTAACAGCCTGTCTTGGTAGCTCATGGACTTCAGGCCAGTACATTCCTTCTAATTGCAAGATATCTTTACTGACACATATCCTAAAGGATCATTGTACTCCATAAGTGAGCTGATCAGTGCTGGCTAATAGAGATGATTACCGCTTTACACTTTGATGATATTCCTTTGGTTATTCTCTAGAATATTAAAAGGTATTTCTCGTCAGCCATTATCACATGATGGTTAAAAGTGAGGGAGATATCATCCCAAATACTTAAGTCCCTAACCACATTTTTATTTTTAGAGGAGTCCTATTTAGACCATATGATGAGGGGAGGGATTGTCTACCAAATATGATATTTCAAGTGGTGCTGCGGTAGCGTTGTCGCCTCACAGCAAGACGTTGTCACGTTTGATTCTCAGCTAGAGCGTCTTCTGTGTGGAGGCATGCGTGAATGGGTGTGCCTTCGTTGAAGGTTGTGCATCAGGGCTGGTAACTCGGCACGTAAAAATCCACTACCAAACATTAGCGGACCGGAGTTCCGCTGTGGCGACCCCCTAATCGGGATAAGCCGAAAGACACAACAACAACAATAACAACATTTTATCATTTACTTTGATCCCACTTTTTAGTGCACTATGACTTTATTAGGAAGAGTTCATTCCTGAAGGTTTGGGTAAGTCATATGGTGACTTTAGAACAACACCCATTTATTTGCAATTTTTTTAGCCAGAATTATTGGCTCTCCAGAGATCTGAGAAGTAAATACAGAAACAGAATGGTCAAAGCACTGACCCTGAAGAACAGCGATGGGGTCTATATTATATAAACAAAAACACAAAATGTCGAACACTCACATGAGCGGAAATTCAGGAATTCGAAATTGCTATTGTGGGGGGCTGTGCCCCCCACTAAATATATATTCCAACTCCGAGATCGCACTACAGTGAGGAAAGGGTAAATATCCTGAGCTTCACTGTACTGCAATCCAAAAAAAATTTATATCAACTTCCTGCATTTTTTCTCATGTGAGCATTCAACATTTTAATTTTTCGTCGATCTAAAGTAGACCCCAGTAATGGCCTTGCTTGCACTTTCTGATGAGGCAACTCATATTGTGGGGTTTTTGTGTTTCAGCCAGTTTTCTACCCATTTTATCACTAATATGCATTTTTGAGTCCTTGGCTAGTTCAAGATAAACCATGTTTACTGGATAACCACCATCTACAGCCTTCATAACCCTTTTGAGGAAATTACCAGATTAAAATATTCACAATCTGCCCTTCAGAAAGTAAAACAGTCGGTGGTCAAATCTGTCAAGAATCTTGATATCAAAGTTTATGCAGGTAGTTATATGTTTCATGGATTTACACATGAGGCTTTTAAAGCTGACAAGGCTATAATTTCCTGTGCTGGTTGTAAAGCCACCCGTATACTGGGGCATTGCTGTGCAATCACTTATCAGTGACAAAACCAGCAGCTAAACCTTTTATGGAGTGAATCTACCATTAAATGTTTAACACTATCAATTAGGAAACCAGGCAGAGTGTCAAGTACAATAGACAAATTTTTATTTTTAGTTTATTTATTTATTTATATTTTTGACTATCAGATTCATTGAGTGATTGTAAGAGATAATTGGTGAATAAGAGTCATATTATTTGCTTCAAGTCCCATGGGTGACGTTGGCTGTAAATTTGTTCAGAAGGGGACTGGCAATGTCAGCTGCTTCAGAATAGTAGACTCCTTTATTAGTAAGTTCATAGCTGTGCTGTGTATTTTTTTTACATTTCTAGCATACCTAAAGAAGGAGTTAGCATTATTTTTGGTGTCATAGGCCAAACCAAAGTTCATGGATTCATTTAGTGGGCCAGAGAGTATTGTGCATTCTGTACTGCTTTGGATATCATTCTGGAGGCATTGTTTTTGTATTTACTAATATTTGGAGTTTCTCTGTTTTGCTGTATAATTTACTAATGGTAGTATACACCATGCTGGTTTGTTTGTGAATTATATGTGATACATGGTTATGGTCAGGACTGCTATCTCTAACATTTTGTTTTTTTAATTGATATAAAATTCTTAGTGAAGTGTGCTGCTGCAGTAACATCATGCCAAAGTCAAAGTGAATTTGTCATATTTTGTCACATACTGAGCTGAGGCTGGCATGACAGTGGTTGTTAAATTATATGGTGCTTGCTGGAGGAGCTTTAGGCAATTGCAAGGAGAAGGTCACATTATTTTGGTCAAACTTCACGGTGGAAGTGGATAACAGAGGAACGGTTCCCCCCCCCCCCCCCCAGAGAGGAGTAAAACAGCAATGGTCTCATCAGTCGTCCCCACTTCCATATCATTTTGCAATGCTTATGCTATTAACTGAGCCCAGACTGACTGCATGGTAGTCAAGGCTTTCTCCCTTTATGCCAAAATGATGACCACTGTTAATTTATTCACAATACAGACAGGGTATTGGTGAAGCACAATGCCACATGTGACCGATATAGGTTAATTCAAAAAATCCTTCTCATCTGAACAGAAATTTGCAGAATATCTCTAATTTTACCTTATCATTTTGCTCTGTCATAAAATTTCTGATTCTTTAGCCCTCAATTATGTTTCATCACACACATTGATGCTTTGCTTTTGACAACTGCTGTCTTAGCCTCTTTGTTAGCCAAACATTATTCCTTTTTTGCCTGGTCCATATTTTCTTTCCTCCCATTTTTTCCTGCACTCTGTTCTTTTGATGACTTTCTGGACTTCTGCATTCCAACACCAGCTTTGTTTATGTACCTTGTTTCTATACCTAGCTCAGGTGCATATCAGTCCTATAGTCCTCAGACATGCTGTTTTTGAGATGTTGCCATTCTTCTTCATCTCCACCTATTTTGTCTGAGATGATGGAACCCTGAGTATTTCCTCGAACACCTTTGTTTTGTTTTTTCTCCAGTCAACTTCCACGTCTTCATCCTGTGTGATCTTAGAGAAACGTTTCTGACCACTGCTTGCAGATAATTGTGACATCCAGTGTTTTATGCTATGGGTGGACTGTTTCATTGGGAACAGTTTTGCAAGCACTAATTTTACCCAGTTGTGCTTTC
This sequence comes from Protopterus annectens, assembly GCF_019279795.1. Taxonomy (NCBI): domain Eukaryota; kingdom Metazoa; phylum Chordata; order Ceratodontiformes; family Protopteridae; genus Protopterus; species Protopterus annectens. Next base: position 1,000,978,460 of record NC_056726.1, read on the forward strand.
GTACTAGCAGGACGTTTATCTAAGTTGAATGTTATGACTGTCTTGCTGAGCCATATATTGGTCACCATCAAGCCACTGGCCAGGTAGACTAAAATGACCTCATCTTCTATATTGCTGTGGTCCCACTTGTGTGAACCCAGGCAGTCCACATATCATGTTCAGTCTGCCCAACATGGCAGTCAGGACTTTCTCCTGCTTTGGTACCTAAATGCACTCTTTTCTTTTCACAACCCTGATGTAAGATATAGATTGAGATTATGAATACCACCCCATCCTTATACTGGAGTCTTATCATGAGTCTATCACTAATTCTGATGATATCCCTCACTGTCTTCTGAAGCCTCTCCCTTGCTACAATTCCCACAGCATTTGTAGTCTGCCCTTCCTCATGAGTAGTAATCTCAAGCCTAGTGGCTTTCCTGCACTGCCCTCCCATTTTGTCTCCAGGATACAGAGGATGTTCATCCTCCTCCTTACCATCATTTTATCAACTTCTAGGCTTCATCTATGTTCTTTGGCAGCAGGGCCCATAGCCATAACACTGGTGAAAGCTGATGCATGAGCATCATTGTGTTAAACCACTACTTTGTCTCATTCAAACTTCCCTTTTGTATATCAGTGGAGCATGCGCAGGCCATTCAGGCTTTGTAAATAAATGTACCTTGTGTGGTGTGCAGTCATGTCTACATCCATGATGAGCTTGCAGAGTAGATATGCCAGTGCTGATTAGCACTGAGCTCACAGAACAGCTCGCCACTAGTGTGTGTTATTGACATAAGGAACTGCCAATGTAGTGCAATCATGATGCCAACATGGGATGCTTCAATGAGTTCAGCTCCTGTATCCAGGCCATGGGCTGGTTTAGCTCCTGTATCCAGGCCCTGGGCTGGTCCCATGTGATGTTTGTGGTGCACATACTGGGACAACTGGAAGTCCACCACTGCTGTGACACTTGTTTACAGTGATGGGCCTTCACCTGGGACAGTGTTGGTAAATGCACCTGTCAGCAGTCTACACTTACCCTAGCCCAAGGAAGTACAGCCATTCCATGTGTAAATGTCTCTTGTTCTAGAAGTTTCTAACTAGCATGTGTAATAGCATGTTAAAAACAATAATATCGTCCAGCCTGGTAAATCCACCACTCCAGCCCCCAATACGCCCGGCACAGATCTCAATATAGCCTTGCAGCTTTAACAACTATTTCACCTCCTCCATACTTAAATTTATAAATTACTCTACCCATAAATGACTGTACCACCACCAACATCCCCAACCCCCTATAACTCAACAAAACTGCATCCCCTTCTCACTCAATCCAGTACAAACATCCTGTATACAAAAATTAATAACTAAACTCAAACCCACCACCCTCACCGCCAACAACCTCCCTGTCGAATAACTCCAACTCGCATCCACAGTCATAGCCTATCCTGTTTCATTACTAATTAACAGATCCATTATCAAAAACACTGTGTCAACCTTGTGGAAAACCTCTTTCATTTTGCCCCTTCACAAAGGTGCTCTCTCTTATGAACTCTCTATCACCCAATAGCAATTCTTTCACCCTGTCAAAGATTCTAGAGAGATGTATACATCACCAAATGCTCTCCCACCTCCTCTTCAATAACCTTCTCTCCCCAACACAACTTGGCTTCCACCCATCCCACAGTACCTCCACTGCCCTATTCAGATTCACCAACACTATAAACTCTTATAGGAACCAAGGTAAACTAGTCTCCGCTACCTTCCTTGATTTATCCAAGGCATTTGAGTAGGTATCTCACAAAAAACTTCTAACCTGTCTCTCTGACCTTAACTTCCACACCCCCGCTTTGCACTGGTTCAAAAGCTACTTAGACAACTGACACCAATCTGTCAAATGGAACAACTCCCTATCCCTCTCACTCCCAGTCACCCTAAGCATACACCAAGGTTCTATCCTCGGCTCACTGCTCTTTAATATCTTCACCAATCAACTCCACCTAGCTACCACAAAAGCCAATATAGTCCAATACGTTCATGATACAACCCTCATTATGTTCTGCACCCAACATCCAACTTCTTCAGCAAAAAGCCCAACTAGCCTTTACTGAAATTGAGAACTGGCTCAATAACTCATAACTTATACTTAACCCCAAAAAACCCAACTAATGTTGTTTCACCCAACCAAACCCACTGACCTCTCCTCACCAATAACACTCAAATCACCCCAATCTCTGAGGCAAAACTCCTAGGAAGCACCATTGACCAACAACTCAAATTTAACAAACACATTTCAACAACCATCACTAAAGTCCACATAAAATAGGCTCCCTCTACAGATACAAAAGGTACCTTACCTCAGAATCTCATGTTGCCATAGCTAGAACTCACCTTTTATCCACACTGCTATATGCTTCTCCCTCACTAATAAACCTTAATAAAACTGACTTTAATAAACTCACCACCTGGTACAACAAAACTGTCAGATTCGCCGCTATTGCCAAGTCATGTTCCCACCATTGTCATGCCCTACAAATCCTACATTGGCTAGAATTCCCCAACCTTCTAACATATCCCCAACTCAACTTAGCCCACCAAATACTGTACTACCCTGAAAAAAACTCTGCCCTGAACGACCTCCTAAACATCCACAATCCTAACAGACAACTACGCTCCAGCAACAAAGCCTTAATTGAAACCATCTCTTGCAAAAACAACTCAGGGGAATCTCTTTTTGTCCATGAAATTTCCAAGATCTGGAACAACTTTCCTCCTGACCTTAGACTTCTAAAGTCTTCATCCTCCTTTAAGATTCTCTTGAAATCATATCTCTACTCCAACCATCTATGCAACTGTAACAAACCACCATACATCCACACATTACTACAGGGAAATTGGCTGTTGTTTTCAAAATTGACCTTAAACACCATTGTGCTTACCATCCGCAGTCAGCCGGGTTGGTTGATCGTCATAATGGTATTCTCAAAAGTAAGTTACGAAAACTCATGGCCAAGACACATCAGTCTTGGATTATCTGCTTACCTTTGGCACTCCTCTCCATGCGGCCCACACCTACCTCCAAAGGTATTACGCCATTTGAACTCCTTTTTGGCCGCCCCTATTACGTCCCGCAATGGCAAGGGATATTGCCTGTGGAACGTGAGGGAGGTGAGGAGTTAGCAGATTACATGAGAAAATTGTTGACAAAAACTAAAATGCCTCTAACAAATGATTGCTTTTCAGATCAACAGAAGAGCAGAATTCTCGAAGTTAAGTCCGGAGATTGGATCTGGATCAAGATAATCAAGAGAAAAAACTGGGCTTCACCAAAGTGGGAAGGTTTATATCAAGTCCTGATTTCGACTCCTACTGTGGTTCGAATAAAAGAACGAACATCGTGGATCCACTTAACAAATTGTAAACTGGTGAAACAGTTTGAGCTGGACAAAAATCTAGGTCCCCCTGAGGAACCTTAACAAGTGACAAAGGGGGGTGGTATTTAATTATTTTTGAGTACAATTTTTAGTTTTAATATTTTTGTGTAGTTGTGTATCCATTTTAGTTTTCTTCGAACGAAGAAATGGAGTATCTCGTACCTGAAAGAAGACAAAGAGACAGTAATGATGCACAAAAGCAACCTTTTCCTCAAAAGTATTGCATGATAATTTTGTTAACAACAATAGTAGTTATTGTTTTTCTGTTTTGGCCTTTTCTGTTTACAGAGTCTGTCAGAAAACCTAGTAAACGTACATCATGGCATCCACCTTTTAACACTTACCAAGCTGTTAAATATACATATGCCTCATCACTCAATATTTCAAATAGTTGGGTATGTACTGCTATCCCTACTGTACATGGAGGTTTAATGTTAAGTACAGTTCCTTTGGGAGCAAATGAAACATGGACAAATTTAATATTTGAGACTTCAAATGTTACCTCAAAGGACAAAATAGAATTACCTTTAGCTAAACGACAAAATGGAACTGTATGCTTTCAAAAAATTGGTAAAACCAAAGTAGGTTGGAGTTGGAGCAACATAACAGTTTGTTATCAATGTTTAAACTTTACAAATCGTTGTGATACTAACTTTACTGGTTTTATTCAACAGCTAAACTTAACGATTGACATGTCCATTACCGGGACATGGGATCCTAATCGAATTTCACTTGGTAAAATTGATAAAAAGATTTTTCATTCTGAACAAAGTTATGTGCATAGCAATGTCACTACTAAAGTTAAAAATTGTTACTTTATATGTGGTAAAAAAGCATACAAGTGGTTACCTGGTAACTGGTCAGGTAGTTGTTTTTTAGGGTATTTGGTACCAGCAATAAGACATGTATATGCACTACCCCAGGGTAAAATACGAAATGTGCGTGCTGTTAATAAACCTATTAATCCCATAGGTAACATTGATGCATCCTGGATCTATCATCACGATTTAGCCCACAGTAGCAGCAAGGGACTATCACACATGGACTTGGGTGATGATGTCATTTCTGGTGCTGGTATTCTTCCAGCATATGGGACAGTAAAATCTATCTGGGAACTCAGAAAATTGTCAAAATTGCTAGAGACCTTGAGCAATGCAACTTTTTCTGCGCTAGAATTGGTGACGGATGAATTGACGGCAATGAAAACAGTAGTGTTGCAGAACTGTATGGTGCTCGATTTCACCCTAGCGGCAAAATGAGGTACTTGCACTCTTATCCAAGAGGAGTGCTGTTCGTTTATCCCGGATAATCAGCACAAAATTGAGAGTCACCTCGAAATTATTCAGAAGGTGTCTGAACTGACAAAACCAGGACAGAATCCATTGACTAAATTCTTCCAGAACTGGTTTGGAAGTTGGGGAAGTGTTTTTATGAACATTTTAATTGCTGTATGTGTTGGTGCCATTATATTCTTGTTTCTAGGTTGCTGTTGTATCCCATGCATCCGAATGTTGATGTCTAATGTAATAACTGCCAATATGACAAAAGCTTACTATTTTGGGTACAAAGGATACGAATCAGATGAAAAGTTGTATGACCAGGATGTGTAGTGAAATATTTTGCTAATACAAAGTGTTGTTAGGGGGGAAATGTAATAAAATTCTTTATGAACAATTACTTTGTATCAGGCATAATAAGGGTTAAACTATCTTGTGTGTAAAGAAAAAATTGCTAAAAGAACTGTTTGACCTGTTTAAACAGGCTGACCATGAAAGAATGTGCAGATGTTAACCTGCAGTCCGAGAAAGAACAGAACTTGTAATTATCTTATGACCCTTGCATATTTCTGTCTTAACTGAAACTGACCCTTGCATATTTCTGTCTTAACTGAAATTCAGTGTCTGATAAACATCTTGTTGAGTATGTGTGTGTACATGCAGAAGGGGCTATAAAAACCCCTGCAGTTTGTACAGAAGTTAGACTGCTGACATTCCACCATCGATGTGGCAGGTCTCCATGCATGTAAATAAAGCTTTTATTTTGCTTATCGAAATCGCTGTGTTTCTTCTGACGAATGTTGGAGAAATAAGTGTTTTTCTTTTAACAGAAACTTTTAACAACTCAGATGCATGCTCTGTCAGGGTTGCTATACAAATGTATCAGGTGCTGTTCAGACTGCACAACACTCATATGAGTGCATCTCAGTGCTCACTGTAAATACTTGTACAAATAGTCATCTGTTCATCCATCCATCAGTGAGAACGCTGCAAACTGCTATATTCATTGTGTATAAAAATGTAATTTTTTATCAAAGAATGGAATACTCATTGCTATTTACCATAATAGCCTTATATTGCAACAACCACCTGCAAACTTTATACCTATGCTCTGACTTACTGTAATCAATTTATACCTTTTTATACTATGTTAATGTAATGCGCAAGTTTTTATCTCATGTATTGTAAATTGCATGTTTTTTTCTCATTGTATTGGAGCTTTTCTCCCCAAGACTCCGCTGAAAATGGATACTTGCTGTCCAGTTGGACTATCCTGGATAACAAATATGAAATAAATAAATAATAAATAAATAAATAATGCAGTTGCCTTTATATGTTATTTTTCTGTTAACTAAATAAAGGCATTTTGCCATAAGGTAAAGGTTAATGTAGAATAATAGAAAATATTCACATTTACATAAAATAATCACATTACATGACATGACAAAATATTTAGTAAAACAACATTTAAAAACTTTCAGACGAGGGTCATTATATTTATTACTGACACTGGATTACGGGGAATGTCTAGTTGGGGAGGAGCTCATTTTCAGCAGAAGCTCAGGGGGAAAGTTCCAAAATATTGCAAAACATTTTAAGAATAATTTTACAGTCTTTAAAAATACAAAAAAATCCACAGTTTAAAATAATAACAATACAAAATTTGACATAATATGAAAACATTGGTTAAAAATAGATGCAAGTTATATGACACTGATTTAATATTTAGATGAGTTTTAGCCAGTTTATGGAGAAATTAAAGGTAAGTTAGTTGCAACATGAAGTGAGATAAAAGCAGGCTTATAGTATATTTAGACAGAAAGCCGGGAGGAGAGAAATTAATAGAAGTAAGGAAGTGAGTGAAGTAGAGAGAGTAATGAGATGTAAGGTATGAATAGGTATTTGTTTACGTTTAGGGAAATAGTTTATCCTGGTGTTGAGCAAGAAGAGAGACAACATTTGGCTAGGAAGTCTTTCAGAATGGTGTTGAAGGATGGGCGGGAGGGAGGGTATTGCCCTGATGGATAGGCCTTAGCAACAAGGCATGAATACCGACAATGCCCAGCAGATTTGATAGGTTTGTGGACAGACTTGAGTTTTTGGTCACTGGATCGTAATGACTGACTGGGAACATAGATGTGTAGAATCTTATTTAGTGCTGGAGAAGCAGATGTATTCTGGATAATGTTGATGTTGTAGTTAACTAATTTTGGCTTTTTAGTGTTGTACAGTGGTGTATTCTGAAAGGGGAGTTTGCTGCAAATTTAGCAACTTTGTTATAGAATTGTTCATGTTTTAATTTTTGTGATACCTGAATGTTCTGAGCTTTCCTATTCAGCTGTTAATGGTTTTTCATGTTTTGGATGTAACAGCTTCACCTTTGATTGAAATACCTGAAGATTAGTAAGGATGGAAGCACCACAAAGGCTTGTGGGGAGGAGATAAGTATTGACAAGTGCAACTTTAGGTGCGCCGATGAGAATGTTTTTGGCTCTATAAGGCATCTCTAGTTTTTGAAGAGATTTTCTTATGCAAATTTGTATATGCAGGTTGACTTTAAGATTATCACCTGCTACCATCCCCAATAATTTGCTATGAGAATTAACTTTAATGGTTGTATTATCCAGAGAGAGGACTTTAAATGTTGATTTTTCAGGGAGTGTGATTTGGAGGAAAAAAGTAGTTTTTTTTTTTTTTGTTTTTTGTTTTTTTTTAGGGTGGAGCATGAGTTGTGACTTATAAATTTATGTTTCAGTTGCAAATGAGTGTGGAGTCATCTGCATACTATATTAGGGAAGCCTGTTGTGTAGATGTGTGCAGGGAGCTGGTGAGGGATAGAGCCTTGTGGTACACCAAGGCTGAATGGGAGGCATGGAGAGAGGGTGGAGTGCCATTTTACAGACTGACACCGATTGGGTGTTTAGCTTTTGAGCCATAGAAGGGTGGGCTGAGAGAGACCTAATGGGGACATTTGAAGTAGATGTTTGCTTTACCAAACTGTGTGAAGCACTATCTTTTCGCACTAGAAATCTGTACAAACTCCCAAATAATAGTAGGGGTACAAAGGCCCAAAATAGGGACAGTTTAAATATTGCTCTCATACATGTATAAATTTGATAAAATGGCAGGTTTTGCACCAGTGTGTATTTTCTGAAGGATATGAAATATGAAACTCAAATATGTAAGTATTTAGGTCATTATTCAATGACTTCAATCCTCAGTGATTTGCCAGAAAACCACAATTTTTATGATGAACACATTGGTCTCAACCTCTAAAGAGGCCAGTGTGGAACACAGATCCTAGCAATGTGTGACAAACAGTCATAATGTGGAACTCCATATTTTTGCACTGTGCGAAAATGCACCATTACATGGGACCTGACTGAAGTGGGCTTTCTGCCAGAAGTATTAAGCTAGTGAATACTGTATATTTTTAAAAACTCAGCAAGACACGAGTCAAGAAATAAAACAAAGTCTGCAGAAATCATTGATAAAATGGAATATACTCAGTAGCAAATAGTTACATAACAGTATTCAAGTACAACTATTAAAGAAAAAATCCTGTTCAGCACCCCCTCCACATTTTCTCCCAAATAAATCCATTAACTCAACCAATCAAGGACAAATCAGAGCAGAGTCAGGGACAAATCTAGAATTAGTTAGAGACACTTTTAAAATATTCCTACCATTACCTTGAGCATTGACAGAATAAGAGAACATGAATTAATGAAGTCTGTAACTCACATCTATGCCATTATTTAGTGACCTGAATCCTCAGTGATTTGCCAAAACAACACAAATTTTATGAGTAACAGACCAAAAATATGAGACAAAAATGTGGAACCCTACTCCTGTCTGAGGCGTTGTTAAATCACTCCTCCAGTCTACCCATTCAGCTACTTACCTCTGCCTAAAAAGGAAACAAAGCAGCTGCAGCTCCACAAGTTCATTAGTCCAGAACCCCAAATGCATTCAAGAACAAAATAAAAAAAATCCAAGGTAGGTGTATAGATCCCAGGCAGCAACAGCACCACTGCAACCATCCCAACCCAAGTAAAGCAAAAACTCAGCCCTTTTTATAGACTCTTTTCCCCATGTTGTTGGTGGTCTGGTGTACATTAACTATACCTGATGCACTGCAGTGCCTGTAGCAACTCCCATTCAGCCAGCATCTCCTCATCCAGTCTGTATCCTTTCCCTCATCCACAGTCAGAATGAAGAAATGTTCAAATGAATCCTCCTCAGCTTAGGAAACACCATGCAGGATGCAAGGCAAGGCAGTCAGATGAAGACCACCTTGCCTGCCCATAAATGTAAGTGTGATGATCTTTCTGCATCCTGCAGCACCCATTTTGAAGGTATTGCAATGGTGCAAAAACTAGTAGCAGTATGTGGTTGGCCACATTTTGTTCCTCCTAACTGATTCCCTTTGCCTCAAGAGAAGTTACTTGACTGGCTTGTATAGTGCAATACAGATTGGCTATACTTGCAATATATGAGCCAGTCAAAAATCGCAAAGTGGAGACACCACTCTTGAATGCAGAACAGCAGAACAGTGAGCTAAATCGATCACAAATACAGAGTGTTCCGCACAATCCAGAGCACTTAGCTGCTCAGAATGAATAGACCAAAATAGGAAGCACATATCTGGACATTCTGTGACAATAGGAACAATTGAGAGGTATGCTTATGTGGCATTAATTTAGAATGGCACCAGCTAGCCAATTGCTGAAGACAATTATTTTATCTCGTTGGTTATGCATTCATGGTGAGCACAAGGCCAGATTACACAGCAGTGTCTTCTCTTCTTCTAGCATATTCTTGATGAGTTACTCATCTTCTGGAAGATGTATTTTTCAGTATGTGTGCATACCTGGGGGATTATGTTGTGTTTTAAACAGAATGATGCTGCTACATGGTCAGATGCAGGGAGTGGAGTAATTTGACGAAGCTACTTGAGTATATTTGATAGTTGTGTAGAAATGCCACAATATGCTGTGAACAAGAGTTAGTGGCACCCACAATACCTGAATTCCATTTGGGTGAAGTGTTTTTTTTATGTGACCTGCATAAGGTATGCATGCAAGGAAACCAGTAATTGATAGTCAGATAGTAAAATGTGGTTCTGATATCAGCCACAATCTTTATTAATCCCTTTATGTTGTCTTATAAGATTTCCTCATGTAACAAGATGTTTAATAACAAACAGAGATATTGCTTCACACTTCACTGTGCTGAACATGCCAGAGTTTTCTTTGCACTGGTACAGAAGTTGCATAAATAAATATATGTATATATGTATATATATATATATATATATATATATATATATATATATATATATATATTTATATGGATTCCTATTACAAGAACAAAAGTTCACAACTTCGAACTTGTAATAGGAAGCCTCACTTACGCGAAAGTTCACTTTAATGAAAGTGAACTTCCACGAAAGTGCACTTCACTGAAAGTAGCACAGCACAGTGGAGGACATAAAAAAAACAAGCTATGTCCTCCACTTTGGTGCGATACTCATGGACCTTAGGGTTAGGGCACGGGTTAGGGTAAGGGCCCATGCCCTAACCCTAAAGTTCGTAACTATCGCACCATAGTGGAGGACATTGCTATGTCCTTCACTGCACTGCAGTCATCACGGACCTTAGGGTTAGGGCACGTGTCATGGTAAGGGGATAGCCCTTACCATGACCCATGCCCTAACCCTAAGGTCCGTGAGTACTGCACGGAAGTTCAGTACAACGCCCGTTCGTTGTTCTGAACTTCGCATAAGTGTACTTTCGATTAAGTGCACTTTCGCTGCAGTATGCATTCCATACATTATTTCGAAGTAGTGAACATTCGATCTAGTGTATGGAATCCATATATATATATATATATATATATATATATATATACACACACACATATATATATATATATATATATATATATATATATATACATATATATATATATATATATATATATATATATATATATATATATATATATAGGGTTGCACTTAGAAGGTTGAGGTGGGTTCGGTCGAACCCACTTTAGTCGATGTCGGGCGATCGAAAGGCGACAATGTCGAACTCAACATTGTCGAAATACAAATGTCGCCCCCATCTTGAACCATGTTAAAGCCCGTTCAGAGGTTTACATCGATTTGTATTTCGACAATGTCCAGCAGTAATATTTGAGATATTAATTTAGAAGTCTCTGAGAGAGACACACAGCATTCTATATTTTATCTTGGACCTGACAACAACAACTAAAAGATCCATTCACCACATCTGCCTTGCTCTGAGTAAGTAAGTTACTAGGGAGTACTATAATTCTCTTAGATATAGTCAGGAATATAGCAAAGCTTAGTTTAGATATTTTTTCTTTATTTATTTGAGACTGTCCTGCAAATGTTGTTTTAAATATTTCCTGTGATTTTTAGCTCTGATGTCACTGTAAATATATATTTAGTATTGTCTTGTTCTTTTATTATTTATTATTAAATATATTTAAAGCTTTCATTGTGGCTAATCTGTCTAGAGATATACTGAGAGTACTTGCATATTTATCTGATGACACTCCGGGCCACTCCTAATAGCCTTGCTCTTGGTCAAACTACCATTTGTATTAATAGTACCTTCGTACCTTCATTAAGGGCCTTAAAGTAGCTGATAAGAAGTTGGATAGTGGCATTGATATCTACCTTATAGTCTTGGCAAAAGGGGGCTAGTTAGTAAGCCTGCGCCAGCCTTTCCCAGGTGTGTGTGTGTGTGTGTGTGTGTGTGTGTGTGTGTGTGTGTGTGTGTGTGTGTGTGTGTGTGTGTGTGTGTGTGTGTGTGTGTAAATCAAACCTCAAAGAGTGTGTGTATCAGCTACTTGGGCAGGGACATGAAGCACTGGTTGGAGGTCTTGGTTTAGCCACTCAGCTGAGATCTCATCTCTATAGCTTTGCCAGTGGGTAATCTTACTGGGGATCTGGAGAAAGAGGGAGAAGCCAGTCCTGGACTGACTGTGGTCTCTGTGTGCGCTGAAGGAAAATTGCACTTGATGCAGAGGGCTGCATCTGGAAATACTGTGTGTGTACCTGTATCCTCTCAGTGTACGTCCCCCATTGTTGCCAGTGGTGAGGATTGAGGTTCCTTGATTACTGGTCCAGTGTTGGGGTGTCACACAGAGGATGCCTTATATGCTAGTCATAGATCACCTCTCAGTAATCTGTAGGAGACTGAGTACAGAGATAAGACCTTAAGGAGATCTGTGTAGAACAAGATATTCATACCCTGGATTCTCTTGATGAGAAGGCTTTTGGAGCAATCCATCTGCTGCAGGTGCCAGGTTAGGTACATGCCAAATGGGGAATTGTACACAATGATGGGTCTGATAAGGGCTGCGTAGAGGGGTACCATTACTTCCTTGAACCTGGATGCCATACCCCTGCTTGTGAGTTGAGTGACACACAATGATTTTCTTACTCTCTTGGCTACATGTTAGTCAAACTCCAGGTCATTGTCTATGTATGTTCCCAAGTCCATATCAGGTCAACTCTTAGGGGTGTTTTATCAATGAAGTAATTAGCCTGGGTGAACATTTCCCAAAAGGGCACTATAATGCATTTCTTTGCACTGGGTTTTAAATCACAGCTCTCACACAAGTCATTTATTTGTGTTAGACCCTCCTGTAGAGTGTTACTGTCATGGGGGAAATCTATGATAGCAACCAGTTTACAGTCATCTGTGAACTTGGTGAGCCAGAGGCCTTTGACATTAGCTTTGACTTCTGAGAAGTATTTGCCAAACAGGAGTGGACCCAACACAGAGTCCTGGGATACTCCACTGGTGATTGGTCTCTTGTTGGAGGTGGTGTCACAGATCTTGACTTCTTGGGTATCTCTGAACCAGCTGACAATCTGACAAGTTATGTAGAGATGTATGCCTAATTATGAGATTTTTCAACAATACCTGAGTGGGGTAGTTCAGGCCTCACAGGCAATATTGGCAATTGATTAGTTATGGACAAAATCTAGTTTTTTTATACTTTTATTCTTTTTTCAGGAACATTCCTCATTACAAAATACCACACTGTCTAGCCAATGCATGTGAAACACACATCAGACAACTTGAGGATGGTGTGTCTATACATGCCTTCCCCAGGGATGTGTACTAGTAAAACAATACATCCACCCTAGACTTGACTGTCTCTTCATATAACAATGGTTCTTTGCCCAAAATGAAATTGAATGTGTTAATGAAGATAAAAACAGTTGCCTATGGAATTGGGTACCAAAGTAATGTGTACTTGTGCTGTGAACGTAAGACCCATGCATACCACAGTAAGAGAAATAGGACTGGTTGCCAACAAAATCTCAGATGCCCAAATGAGTGTTACTACAAGCTAAAATAAATCATGGAGTCGAGGGAGTCAAACAAGGAAAATGACATGAATACGACATGTCTCGGAACACAGGCCTGCATCACCTGGGTTACCTTGCATGCCACTGAGACAATGGCTCCCACATGAAAAGATGCAGCAGCACAGTTCCCAGAGCTGTGTCACACAGCAAACCATATAGCTAAGGACCACACATGCAAAAAGGTCGATTCATGAAGTTGTAAACCACAACATTATGACAACCAAGGCCAAGTGACTCAGGCAGACATGTTATCACAGATTATGGAAGTAGATCTGCCGACACCCATGCTGGCTCACACACTCCTGTTAAGATTAATTTGTTTTCAGCCAAACGTGAGATGACAAATGAAGACATTTCAATGTCAAAGAGTAGTAATGCAATTGCAGTCAGTGAGCCTGACTGGACTGAGCTATTGGGTAAGTCAGCAATAACAACCAACAACAGTGTGACAAGTAGGGTTACCACCTGTCCCACTTTGCGAGGGACAGTCCCTTTTTGGGAAGTTGTGTCCTGACCAAAAATATTAAAAATGGCAAATGTCCTGAGATTGTAGGACATAATTATGTCCCATATTTCATGTAATAGTTGCATAAAATAGTTATTTCTGTATGTAAAATTTCTAAATGTTACAAGAAACAGAATAAGCAACTAAACTGCTACAAGAATAAGCTTTAATTTAGGCAAAAAAGTAAATTTCTGTCCTTTGTACTGACCGTGGGTATGTGTCAGCCTGTAAAATCTGATGTTTGTCCAGAAAATGTCCCACTTTGGCCATTTGAAAAGGTGGCAACCCTAGTGACAAGTGAAGACATTACAGTCTTAGATGATAGTAATGAAAGTACAGAAGATGACCCTGTATGGTGTGACACATCTGCCATTAGCTCAATATCGGAATTTGATAACACCTTGCAACACAAAACGACTGAGCAGTGCATGGTATTGCAACAAAAATTCATAATCTCTGAAGACTGCCTGAATGAGCTATTAATGAAATTGATATGTCCACAATGCAAAGCACCAGCGTCTGAAAATTATCATAAAGGTTACAGAGGGATCAATGTGTGCCACCTGAGTACCCTGCTTGAATGGACATGAAATTATAAATTGTCAAAGCCAGCCACGCATGGGACAAATAGCAGCAGGGAATCCACCAAATGCAGTTGCTGTACTGTTCAATGGAAGAAAGTATGCACATATAGCAAGGTTTTTTGCTTATGTGGCACTTGCATTCATCAGACAGACTGCTTTCTATGAAACAGCATAAATACATCTTTCCAAGGAGTGCAGAATACTTGGAAACAACATCAGCAACATCTTCTAAAGAATATTCATAGAAAAGCCATTCAATTGGCTGGTGATGGCTGAAGTGACAATTCAGGGTATTCAGCTAAATACTGCTGTAGTATGATAGACATGGACTCAGTGTATCTGCTTCAGCTAAATACTGCTGTAGTATGATGGACAAGGACTCAGCCTATCTGCTTCAGATTAATACTGCTGTAGTATGTTGGACATGTACTCAGCATATCTGATTTAGCTAAATACTGCTGTAGTATGATGGACATGGACTCAAATATCTGACTCAGCTAAATACTGCTGTAGTATGATGGACATGGACTCAACTTATCTACTTCAGCTAAATACTGCTGTAGTATGTTGAACATGGAATCAGCATATCTGCTTCAGCTAAATACTGCTGTAGTATGATGGACATGGACTCAAGGTATCTGCTTCAGCTAAATTCTGCTGTAGTATGATGGACATGGACTCGAGGTATCTGCTTCAGCTAAATACTGCTGTAATAGTATGATGGACATGGACTGAGAATATCTGCTTAGGTTAAATACTGTTGTCATAGTATGATGGACATGGACGCAGCATATCTGCTTCAGCTAAATACTGCTGTAGTATGTTGGACATGGAATCAGCATATCTGCTTCAGCTAAATACTGCTGTAGTATGATGGATATGGACTCAAGGTATCTGCTTCAGCTAAATTCTGCTGTAGTATGATGGACATGGACTCGAGGTATCTGCTTCAGCTAAATACTGCTGTAATAGTATGATGAACATGGACTGAGCATATCTGCTTAGACTAAATACTGCTGTCATAGTATGATGGACATGGACGCAGCATATCTGCTTCAGTTAAATACTGCTGTAGTATGGTGGATATGGGCTCAAGGTATCTGCTTCAGCTAAATACTGTAGTATGATGGACATGGACTCAGCATATCTGCTTCAGCTAAATACTGCTGTAGTTTGATGGACATGGATTCAAGGTACCTGCTTCAGCTTAATACTGCTGTAGTATGATGGACATGGACTGAGCGTATCTGCTTCAGCTAAATACTGCTGTAGTATGATGGACATGGACACAGCGTATCTGCTTCAGCTAAATACTGCTGTAGTATGATGGACATGGACTCAAGGTATCTGCTTCAGGTAAATACTATTGTAGTACAATGGGCATGAGAGTATCTGCTTCAGCCAAATACTGCTGTAGTATGATGGACATGGACTAAGCATATTTGCTTCAGCTAAATACTGCTGTAGTATGACGGACATGGACTCAAGGTATCTGCTTCAGCTAAATACTGCTGTAGTATGATGGACATGGACTGAGAGTATCTGCTTCAGCTAAATACTGCTGTAGTATGATGGCCATGGACTCAGCATATCTGCTACAGCTAAATACTGCTGTGGTATGATGGACATGGACTCAGCGTATCTGCTTCAGCTAAATACTGCTGTAGTATGATGGACATGGACTCAAGGCATCTACTTCAACTAAATACTGCTGTAGTATGATGGACATGGACTGAGCGTATCTGCTTCAGCTAAATACTGCTGTAGTATGATGGACATGGACTGAGAATATCTGCTTCAACTAAATACTGCCGTAGTATGATTGACATGGACTCAGCATATCTGCTTCAGCTAAATACTACTGTAGTATGATGGACATGGACTCAAGGCATCTGCTTCACCTAAATACTGCTGTAGTATGATGGACATGGACTCAAGGAATCTGCTTCAGCTAAATACTGCTGTAGTATGATGGACATGGACTTAAGGAATCTGCTTCAGCTAAATACTGCTGTAGTATGATGGACATGGACTGAGCATATCTGCTTCAGCTAAATACTGCTGTGGTATGATGGATATGGACTCAGCATATCTGCTACAGCTAAATACTGCTGTGGTATGATGGGCATGGACTCAGCATATCTGCTACAGCTAAATACTGCTGTGGTATGATGGACATGGACTCAGCATATCTGCTTCAGCTAAATACTGCTGTAGTATGATGGACATGGACTCAGCATGTCTGCTTCAGCTAAATACTGCTGTCATAGTATGATGGACATGGACTCAGCATATCTGCTTCAGCTAAATACTGCTGTCATAGTATGATGGACATGGACTCAGCATATCTGCTTCCACGAAATACAGCTGTAGTATGATGGACATGAGTCAAGGTATCTGCTTCAGCTAAACACTGCTGTAGTATGATGGTCATGGACTCAAGGTATCTGCTTTAGCTAAATACTGCACTCATAGTATGATGAACATCGACTCAGCATGTCTGCTTCAGCTAAATACTGCTGTCCTAGTATGATGGACATGGACTCAGCATATCTGCTTCTGATAAATACTGCTGTAGTATGATGGACATGGCCTCAGCGTATCTGCTTCAGCTAAGTACCGCTGTAGTATGATGGACATGGACTCAACATATCTGCTTCAGCTAAATACTGCTGTAGTATGATGCACTTGGACTCAAGATACTTGCTTCAGCTAAATACTGCTGTAGTATGATGGACATGGACTCAAGGTATCTGCTTCAGCTAAATGCTGCTGTAGTGTGACGGGCATGGACCTAGCATATCTGCTTTTTCTAAATACTGCTGTCATAGTATGATGGACATGGACTCAATGTATCTGCTTCTGCTAAATACTGCTGTAGTATGATCGACGTGGACTCAGCATATCTGCTTCAGCTACATACTGCTTTAGTATAAATGACATGGACTCAATGTATCTGCTTCAGCTAAATACTGCTGTCAAAGTAAGATGGACATGGACTCAGCGTATCTGCTTCAGCTAAGTACTGCTGTAGTATGATGGATATGGACTCAGCATATCTGCTTCAGGTAAATACTGCTTTAGTATAATTGACATGGACTCAATGTATCTGCTTCAGTTAAATACTGCTGTAGTATGATGTACATGGATTCAGTGTATCTGCTTCAGCTAAATACTGCTATAGCATTATCGACATGGACTGAAAGTAGCTGCTTCAGCTAAATATTGCTGTAGTATGATGGACATGGACTCAGCTTATCTGCTTCAGCTAAACACAGCTGTAATGTGATGGACATGGACTCAGCATATATGCTTCAGCTAAATATTGCTGCATTATGATGGACATGGACTCAGCATATCTGCTTCAGCTAAAATCTGCTGTAGTATGATGGACATGGACTCAAGGTATCTGTTTCAGCTAAATACTGCTGTAGTATGATGGACATGGAATCAGCATATCTGCTTCAGTTAAATACTGCTGTAGTATGATTGACATGGACACAGCATACCTGCTTCAGCTAAATACTGCTGTAGTATGATGGACATGGACACAGCATATCTGCTTCAGTTAAATACTGCTGTAGTATGATGGACATGGACTCAAGGCTTCTGCTTCAGCTAAATTCTGCTGTAGTATGATGGACATGGACTCAGCTTATCTGCTTCAGCTAAATACTGCTGTAGTATGATGGACATGAACTCAAGGTATCTGCTTCAGCTAAATACTGCTGTAGTATGATGGACATGGACTCAAGGTATCTGCTTCAGCTAAATACTGCAGTCATAGTATGATGGACATGGAGTCAGCATGTCTGCTTCAGCTAGTTATAGTATGATGGGCATGGACTCAGCATATCTGCTTCAGCTAAATACTGCTGTAGTATAATGGACATGGACTCAGCATATCTGCTTCAGCTAAATACTGCTGTAGTATGATGGACATGGACTCAGCGTATCTGCTTCAGCTAAGTACTGCTGTAGTATGATGGACATGGACTCAGCATATCTGCTTCAGCTAAACACTGCTGTAGTATGATGGACATGGACTCAGTGTATCTGCTTCAGGTAATACTGCTGTAGAATGATGCATATGGACTCAGCGTATCTGCTTTAGCTAAATACTGCTGTAGTATGATGGACATGGACTCAGCATATCTGCATCAGCTAAATACTGCTTTAGTATGATGGACATGGAATCAGCATATCTTCTTCAGTTAAATACTGCTGTAGTATAATGGAAAGGTACTGAAGGTATCTGCTTCAGCTTAATACTGTTGTCATAGTATGATGTAGATGGACTCAGCATATCTGCTTTAGCTAAATACTGCTGTAGTATGATGGACATGGACTCAAGATATCTGCTTCAGCTAAATACTGCTGCAGTATGATGGACATGGACGCAAGGTATCTGCTTCAGCTAAATACTGCTATAGTATGATGAACATTGACTCAGCGTATTTGCTTCAGCTAAATACTGCTGTAGTACGATGGACATGGACTCAGCATATCTGCTTCAGCTAAATGCTGCTGTAGTATGGTGGAGATGCACTCAATGTATCTGCTTCAGCTAAATACTGCTGTCATAGTATGAAGGACATGGACTCAGCATACCTATTTCTGTGAAACCCTGCTGTCATAGTGTGATGGACATTGACTCAGTATATCTGCTTCAGCTAAATACTGCTGTAGTATGATAGAGATGTACTCAGCATATCTGCGTCAGCTAAATACTGCTGTAGTATAATGAACATGGACTCAGCATATCTGCTTCAGCTAAATACTGCTGTAGTATGATGGACATGGACTCTAGGTATCTGCTTCAGCTAAAAACTGCTTTAGTATGATGGACATGGACTCAAGGTGTCTGCTTCAGCTAAATGCTGTTGTAGTATGACGGACATGGACTCAGTATATCTGCTTTAGCTAAATACTGCTCTAGTATGATGGACATGGACTCAAGGTATCTAATTCAGTTAAATTCTGCTGTAGTATGATGGACATGGAGTCAGCGTATCTGCTTCAGCTACATACAGCTGTAGTATGATGGACATGAACTCAAGGTATCTGTTTTAGATAAATACTGCTGTAGTATGATGGACATGGACTCAAAGTATCTACTTTAACTAAATACTGCAGTCATAGTGTGATGGACATGGACTCAGCATGTCTGCTTCAGCTAAAAACTGCTGTCATAGTATGATGGACATGGACTCTGCATATCTGCTTCAGCTAAATACTGCTGTAGTATAATGGACATGGACTCAGCATATCTGCTTCAGCTAAATACTGCTGTAGTATGATGGACATGGACTCAGTGTATCTGCTTCACCTAAATACTGTTGTAGTATGATGCACATGGACTAAGCGTATCTGCATTAGCTAAATACTGCTGTAGTATGATGGACATGGACTCAGCATATCTACATCAGCTAAATACTGCTGTAGTATGATGGACATGGAATCAGCATATCTGCTTATGTTAAATACTGCTGTAGTGTAATGGTAAGGTACTGAAGGTATCTGCTTCAGCTAAATACTGCTGTAGTATGATGGACATGAACTCACCGTATCTGCTTCAGCTAAATACAGCTGTAGTGTGATGGACATGGACTCAAGCTATCTTCTTCAGCTACATACTCCTGTAGTATGATGGACATGGACTCAAGGTATCTGCTTCAGCTAAATACTGCAGTCATAGTATGATGGACATAGACTCAGCATATCTGCTTCAGCTTAATACTGCTGTTATAGTATGATGGAGATGGACTCAGCATATCTACTTCAGCTAAATACTGCTGTAGTATGATGGACATGGACTCAGCATATCTGCTTCAGCTAAATACTGCTGTAGTATGATGGACATGGACTCAGCTTATCTGCTTCAGCTAAATACCGCTGTAGTATGATGGACATGGACTCAAGGTATCTGCTTCATCTATGTGCTACTGCAGTATGATGGACATGGAGTTAGCATGTCTGCTTTAGCTAAATAGAGCTGTCATAGTATCATGGACATGGACTCAGTGTATCTGCTTCAGCTAAATACTGCTGTCATAGTATGATGCAGATGGACACAGCATATCTGCTTCAGCTAAATACTGCTGTAGTATGATGGACATGGACTCAAGGTATCTGCTTCAGATAAATACTGCTATAGTATGATGAACATTGACTCAGCGTATTTGCTTCAGCTAAATACTGCTGTAGTATGATGGACATGGACTCAACGTATCTGCTTCAGCTAAATGCTGCTGTAGTATGATGGAGATGCACTCGATGTATCTGCTTCAGCTAAATACTGATGTCATAGTATTATGGACATGGACTCAGCATATCTGCTTCAGCTAAATACTGCTGTAGTATGATGGAGATGTACTCAGCATATCTGTGTCAGCTAAATACTGCTGTAGTATACTGAACATGGACTCAGCATATCTGCTTCAGCTAAATACTGCTGTAGTATGATGGACAAGGACTCTAGGTATCTGCTTCAGCTAAAAACTACTTTAGTATGATGGACATGGACTCAAGGTATCTAATTCAGCTAAATTCTGCTGTAGTATGATGGACATGGACTCAGCGTATCTGCTTCAGCTAAATATAGCTGTAGTATGATGGACATGGACTCAATTTATCTGCTTCAGCTAAATACTGCTGTAGTATGATGGACATGGACTCAAGGTATTTGCTTCAGCTAAATACTGCAGTCATAGTATGATGGACATGGATTCAGCATGTCTGCTTCAGCTAAAAACTGCTTTCGTAGTATGATGGACATGGACTCACCATATCTGCTTCAGCAAAATACTGCTGTCATAGTATGATGGACATGGACTCACCGAATCTGCTTCAGCTAAATATAGCTGTAGTGTGATGGACATGGACTCAAGCTATCTTCTTCAGCTACATACTCCTGTAGTGTGTTGGACATGGACTCAAGGTATTTGCTTCAGCTAAATACTGCAGTCATAGTATGATGGACATGGACTTAGCATGTTTGCTTTAGCTAAATACTGCTGTCATAGTATGATGGACATGGACTCAGCATATCTGCTTCAGCTAAATACTGCTGTAGTATGATGGACATGGACTCAAGGTATCTGCTTCATCTATATGCTGCTGTAGTATGACGGACATGGAGTTAGCATGTCTACTTTAGCTAAATACAGCTGTCATAGTATGATGGAGATGGACTCAGCATATCTCCTTCAGCTAAATGCTGCTGTAGTATGATGGAGATGCACTCAATGTATCTGCTTCAGCTAAATACTGCTGTCATAGTATGATGGACATGGACTCCGCATACCTGTTTCAGCGAAACACTGCTGTCATAGTATGATGGACATTGACTCAGCATATCTGCTTCAGCTAAATATTGCTGTAGTATGATGGAGATGTACTCAGCATATCTGTGCCAGCTAAATACTGCTGTAGTATAATGAACATGGACTCAGCATATCTGCTTCAGCTAAATACTGCTGTAGTATGACGGACATGGACTCTAGGTATCTGCTTCAGCTAAAAACTGCTTTAGTATGATGGACATGGACTCAAGGTGTCTGCTTCAGCTAAATGCTGCTGTAGTATGACGGTCATGGACTCAGCATATCTGCTTTAGCTAAATACTGCTCTAGTATGATGGATATGGACTCAAGGTATCTAATTCAGTTAAATTCTGCTGTAGTATGATGGACATGGAGTCAAGGCATCTGTTTCAGCTAAATACGGATGTAGTATGATGTACGTGGAATCAGCGTATCTGCTTCAGCTAAGTACTCCTGTAGTATAATGGACATGTACTCAGAGTATTTGCTTCAGATAAATACTGCTGTAGTATGATGGACATGGACTCAAGGTATCTGCTTCAGCTAAGAACTGCTGTAGTATGATGGACATGGACTCAGCGTATGTGCTTCAGCTAAATAATGTTGTAGTATGATTGACATGGACTGAGCATATCTGCTACTGCTAAATACTGCTGTCATAGTATGATGGAGATGGACTCAGCATATCTGCTTCAGCTAAATACTGCTGTAGTATGATGGACATGGACTCAATGTATCTGCTTCAGCTAAACACTGCTGTGGTATGATGGACATGGACTCAGTGTATCTGCTTCAGCTAAACACTGCTGTGGTATGATGGACATGGACTAAGCATATCTGCTTTTGCTAAATACTGCTGTGGTATGATGGACATGGACTCAGTGTATCTGCTTTAGCTAAATACTGCTGTAGTATGATGGACATGGACTCGGTGTGTCTGCTTTAGCTAAAAACTGCTGTAGTATGATGGACATGGACTCAAGGTATCTGCTTCAGCTAAATAGTGCTGTAGTATGACGGACATGGACTTAGCATATCTGCTTTTGCTAAATACTGCTGTCATAGTATGTTGGACATGGGCTCAGCATGTCTGCTTCAGCTAAATATTGCTGTCATAGTATGATGGACATGGACGCAGCATATCTGCTTCAGCTAAATACTGCTGTAGTATGATGGACATGGACTCAAGGTGTCTGCTTCAGCAAAGTTCTGCTGTAGTATGATGGACACGGACTTAGCATATCTGCTTTTGCTAAATGCTGCTGTCATAGTATGGTGGATATGGACTCAGCATATCTGCTTCAGTTAAATACTGCTGTAGTATGATGGACATGGACTCAATGTATCTGCTTCAGCTAAATACTGATGTAGTATGATGGACATGGACTCAAGGTATCTGCTTCAGTTAAATACTGCTGCAGTATGATGGATATGGACTCAAGGTATCTTCTTCAGCTAAATACTGCTATAGTATGATGAACATGGACTCAGCGTATTTGCTTCAGCTAAATACTGCTGTAGTATGATGGACATGGACTCAGCGTATCAGCTTCAGCTAAATGCTGCTGTAGTATGATGGAGATGCACTCAATGTATCTGCTTCAGCTAAATACTGATGTCATAGTATGATGGACATGGACTCAGCATACCTCTTTCAGCAAAACACTGCTGTCATAGTATGATGGACATGGACTCAAGGTATCTAATTCAGTTAACATCCGCTGTAGTATGATGGACATGGAGTCAGTGTATCTGCTTCAGCTAAATACAGCTGTAGTATGATGGACATGGACTCAATGTATCTGCTTCAGCTAAATACTGCTGTAGTATGATGGACTTGGACTCAAGGTATCTGCTTCAGCTAAATACTGCTGTAGTATGATGGACATGGACTCACCATATCTGCTTCAGCTAAATACTGCTGTTATTGTATGACGGAGATGGACTCAGCATATCTGCTTCAGCTAAATACTGCTTTAGTATGATGGACATGGACTCAGTGTATCTGCTTCAGCTAAGTACTGCTGAAGTATGATGGACATGGACTCAGCATATCTGCTTCAGCTAAATACTGCTGTAGTATGATGGACATGGACTCAATGTATCTGCTTCAGCTAAGTTCTGCTGTAGTATGATGGACATGGACTTAGCATATCTGCTTTTGCTAAATACTGCTGTCATAGTATGATGGACATGGACTCAGCATATCTGCTTCAGGTAAATACTGCTGTAGTATAATGGACATGGACTTAAGGTATCTGCTTCAGCTAAATACTGCTGTAGTATGATGGACAGGGACTCAAGGTATCTGCTTCAGATAAATACTGCTGTAGTATGACGGACATTGGCTCAAATTATCCGCTTCAGGTAAATACTGCTGTCATAGTATGATGGACATGGACTCAACGTATCTGCTTCAGCTAAATGCTGCTGTAGTATGATGGAGATGCACTCGATGTATCTGCTTCAGCTAAATACTGATGTCACAGTATTATGGACATGGACTCAGCATATCTGCTTCAGCTAAATACTGCTGTAGTATGATGGAGATGTACTCAGCATATCTGTGTCAGCTAAATACTGCTGTAGTATACTGAACATGGACTCAGCATATCTGCTTCAGCTAAATACTGCTGTAGTATGATGGACAAGGACTCTAGGTATCTGCTTCAGCTAAAAACTACTTTAGTATGATGGACATGGACTCAAGGTATCTAATTCAGCTAAATTCTGCTGTAGTATGATGGACATGGACTCAGCGTATCTGCTTCAGCTAAATATAGCTGTAGTATGATGGACATGGACTCAATTTATCTGCTTCAGCTAAATACTGCTGTAGTATGATGGACATGGACTCAAGGTATTTGCTTCAGCTAAATACTGCAGTCATAGTATGATGGACATGGATTCAGCATGTCTGCTTCAGCTAAAAACTGCTTTCGTAGTATGATGGACATGGACTCACCATATCTGCTTCAGCGAAATACTGCTGTCATAGTATGATGGAGATGGACTCAGCATATCTGCTTCAGCTAAATACTGCTGTACTATGATGGACATGGACTCAGCATATCTGCTTCAGCTAAATACTGCTTTAGTATTATGGAGATGGACTCAGCATATCTGCTTCAGCTAAATACTGCTGTAGTATGATGGACATGGCCTCAAGGTATCTGCTTCAGCTAAATACTGCTGTAGTATGATGGACATGGACTCAAGGAATCTGCTTCAGCTAAGTACTGCTGTAGTATGATGGACATGGACTCAGCATATCTGCTCCTGCTAAATACTATTGTATCATGATGGACATGGACTCAGCATATCTTCTTCAGCTAAATACTGCTGTAGTAAATGGACATGGACTCATAGTATCTGCTTCAGTTAAATTCCACTGTAGTATGATGGACATGGACTCAGCATATCTGCTTCAGCTAAATACTGCTGGCATAGTATGATGAACATGGACTCAGCATATCTGTTTCAGCTAAATTCTGCTGTAGTATGATGGACATGGACTCAAGGTATCTGCTTCAGCTAAATACTGCAGTCATAGTGTGATGGACATGGACTCAGCATGTCTGCTTCAGCTAAAAACTGCTGTCATAGTATGATGGACATAGGCTCAGCATATCTGCTTCAGCTTAATACTGCTGTGGCATGATGGACATGAACTCAGCATATCTGTTTCAGTTAAATACTGCTGTAATATGATGGACATGAACTCAAGGTATCTGCTTCAGCTAAATTCTGCTGTAGTATGATGGACATGGACTCAGCGTATCTGCTTCAGCTAAATACTGCTGTAGTATGATAGACATGAACTCAAGGTATCTTCTTCAGCGAAATACTGCAGTCATAGTGTGATGGACATGGACTCAGAATGTCTGCTTCAGCTAAAAACTGCTGTCATAGTATGATGGACATAGACTCAGCATATCTGCTTCAGCTTAATACTGCTGTCATAGTACGATGGAGATGGACTCAGCATATCTGCTTCAGCTAAATACTGCTGTAGTGTGATGGACATGGACTCAGTGTATCTGCTCCAGCTAAACACTGCTGTAGTATGATGGACATGGACTCAGTGTATCTGCTTCAGCTAAACACTGCTGTAGTATGATGAACATGGACTCAGTGTATCTGCTTCAGCTAAATACTGTTGTAGTATGATGCACATGGACTCAGCGTATCTGCTTTAGCTAAATACTGCTGTAGTATGATGGACATGGACTCAGCATATCTGCATCAGCTAAATACTGCTGTCATAGTATGATGGACTTGGACTCAGCATATTTGCTTCAGGTAAATACTGCTGTAGTATGATGGACATGGACTCAGCATATCTGCATCAGCTAAATACTGCTGTCATAGTATGATGGACATGGACTCATCATATTTGCTTCAGGTAAATACAGCTGTAGTGAGATGGGCATGGAGTCAAGGTTTTTGCTTCAGCTAAATACTGCTATAGTATGATGGAAATGGACTCAAGGTATCTGCTTCAGCTGACTACTGCTGTAGTATGATGGACATGGGCTCAAGGTATCTGCTTCAGCTAAATACTGCTGTAGTATGATGGACATGAACTCAAGGTATCTGCTTCAGCTGAATACTGCTGTAGTATGATGGACATGGACTCAAGGTATCTGCTTCAGCTAAATACTGCTGTAGTATGATGGACATGGACTGAGCATATCTGCTACAGCTAAATACTGCTGTCATAGTATGATGGACTTGGACTCAGCATATTTGCTTCAGGTAAATACTGCTGTAGAATGATGGACATGGACTCAAGGTTTCTGCTTCAGTTAAATACTGCTATAGTATGATGGACATGGACTCAATGTATCTGCTTCAGCTAAGAACTGCTGTAGTATGATGGACAAGGATTCAGTGTATCTGCTTCAGCTAAGTGCTGTTGTAGTATGATGGACATGGACGCAGCATATCTGCTTCAGCTAAATACTGCTGTAGTATGATGGCCATGGACTCAGCATATCTGCTGCAGCTAAATACTGATGTCATAGTATGATGGACATGGACTCAGCATATGTGCTTCAGGTAAATACTGCTGTAGTATGATGGACATGGACTCAAGGTTTCTGCTTCAGCTAAATACTGCTATAGTATGATGGACATGGAGTCAAGGTATCTGCTTCAGCTACATACTGCTGTAGTATAATGGACATGGACTCAAGGTATCTGCTTCAGCTGAATACTGCTGAAGTACGATGGACATGGACTCAAGGTATCTGCTTCAGCTAAGTACTGCTGTAGTATGATGGGCATGGACTCATCGTATCTGCTTCAGCTAAATACTGCTCTAGTATGATGGACATGGACTCACCGAATCTGCTTCAGCTAAATATAGCTGTAGTGTGATGGACATGGACTCAAGCTATCTTCTTCAGCTACATACTCCCGTAGTGTGTTGGACATGGACTCAAGGTATTTGCTTCAGCTAAATACTGCAGTCATAGTATGATGGACATGGACTTAGCATGTTTGCTTTAGCTAAATACTGCTGTCATAGTATGATGGACATGGACTCAGCATATCTGCTTCAGCTAAATACTGCTGTAGTATGATGGACATGGACTCAAGGTATCTGCTTCATCTATATGCTGCTGTAGTATGACGGACATGGAGTTAGCATGTCTACTTTAGCTAAATACAGCTGTCATAGTATGATGGAGATGGACTCAGCATATCTCCTTCAGCTAAATGCTGCTGTAGTATGATGGAGATGCACTCAATGTATCTGCTTCAGCTAAATACTGCTGTCATAGTATGATGGACATGGACTCCGCATACCTGTTTCAGCGAAACACTGCTGTCATAGTATGATGGACATTGACTCAGCATATCTGCTTCAGCTAAATATTGCTGTAGTATGATGGAGATGTACTCAGCATATCTGTGCCAGCTAAATACTGCTGTAGTATAATGAACATGGACTCAGCATATCTGCTTCAGCTAAATACTGCTGTAGTATGAAGGACATGGACTCTAGGTATCTGCTTCAGCTAAAAACTGCTTTAGTATGATGGACATGGACTCAAGGTGTCTGCTTCAGCTAAATGCTGCTGTAGTATGACGGTCATGGACTCAGCATATCTGCTTTAGCTAAATACTGCTCTAGCATGATGGATATGGACTCAAGGTATCTAATTCAGTTAAATTCTGCTGTAGTATGATGGACATGGACTCAGCGTATCTGCTTCAGCTAAGTACTGCTGTAGTATGATGGACATGGACTCAGCATATCTGCTTCAGCTAAACACTGCTGTAGTATGATGGACATGGACTCAGTGTATCTGCTTCAGGTAATACTGCTGTAGAATGATGCATATGGACTCAGCGTATCTGCTTTAGCTAAATACTGCTGTAGTATGATGGACATGGACTCAGCATATCTGCATCAGCTAAATACTGCTTTAGTATGATGGACATGGAATCAGCATATCTTCTTCAGTTAAATACTGCTGTAGTATAATGGAAAGGTACTGAAGGTATCTGCTTCAGCTTAATACTGTTGTCATAGTATGATGTAGATGGACTCAGCATATCTGCTTTAGCTAAATACTGCTGTAGTATGATGGACATGGACTCAAGATATCTGCTTCAGCTAAATACTGCTGCAGTATGATGGACATGGACGCAAGGTATCTGCTTCAGCTAAATACTGCTATAGTATGATGAACATTGACTCAGCGTATTTGCTTCAGCTAAATACTGCTGTAGTACGATGGACATGGACTCAGCATATCTGCTTCAGCTAAATGCTGCTGTAGTATGGTGGAGATGCACTCAATGTATCTGCTTCAGCTAAATACTGCTGTCATAGTATGAAGGACATGGACTCAGCATACCTATTTCTGTGAAACCCTGCTGTCATAGTGTGATGGACATTGACTCAGTATATCTGCTTCAGCTAAATACTGCTGTAGTATGATAGAGATGTACTCAGCATATCTGCGTCAGCTAAATACTGATGTAGTATAATGAACATGGACTCTAGGTATCTGCTTCAGCTAAAAACTGCTTTAGTATGATGGACATGGACTCAAGGTGTCTGCTTCAGCTAAATGCTGTTGTAGTATGACGGACATGGACTCAGTATATCTGCTTTAGCTAAATACTGCTCTAGTATGATGGACATGGACTCAAGGTATCTAATTCAGTTAAATTCTGCTGTAGTATGATGGACATGGAGTCAGCGTATCTGCTTCAGCTACATACAGCTGTAGTATGATGGACATGAACTCAAGGTATCTGTTTTAGATAAATACTGCTGTAGTATGATGGACATGGACTCAAGGTATCTGCTTCAGCTAAATACTGCAGTCATAGTATGATGGACATGGACTCAGCATGTCTGCTTTAGCTAAAAACTGCTGTCATAGTATGATGGACATGGACTCACCATATCTGCTTCAGCTAAATACTGCTGTAGTATAATGGACATGGACTCAGCATATCTGCTTCAGCTAAATACTGCTGTAGTATGATGGACATGGACTCATTGTATCTGCTTCAGCTAAATACTGCTGTAGTATGATGGACATGGACTCAGTGTATCTGCTTCAGCTAAATACTGCTGTAGTATGATGGACATGGACTCAGCATATCTGCTTCAGCTAAATACTGCTGTAGTATGATGGACATGGACTCAGCATATCTGCTTCAGCTAAATACTGCTGTAGTATGATGGACATGGACTCAAGGTATCTGCTTCAGCTAAATACTGCTGTAGTATGATGGACATGGAATCAGCGTATCTGCTTCACAAAAATACTGCTGTCAAAGTATGATGGACATGGAATCAACGTATCTGCTTCAGCTAAGTACTACTGTAGTATGATGGATATGGACTCAGCATATCTGCTTCAGCTAAATACTGCTGTCATAGTATGATGGACATGGACTCAGCCTATCTGCTTCAGCTAAATACTGCTGTAGTATGATGGACATGGACTCAGCATATCTGCTTCAGCTAAATACTGCTGTAGTATGATGGACATGGACTCAAGGTATCTGCTTCAGCTAAATACTGCTGTAGTATGATGGACATGGACTCAAGGTATCTGCTTCAGCTAAATACTGCTGTAGTATGATGGACATGGACTCAGCATATCTGCTTCAGCTAAATACTGCTGTCATAGTATGATGGACATGGACTCAGCATATCTGCTTCAGCTAAATACTGCTGTAGTATGATGGACATGGACTCAGCATATCTGCTTCAGCTAAATACTGCTGTAGTATGATGGACATGGACTCAAGGTATCTGCTTCAGCTAAATACTGCTGTAGTATGATGGACATGGAATCAGTGTATCGGCTTCAGCAAAATACTGCTGTCAAAGTATGATGGACATGGACTCAGTGTATCTGCTTCAGCTAAGTACTGCTGTAGTATGATGGACATGGACTCAGCATATCTGCTTCAGCTAAATACTGCTGTAGTATGATGGACATGGACTCAGCATATCTGCTTCAGCTAAATACTGCTGTAGTATGATGGACATGGACTCAGCATATCTGCTTCAGCTAAATACTGCTGTCATAGTATGATGGACATGGACTCAGCATATCTGCTTCAGCTAAATACTGCTGTAGTATGATGGACATGGACTCAGCATATCTGCTTCAGCTAAATACTGCTGTAGTATGATGGACATGGACTCAGCATATCTGCTTCAGCTAAATACTGCTGTAGTATGATGGACATGGACTCAAGGTATCTGCTTCAGCTAAATACTGCTGTAGTATGATGGACATGGACTCAAGGTATCTGCTTCAGCTAAATACTGCTGTAGTATGATGGACATGGACTCAGCATATCTGCTTCAGCTAAATACTGCTGTAGTATGATGGACATGGACTCAGCATATCTGCTTCAGCTAAATACTGCTGTAGTATGATGGACATGGACTCAGCATATCTGCTTCAGCTAAATACTGCTGTAGTATGATGGACATGGACTCAGCATATCTGCTTCAGCTAAATACTGCTGTAGTATGATGGACATGGACTCAGCATATCTGCTTCAGCTAAATACTGCTGTAGTATGATGGACATGGACTCAGCATATCTGCTTCAGCTAAATACTGCTGTAGTATGATGGACATGGACTCAGCATATCTGCTTCAGCTAAATACTGCTGTAGTATGATGGACATGGACTCAAGGTATCTGCTTCAGCTAAATACTGCTGTCATAGTATGATGGACATGGACTCAGCATATCTGCTTCAGCTAAATACTGCTGTAGTATGATGGACATGGACTCAGCATATCTGCTTCAGCTAAATACTGCTGTAGTATGATGGACATGGACTCAGCATATCTGCTTCAGCTAAATACTGCTGTAGTATGATGGACATGGACTCAGCATATCTGCTTCAGCTAAATACTGCTGTAGTATGATGGACATGGACTCAGCATATCTGCTTCAGCTAAATACTGCTGTAGTATGATGGACATGGACTCAAGGTATCTGCTTCAGCTAAATACTGCTGTAGTATGATGGACATGGACTCAAGGTATCTGCTTCAGCTAAATACTGCTGTAGTATGATGGACATGGACTCAGCATATCTGCTTCAGCTAAATACTGCTGTAGTATGATGGACATGGACTCAGCATATCTGCTTCAGCTAAATACTGCTGTAGTATGATGGACATGGACTCAGCATATCTGCTTCAGCTAAATACTGCTGTAGTATGATGGACATGGACTCAGCATATCTGCTTCAGCTAAATACTGCTGTAGTATGATGGACATGGACTCAAGGTATCTGCTTCAGCTAAATACTGCTGTAGTATGATGGACATGGACTCAGCATATCTGCTTCAGCTAAATACTGCTGTAGTATGATGGACATGGACTCAAGGTATCTGCTTCAGCTAAATACTGCTGTAGTATGATGGACATGGACTCAGCATATCTGCTTCAGCTAAATACTGCTGTAGTATGATGGACATGGACTCAGCATATCTGCTTCAGCTAAATACTGCTGTAGTATGATGGACATGGACTCAGCATATCTGCTTCAGCTAAATACTGCTGTAGTATGATGGACATGGACTCAAGGTATCTGCTTCAGCTAAATACTGCTGTAGTATGATGGACATGGACTCAGCATATCTGCTTCAGCTAAATACTGCTGTAGTATGATGGACATGGACTCAGCGTATCTGCTTCAGCTAAGTACTGCTGTAGTATGATGGATATGGACTCAGCATATCTGCTTCAGCTAAATACTGCTGTAGTATGATGGACATGGACTCAATGTATCTGCTTCAGCTAAATACTGCTGTAGTATGATGGACATGGACTCAGCATATCTGCTTCAGCTAAATACTGCTGTAGTATGATGGACATGGACTCAGCATATCTGCTTCAGCTAAATACTGCTGTAGTATGATGGACATGGACTCAGCATATCTGCTTCAGCTAAATACTGCTGTAGTATGATGGACATGGACTCAGCATATCTGCTTCAGCTAAATACTGCTGTAGTATGATGGACATGGACTCAAGGTATCTGCTTCAGCTAAATACTGCTGTAGTATGATGGACATGGACTCAGCATATCTGCTTCAGCTAAATACTGCTGTAGTATGATGGACATGGACTCAGCATATCTGCTTCAGCTAAATACTGCTGTAGTATGATGGACATGGACTCAGCATATCTGCTTCAGCTAAATACTGCTGTAGTATGATGGACATGGACTCAGCGTATCTGCTTCAGCTAAATACTGCTGTAGTATGATGGACATGGACTCAGCATATCTGCTTCAGCTAAATACTGCTGTAGTATGATGGACATGGACTCAGCATATCTGCTTCAGCTAAATACTGCTGTAGTATGATGGACATGGACTCAGCATATCTGCTTCAGCTAAATACTGCTGTAGTATGATGGACATGGACTCAGCATATCTGCTTCAGCTAAATACTGCTGTAGTATGATGGACATGGACTCAAGGTATCTGCTTCAGCTAAATACTGCTGTAGTATGATGGACATGGACTCAGCATATCTGCTTCAGCTAAATACTGCTGTAGTATGATGGACATGGACTCAGCATATCTGCTTCAGCTAAATACTGCTGTAGTATGATGGACATGGACTCAGCATATCTGCTTCAGCTAAATACTGCTGTAGTATGATGGACATGGACTCAGCATATCTGCTTCAGCTAAATACTGCTGTAGTATGATGGACATGGACTCAGCATATCTGCTTCAGCTAAATACTGCTGTAGTATGATGGACATGGACTCAAGGTATCTGCTTCAGCTAAATACTGCTGTAGTATGATGGACATGGACTCAAGGTATCTGCTTCAGCTAAATACTGCTGTAGTATGATGGACATGGACTCAGCATATCTGCTTCAGCTAAATACTGCTGTAGTATGATGGACATGGACTCAGCATATCTGCTTCAGCTAAATACTGCTGTAGTATGATGGACATGGACTCAGCATATCTGCTTCAGCTAAATACTGCTGTAGTATGATGGACATGGACTCAGCATATCTGCTTCAGCTAAATACTGCTGTAGTATGATGGACATGGACTCAGCATATCTGCTTCAGCTAAATACTGCTGTCATAGTATGATGGACATGGACTCAGCATATCTGCTTCAGCTAAATACTGCTGTAGTATGATGGACATGGACTCAGCATATCTGCTTCAGCTAAATACTGCTGTAGTATGATGGACATGGACTCAAGGTATCTGCTTCAGCTAAATACTGCTGTAGTATGATGGACATGGACTCAGCATATCTGCTTCAGCTAAATACTGCTGTAGTATGATGGACATGGACTCAGCATATCTGCTTCAGCTAAATACTGCTGTAGTATGATGGACATGGACTCAGCATATCTGCTTCAGCTAAATACTGCTGTAGTATGATGGACATGGACTCAGCATATCTGCTTCAGCTAAATACTGCTGTAGTATGATGGACATGGACTCAATGTATCTGCTTCAGCTAAATACTGCTGTAGTATGATGGACATGGACTCAGCATATCTGCTTCAGCTAAATACTGCTGTAGTATGATGGACATGGACTCAGCATATCTGCTTCAGCTAAATACTGCTGTAGTATGATGGACATGGACTCAGCATATCTGCTTCAGCTAAATACTGCTGTAGTATGATGGACATGGACTCAAGGTATCTGCTTCAGCTAAATACTGCAGTCATAGTATGATGGGCATGGACTCAGCATGTCTGCTTCAGCTAAATACTGCTGTCATAGTATGATGGACATGGACTCAGCATATCTGCTTCAGCTAAATACTGCTGTAGTATGATGGACATGGACTCAGCATATCTGCTTCAGCTAAATACTGCTGTAGTATGATGGACATGGACTCAGCATATCTGCTTCAGCTAAATACTGCTGTAGTATGATGGACATGGACTCAGCATATCTGCTTCAGCTAAATACTGCTGTAGTATGATGGACATGGACTCAGCATATCTGCTTCAGCTAAATACTGCTGTAGTATGATGGACATGGACTCAGCATATCTGCTTCAGCTAAATACTGCTGTAGTATGATGGACATGGACTCAAGGTATCTGCTTCAGCTAAATACTGCTGTAGTATGATGGACATGGACTCAGCATATCTGCTTCAGCTAAATACTGCTGTAGTATGATGGACATGGACTCAAGGTATCTGCTTCAGCTAAATACTGCTGTAGTATGATGGACATGGACTCAGCATATCTGCTTCAGCTAAATACTGCTGTAGTATGATGGACATGGACTCAGCATATCTGCTTCAGCTAAATACTGCTGTAGTATGATGGACATGGACTCAGCATATCTGCTTCAGCTAAATACTGCTGTAGTATGATGGACATGGACTCAGCATATCTGCTTCAGCTAAATACTGCTGTAGTATGATGGACATGGACTCAGCATATCTGCTTCAGCTAAATACTGCTGTAGTATGATGGACATGGACTCAAGGTATCTGCTTCAGCTAAATACTGCTGTAGTATGATGGACATGGACTCAGCATATCTGCTTCAGCTAAATACTGCTGTAGTATGATGGACATGGACTCAGCATATCTGCTTCAGCTAAATACTGCTGTAGTATGATGGACATGGACTCAGCATATCTGCTTCAGCTAAATACTGCTGTAGTATGATGGACATGGACTCAGCATATCTGCTTCAGCTAAATACTGCTGTAGTATGATGGACATGGACTCAGCATATCTGCTTCAGCTAAATACTGCTGTAGTATGATGGACATGGACTCAAGGTATCTGCTTCAGCTAAATACTGCTGTAGTATGATGGACATGGACTCAGCATATCTGCTTCAGCTAAATACTGCTGTAGTATGATGGACATGGACTCAGCATATCTGCTTCAGCTAAATACTGCTGTAGTATGATGGACATGGACTCAGCATATCTGCTTCAGCTAAATACTGCTGTAGTATGATGGACATGGACTCAAGGTATCTGCTTCAGCTAAATACTGCTGTAGTATGATGGACATGGACTCAGCATATCTGCTTCAGCTAAATACTGCTGTAGTATGATGGACATGGACTCAGCATATCTGCTTCAGCTAAATACTGCTGTAGTATGATGGACATGGACTCAGCATATCTGCTTCAGCTAAATACTGCTGTAGTATGATGGACATGGACTCAGCATATCTGCTTCAGCTAAATACTGCTGTAGTATGATGGACATGGACTCAGCATATCTGCTTCAGCTAAATACTGCTGTAGTATGATGGACATGGACTCAGCATATCTGCTTCAGCTAAATACTGCTGTCATAGTATGATGGACATGGACTCAGCATATCTGCTTCAGCTAAATACTGCTGTAGTATGATGGACATGGACTCAGCATATCTGCTTCAGCTAAATACTGCTGTAGTATGATGGACATGGACTCAGCATATCTGCTTCAGCTAAATACTGCTGTAGTATGATGGACATGGACTCAAGGTATCTGCTTCAGCTAAATACTGCTGTAGTATGATGGACATGGACTCAGCATATCTGCTTCAGCTAAATACTGCTGTAGTATGATGGACATGGACTCAGCATATCTGCTTCAGCTAAATACTGCTGTAGTATGATGGACATGGACTCAGCATATCTGCTTCAGCTAAATACTGCTGTAGTATGATGGACATGGACTCAAGGTATCGGCTTCAGCTAAATACTGCTGTAGTATGATGGACATGGAATCAGTGTATCTGCTTCAGCTAAATACTGCTGTAGTATGATGGACAAGGACTCAACGTATCTGCTTTAGCTAAATACTGCTGTAGTATGATGGACATGGACTCAGCATATCTGCTTCAGCTAAATACTGCTGTAGTATGATGGACATGGACTCAGCATATCTGCTTCAGCTAAATACTGCTGTAGTATGATGGACATGGACTCAGCATATCTGCTTCAGCTAAATACTGCTGTAGTATGATGGACATGGACTCAAGGTATCTGCTTCAGCTAAATACTGCTGTAGTATGATGGACATGGACTCAAGGTATCTGCTTCAGCTAAATACTGCTGTAGTATGATGGACATGGACTCAAGGTATCTGCTTCAGCTAAATACTGCTGTAGTATGATGGACATGGACTCAGCATATCTGCTTCAGCTAAATACTGCTGTAGTATGATGGACATGGACTCAGCATATCTGCTTCAGCTAAATACTGCTGTAGTATGATGGACATGGACTCAGCATATCTGCTTCAGCTAAATACTGCTGTAGTATGATGGACATGGACTCAGCATATCTGCTTCAGCTAAATACTGCTGTAGTATGATGGACATGGACTCAAGGTATCTGCTTCAGCTAAATACTGCTGTAGTATGATGGACATGGACTCAGCATATCTGCTTCAGCTAAATACTGCTGTAGTATGATGGACATGGACTCAGCATATCTGCTTCAGCTAAATACTGCTGTAGTATGATGGACATGGACTCAGCATATCTGCTTCAGCTAAATACTGCTGTAGTATGATGGACATGGACTCAGCATATCTGCTTCAGCTAAATACTGCTGTAGTATGATGGACATGGACTCAGCATATCTGCTTCAGCTAAATACTGCTGTAGTATGATGGACATGGACTCAGCATATCTGCTTCAGCTAAATACTGCTGTAGTATGATGGACATGGACTCAGCATATCTGCTTCAGCTAAATACTGCTGTAGTATGATGGACATGGACTCAGCATATCTGCTTCAGCTAAATACTGCTGTAGTATGATGGACATGGACTCAGCATATCTGCTTCAGCTAAATACTGCTGTAGTATGATGGACATGGACTCAGCATATCTGCTTCAGCTAAATACTGCTGTAGTATGATGGACATGGACTCAAGGTATCTGCTTCAGCTAAATACTGCTGTAGTATGATGGACATGGACTCAAGGTATCTGCTTCAGCTAAATACTGCTGTAGTATGATGGACATGGACTCAGCATATCTGCTTCAGCTAAATACTGCTGTAGTATGATGGACATGGACTCAGCATATCTGCTTCAGCTAAATACTGCTGTAGTATGATGGACATGGACTCAGCATATCTGCTTCAGCTAAATACTGCTGTAGTATGATGGACATGGACTCAGCATATCTGCTTCAGCTAAATACTGCTGTAGTATGATGGACATGGACTCAGCATATCTGCTTCAGCTAAATACTGCTGTAGTATGATGGACATGGACTCAGCATATCTGCTTCAGCTAAATACTGCTGTAGTATGATGGACATGGACTCAGCATATCTGCTTCAGCTAAATACTGCTGTAGTATGATGGACATGGACTCAGCATATCTGCTTCAGCTAAATACTGCTGTAGTATGATGGACATGGACTCAAGGTATCTGCTTCAGCTAAATACTGCTGTAGTATGATGGACATGGACTCAGCATATCTGCTTCAGCTAAATACTGCTGTAGTATGATGGACATGGACTCAGCATATCTGCTTCAGCTAAATACTGCTGTAGTATGATGGACATGGACTCAAGGTATCTGCTTCAGCTAAATACTGCTGTAGTATGATGGACATGGACTCAGCATATCTGCTTCAGCTAAATACTGCTGTCATAGTATGATGGACATGGACTCAGCATATCTGCTTCAGCTAAATACTGCTGTAGTATGATGGACATGGACTCAAGGTATCTGCTTCAGCTAAATACTGCTGTAGTATGATGGACATGGACTCAGCATATCTGCTTCAGCTAAATACTGCTGTAGTATGATGGACATGGACTCAGCATATCTGCTTCAGCTAAATACTGCTGTAGTATGATGGACATGGACTCAGCATATCTGCTTCAGCTAAATACTGCTGTAGTATGATGGACATGGACTCAGCATATCTGCTTCAGCTAAATACTGCTGTAGTATGATGGACATGGACTCAGCATATCTGCTTCAGCTAAATACTGCTGTAGTATGATGGACATGGACTCAGCATATCTGCTTCAGCTAAATACTGCTGTAGTATGATGGACATGGACTCAAGGTATCTGCTTCAGCTAAATACTGCTGTAGTATGATGGACATGGACTCAGCATATCTGCTTCAGCTAAATACTGCTGTAGTATGATGGACATGGACTCAAGGTATCTGCTTCAGCTAAATACTGCTGTAGTATGATGGACATGGACTCAGCATATCTGCTTCAGCTAAATACTGCTGTAGTATGATGGACATGGACTCAGCATATCTGCTTCAGCTAAATACTGCTGTAGTATGATGGACATGGACTCAGCATATCTGCTTCAGCTAAATACTGCTGTAGTATGATGGACATGGACTCAGCATATCTGCTTCAGCTAAATACTGCTGTAGTATGATGGACATGGACTCAGCATATCTGCTTCAGCTAAATACTGCTGTAGTATGATGGACATGGACTCAGCATATCTGCTTCAGCTAAATACTGCTGTCATAGTATGATGGACATGGACTCAGCATATCTGCTTCAGCTAAATACTGCTGTAGTATGATGGACATGGAATCAGCATTTCTGCTTCAGCTAAATACTGCTGTAGTATGATGGACATGGACTCAGCATATCTGCTTCAGCTAAATACTGCTGTAGTATGATGGACATGGACTCAGCATATCTGCTTCAGCTAAATACTGCTGTAGTATGATGGACATGGACTCAGCATATCTGCTTCAGCTAAATACTGCTGTAGTATGATGGACATGGACTCAGCATATCTGCTTCAGCTAAATACTGCTGTAGTATGATGGACATGGACTCAGCATATCTGCTTCAGCTAAATACTGCTGTAGTATGATGGACATGGACTCAGCATATCTGCTTCAGCTAAATACTGCTGTAGTATGATGGACATGGACTCAAGGTATCTGCTTCAGCTAAATACTGCTGTAGTATGATGGACATGGACTCAAGGTATCTGCTTCAGCTAAATACTGCTGTAGTATGATGGACATGGACTCAGCATATCTGCTTCAGCTAAATACTGCTGTAGTATGATGGACATGGACTCAGCATATCTGCTTCAGCTAAATACTGCTGTAGTATGATGGACATGGACTCAGTATATCTGCTTCAGCTAAATACTGCTGTAGTATGATGGACATGGACTCAGCATATCTGCTTCAGCTAAATACTGCTGTCATAGTATGATGGACATGGACTCAGCATATCTGCTTCAGCTAAATACTGCTGTAGTATGATGGACATGGACTCAGCATATCTGCTTCAGCTAAATACTGCTGTAGTATGATGGACATGGACTCAGCATATCTGCTTCAGCTAAATACTGCTGTAGTATGATGGACATGGACTCAGCATATCTGCTTCAGCTAAATACTGCTGTCATAGTATGATGGACATGGACTCAGCATATCTGCTTCAGCTAAATACTGCTGTAGTATGATGGACATGGACTCAGCATATCTGCTTCAGCTAAATACTGCTGTAGTATGATGGACATGGACTCAGCATATCTGCTTCAGCTAAATACTGCTGTAGTATGATGGACATGGACTCAGCATATCTGCTTCAGCTAAATACTGCTGTAGTATGATGGACATGGACTCAAGGTATCTGCTTCAGCTAAATACTGCAGTCATAGTATGATGGACATGGACTCAGCATGTCTGCTTCAGCTAAATACTGCTGTCATAGTATGATGGACATGGACTCAGCATATCTGCTTCAGCTAAATACTGCTGTAGTATGATGGACATGGACTCAGCATATCTGCTTCAGCTAAATACTGCTGTAGTATGATGGACATGGACTCAGCATATCTGCTTCAGCTAAATACTGCTGTAGTATGATGGACATGGACTCAAGGTATCTGCTTCAGCTAAATACTGCTGTAGTATGATGGACATGGACTCAGCATATCTGCTTCAGCTAAATACTGCTGTAGTATGATGGACATGGACTCAGCATATCTGCTTCAGCTAAATACTGCTGTAGTATGATGGACATGGACTCAGCATATCTGCTTCAGCTAAATACTGCTGTAGTATGATGGACATGGACTCAGCATATCTGCTTCAGCTAAATACTGCTGTAGTATGATGGACATGGACTCAGCATATCTGCTTCAGCTAAATACTGCTGTAGTATGATGGACATGGACTCAAGGTATCTGCTTCAGCTAAATACTGCTGTAGTATGATGGACATGGACTCAGCATATCTGCTTCAGCTAAATACTGCTGTAGTATGATGGACATGGACTCAGCATATCTGCTTCAGCTAAATACTGCTGTAGTATGATGGACATGGACTCAGCATATCTGCTTCAGCTAAATACTGCTGTAGTATGATGGACATGGACTCAGCATATCTGCTTCAGCTAAATACTGCTGTAGTATGATGGACATGGACTCAGCATATCTGCTTCAGCTAAATACTGCTGTCATAGTATGATGGACATGGACTCAGCATATCTGCTTCAGCTAAATACTGCTGTAGTATGATGGACATGGACTCAGCATATCTGCTTCAGCTAAATACTGCTGTAGTATGATGGACATGGACTCAAGGTATCTGCTTCAGCTAAATACTGCTGTAGTATGATGGACATGGACTCAGCATATCTGCTTCAGCTAAATACTGCTGTAGTATGATGGACATGGACTCAGCATATCTGCTTCAGCTAAATACTGCTGTAGTATGATGGACATGGACTCAGCATATCTGCTTCAGCTAAATACTGCTGTAGTATGATGGACATGGACTCAGCATATCTGCTTCAGCTAAATACTGCTGTAGTATGATGGACATGGACTCAGCATATCTGCTTCAGCTAAATACTGCTGTAGTATGATGGACATGGACTCAGCATATCTGCTTCAGCTAAATACTGCTGTAGTATGATGGACATGGACTCAAGGTATCTGCTTCAGCTAAATACTGCTGTAGTATGATGGACATGGACTCAGCATATCTGCTTCAGCTAAATACTGCTGTAGTATGATGGACATGGACTCAGCATATCTGCTTCAGCTAAATACTGCTGTAGTATGATGGACATGGACTCAGCATATCTGCTTCAGCTAAATACTGCTGTAGTATGATGGACATGGACTCAGCATATCTGCTTCAGCTAAATACTGCTGTAGTATGATGGACATGGACTCAGCATATCTGCTTCAGCTAAATACTGCTGTAGTATGATGGACATGGACTCAAGGTATCTGCTTCAGCTAAATACTGCTGTAGTATGATGGACATGGACTCAGCATATCTGCTTCAGCTAAATACTGCTGTAGTATGATGGACATGGACTCAGCATATCTGCTTCAGCTAAATACTGCTGTAGTATGATGGACATGGACTCAGCATATCTGCTTCAGCTAAATACTGCTGTAGTATGATGGACATGGACTCAGCATATCTGCTTCAGCTAAATACTGCTGTAGTATGATGGACATGGACTCAAGGTATCTGCTTCAGCTAAATACTGCTGTAGTATGATGGACATGGACTCAGCATATCTGCTTCAGCTAAATACTGCTGTAGTATGATGGACATGGACTCAGCATATCTGCTTCAGCTAAATACTGCTGTAGTATGATGGACATGGACTCAGCATATCTGCTTCAGCTAAATACTGCTGTAGTATGATGGACATGGACTCAAGGTATCTGCTTCAGCTAAATACTGCTGTAGTATGATGGACATGGACTCAGCATATCTGCTTCAGCTAAATACTGCTGTCATAGTATGATGGACATGGACTCAGCATATCTGCTTCAGCTAAATACTGCTGTAGTATGATGGACATGGACTCAGCATATCTGCTTCAGCTAAATACTGCTGTAGTATGATGGACATGGACTCAGCATATCTGCTTCAGCTAAATACTGCTGTAGTATGATGGACATGGACTCAAGGTATCTGCTTCAGCTAAATACTGCTGTAGTATGATGGACATGGACTCAGCATATCTGCTTCAGCTAAATACTGCTGTAGTATGATGGACATGGACTCAGCATATCTGCTTCAGCTAAATACTGCTGTAGTATGATGGACATGGACTCAGCATATCTGCTTCAGCTAAATACTGCTGTAGTATGATGGACATGGACTCAAGGTATCTGCTTCAGCTAAATACTGCTGTAGTATGATGGACATGGACTCAGCATATCTGCTTCAGCTAAATACTGCTGTCATAGTATGATGGACATGGACTCAGCATATCTGCTTCAGCTAAATACTGCTGTAGTATGATGGACATGGACTCAAGGTATCTGCTTCAGCTAAATACTGCTGTAGTATGATGGACATGGACTCAGCATATCTGCTTCAGCTAAATACTGCTGTAGTATGATGGACATGGACTCAGCATATCTGCTTCAGCTAAATACTGCTGTAGTATGATGGACATGGACTCAGCATATCTGCTTCAGCTAAATACTGCTGTAGTATGATGGACATGGACTCAAGGTATCTGCTTCAGCTAAATACTGCTGTAGTATGATGGACATGGACTCAGCATATCTGCTTCAGCTAAATACTGCTGTAGTATGATGGACATGGACTCAAGGTATCTGCTTTAGCTAAATACTGCTGTCATAGTATGATGGACATGGACTCAGCGTATCTGCTTCAGCTAAGTACTACTGTAGTATGATGGATATGGACTCAGCATATCTGCTTCAGCTAAATACTGCTGTAGTATGATGGACATGGACTCAGCATATCTGCTTCAGCTAAATACTGCTGTAGTATGATGGACATGGACTCAATGTATCTGCTTCAGCTAAATACTGCTGTAGTATGATGGACATGGACTCAAGGTATCTGCTTCAGCTAAATACTGCTGTAGTATGATGGACATGGACTCAGCATATCTGCTTCAGCTAAATACTGCTGTAGTATGATGGACATGGACTCAGCATATCTGCTTCAGCTAAATACTGCTGTAGTATGATGGACATGGACTCAGCATATCTGCTTCAGCTAAATACTGCTGTAGTATGATGGACATGGACTCAGCATATCTGCTTCAGCTAAATACTGCTGTAGTATGATGGACATGGACTCAGCATATCTGCTTCAGCTAAATACTGCTGTAGTATGATGGACATGGACTCAGCATATCTGCTTCAGCTAAATACTGCTGTAGTATGATGGACATGGACTCAGCATATCTGCTTCAGCTAAATACTGCTGTAGTATGATGGACATGGACTCAGCATATCTGCTTCAGCTAAATACTGCTGTAGTATGATGGACATGGACTCAGCATATCTGCTTCAGCTAAATACTGCTGTCATAGTATGATGGACATGGACTCAGCATATCTGCTTCAGCTAAATACTGCTGTAGTATGATGGACATGGACTCAGCATATCTGCTTCAGCTAAATACTGCTGTAGTATGATGGACATGGACTCAAGGTATCTGCTTCAGCTAAATACTGCAGTCATAGTATGATGGACATGGACTCAGCATATCTGCTTCAGCTAAATACTGCTGTAGTATGATGGACATGGACTCAGCATATCTGCTTCAGCTAAATACTGCTGTAGTATGATGGACATGGACTCAGCATATCTGCTTCAGCTAAATACTGCTGTAGTATGATGGACATGGACTCAGCATATCTGCTTCAGCTAAATACTGCTGTAGTATGATGGACATGGACTCAGCATATCTGCTTCAGCTAAATACTGCTGTAGTATGATGGACATGGACTCAGCATATCTGCTTCAGCTAAATACTGCTGTCATAGTATGATGGACATGGACTCAGCATATCTGCTTCAGCTAAATACTGCTGTAGTATGATGGACATGGACTCAGCATATCTGCTTCAGCTAAATACTGCTGTAGTATGATGGACATGGACTCAGCATATCTGCTTCAGCTAAATACTGCTGTAGTATGATGGACATGGACTCAGCATATCTGCTTCAGCTAAATACTGCTGTAGTATGATGGACATGGACTCAGCATATCTGCTTCAGCTAAATACTGCTGTAGTATGATGGACATGGACTCAGCATATCTGCTTCAGCTAAATACTGCTGTAGTATGATGGACATGGACTCAGCATATCTGCTTCAGCTAAATACTGCTGTAGTATGATGGACATGGACTCAGCATATCTGCTTCAGCTAAATACTGCTGTAGTATGATGGACATGGACTCAAGGTATCTGCTTCAGCTAAATACTGCTGTAGTATGATGGACATGGACTCAGCATATCTGCTTCAGCTAAATACTGCTGTAGTATGATGGACATGGACTCAGCATATCTGCTTCAGCTAAATACTGCTGTAGTATGATGGACATGGACTCAGCATATCTGCTTCAGCTAAATACTGCTGTAGTATGATGGACATGGACTCAGCATATCTGCTTCAGCTAAATACTGCTGTAGTATGATGGACATGGACTCAGCATATCTGCTTCAGCTAAATACTGCTGTAGTATGATGGACATGGACTCAGCATATCTGCTTCAGCTAAATACTGCTGTAGTATGATGGACATGGACTCAGCATATCTGCTTCAGCTAAATACTGCTGTAGTATGATGGACATGGACTCAGCATATCTGCTTCAGCTAAATACTGCTGTAGTATGATGGACATGGACTCAGCATATCTGCTTCAGCTAAATACTGCTGTAGTATGATGGACATGTACTCCAGGTATCTGCTTCAGCTAAATACTGGTGTAGTATGATGGACTTGGACTCAGCATATCTGCTTCAGCTAAATACTGCTGTAGTATGATGGACATGGACTCAGCATATCTGCTTCATCTAAATACTGCTGTAGTATGATGGACATGGACTCAGCATATCTGCTTCAGCTAAATA
Organism: Protopterus annectens; assembly: GCF_019279795.1. NCBI lineage: Eukaryota > Metazoa > Chordata > Ceratodontiformes > Protopteridae > Protopterus > Protopterus annectens. The sequence goes on from NC_056726.1 coordinate 1,001,023,346, forward strand.
CTGCTGTAGTATGATGGACATGGACTCAGCATATCTGCTTCAGCTAAATACTGCTGTAGTATGATGGACATGGACTCAGCATATCTGCTTCAGCTAAATACTGCTGTAGTATGATGGACATGGACTCAGCATATCTGCTTCAGCTAAATACTGCTGTAGTATGATGGACATGGACTCAGCATATCTGCTTCAGCTAAATACTGCTGTAGTATGATGGACATGGACTCAGCATATCTGCTTCAGCTAAATACTGCTGTAGTATGATGGACATGGACTCAGCATATCTGCTTCAGCTAAATACTGCTGTAGTATGATGGACATGGACTCAGCATATCTGCTTCAGCTAAATTCTGCTGTAGTATGATGGACATGGACTCAAGATATCTGCTTCAGCTAAATACTGCAGTCATAGTATGATGGACATGGACTCAGCATGTCTGCTTTAGCTAAAAACTGCTGTCATAGTATGATGGACATGGACTCAGAATATCTGCTTCAGCTAAATACTGCTGTAGTATGATGGACATGGACTCAGCATATCTGCTTCAGCTAAATACTGCTGTAGTATGATGGACATGGACTCAGCATATCTGCTTCAGCTAAATACTGCTGTAGTATGATGGACATGGACTCAGCATATCTGCTTCAGCTAAATACTGCTGTAGTATGATGGACATGGACTCAGCATATCTGCTTCAGCTAAATACTGCTGTAGTATGATGGACATGGACTCAGCATATCTGCTTCAGCTAAATACTGCTGTAGTATGATGGACATGGACTCACCATATCTGCTTCAGCTAAATACTGCAGTCATAGTATGATGGAGATGGACTCAGCATATCTGCTTCAGCTAAATACTGCTGTAGTATGATGGACATGGACTCAGCATATCTGCTTCAGCTAAATACTGCTGTAGTATGATGGACATGGACTCAGCATATCTGCTTCAGCTAAATAGTGCTGTAGTATGATGGACATGGACTCAGCATTATCTGCTTCAGCTAAATACTGCTGGCATAGTATGATGGACATGGACTCAGCATGTCTGATTTAGCTAAAAACTGCTGTCATAGTATGATGGACGTGGACTCACCATATCTGCTTCAGCTAAATATTGCAGTCATAGTATGATGGACATGGACTCAGCATATCTGCTTCATCTAAATACTGCTGTAGTATGATAGAGATGGACTCAGCATATCTGCTTCAGCTAAATACTGCTGTAGTATGATGGACATGGACTCAGCATATATGCTTTAGCTAAGTACTGCTGAAGTACGATGGACATGGACTCAGCATATCTGCTTCAGTTAAGTACTGCTGAAGTATGATGGACATGGAACCAAGACTAAATTCGATATGAACCAACAGTTGAACTACAGGAAGCAAGCAGAAACAATGCAAAGAATCACGAAATTTGACCTAGGTTTCGTCTTTAATCCGACTTCATCAGAACACAAATTAATAGTGGTATAGGAGATACCTTATATACACATTAAAAATGACATCATCACCAATCAACTAAATAATTGCTTAGTACAGTCAATTAACACAATTAACACAATTAAATTCATTAAAAGGCCAGCATACACCAGAAAAGAAGAACATAACAAACCACTATCCTACTTTAAATAAATTAAATTAAATAAAATACATAATTTTACCTTATCAAACTAAATTAAATACATAGCATACATACAATTCCACATTACTTTGCACAAAACAAAAAACAAAGAACAAGATATCTCAATAATGTGTAATAAAAAATGCATACTAAACTACCCCAATATATTTTTTAATTTTAAAATGGGCATTATTGAAATACAATCATTGATTCCAGGAAATTCTTGTGCATTAAATAACAACTGCCATCTCGTCTCAGCTATATCTAAATGCACATCCAATTTCCTTCCTAATTTTTCCACTATAATCTGTTGTAAAATGCAAAACTTGAATTGATGCCCACTGTTACTATAAATGTGTCTATACAGGGCATTAGTCTTTTTCTTTAACCTTATATCCGATAGATGTTCAATAACACGGTCCCTTAAAGCCCTGCAGGTCTTTCCTATGTAAAAAGCGGGACATTGTGTGCAGGTGGCCACATAAACAACGTTTGTAGTGTGACAATCAAAATGGGCTCCTATTCTAACAGTTCTTCCAGCTACCTTAAATAGAGCACCCGTAACGTTGATCAAGTGACACACACTGCATCTACCACACTTAAAATTCCCTTTGTTCCTGCCAGTTATAATTCGTGTGGTGTCACTCTTCTCCAATAGTTGTTTAAAGGAAACACCTTTCCTATAAACACATTTTGGTGGTCCCCCTAACTTCCTACTAACTGTATGATCTATTTTTAAAATTTTCCAATTGTTGACAATGATGTCAACAACATAAGGGGCATCAAATGAAAAAGTAGTAATAAAATATAATACCTGGTCACAACCACTCTGTTTATCATTCCCATCATTACTGAGACTGATTTCACGCATGGGTACAGTATTACCCCCAACATTCTCGTGTCTAGGACCCTGTTTACCGTACAATAGAGCCCAATAGACACCATTAGCCCTTTTGAGTTTAACTTCATCAGCTACGCATTCGCACAATGCTAATGGATACCCTCACCTAATAAACATTGACTTAATCAATTCAAGCTCCTTGTTGAAATCATCCTCCATACTTGTCATTCTCGCTGCCCTAACCATCTGCCCTTTAACTATTGCCTTTTTCTGATGGTCAGGGTGACTACTTGTGTAACTCAAATATGAGTTAGAGAACGTGCTTTTTCTGTGTATAGTGGATACCAAAGTTAAATCAACTGGATTCAAGGCCAAGTGCACATCCAAGTAATCAATTTCTACCTTGCTCATATTGTAGGTGAATTTAAGAAAATCCACAGATTCATTGATGAATTCAATCAATTCTCTAAACTTATCACTCCCGCCTTCCCAAATGATAAACAAGTCATCCAGGAAACGGGTGTAAAAGGTTATATGAGTCATAAATCTACTAGTGAAAAGAAATTCCTGCTCCCAAAATGCCATTACATAGTTGGCGTATGTTGGTTCATATCGAATTTAGTCTTGGTTCTGTGCATTGATGGTATGATGGACATGGACTCAGCATATCTGCTTCAGCTAAATACTGCTGTAGTATGATGGGCATAGACTCAAGGTATCTGCTTCAACTAAATGCTACTGTAGTATGATGGAGATGGACTTAGCATATCTGCTTTTACTAAATACTGCTGTCATAGTATGGTGGACATGGACACTGCATTATCTGCTTCAGCTAAATACTGCTTTTTTGGGGATAAG